>NC_062547.1:64464710-64801270 GCF_016906955.1 Phacochoerus africanus | reverse complement strand
TAACTTACAGGAAACGCTGACCAAAGAGATACAAGATATAAAACTTAAGAAGAGATGCAAAATATAAAAACTGAAATAAAAAATTCACTAGGAGCAGCTAACAGCAGAATACAGGAGGCAGAACAATGAATAAGCTTAAGCGAGTTGGAGGACAGATTAGTAGAAATTATGGATGCAGAACAGAAAAGAGAAAAAACATTGAAAACAATTGAAGAGTGTCTCAGAGATCTCTGGGACAACATTAAACACACCAACATCTGTATTATAGGGGTGCCAGAAGGAGAAGAGAGAGAGAAGGGGACAGAAAAAATATTCCAAGAGATAATAGCCAAAACCTTCTCCAACATGGGAAAGGAACCACTCACTCAAATCCAGCAAGCACAACGATTTCCATATAAAATAAACCCAAGGAGGAACACCCCGAGACACATACTAATCAAACTGACCAAAGTTAAAGGCAAAGAGAAAATCTTGAAAGAAGCTAGGGAAAAGAAACAAATAACATACATGGGAACCCCCATAAGGTAATCAACAGATTTTTCAGCTGAAACTCTGCAGGCCAGAAGGGAGTGGCATGATATACTTAATGTGATGAAAGGAAAAAACCTCCTATCAAGACTGACTACTTTACCCAGCAAAGTTCTCATTTAGGTTTGAGGGAAAAATCAAAAGCTTCACAGATAAGCAAAAACTAAGAGAATTTGGCAACACTAAACCAGCCTTACAACAAATCCGAAAGGAACTTCTCTAGGCAGAAAAGAAAAGGGTGCAACCAGAAACAAAAGTACCACAAAGGACAAGGCTCAGCAATAAAGATGTATATACAGTAAAGATACAAAATCATCCACACGCAATTGTGTCACCAAAATCAGAAATCATGAGAAGAGGAGGGTACAAAGGCAGGAGACAGGAGATGCACTTGCAATTAAGAGAAAAACAACTTAAAACAATCTCATGTATATATATAGACTCTTACATCAGAATAACCACAAACCAAAAATCTACAATTGGTGCCCAACCAAATAAGAAAAATCAACTCAAATACAACACTAAAGATAGTCCTCAGACCACAAGAGGAGAGAACAAGAGAAGAGACAGAAAAAGAGCAACAAAAACAAATCGAAAGCAATTAACAAAATGTCAGTAAGAACAAACATGTCAATAATTACTTTAAGTGTTGATGGACTAAAAACCCCCACGAAAAGAAATACACTGGCTGAATAGAGACAAAAACAATAAACACATATATGCTATCTTCAAGAGACCCACTTCACTTTTAAGGACACATACAAATGAAAAGTGAGAGGATGGAAGAAAATATTCCATGCAAATGGGGATCCAAAGAAAGCTGGAGTAGTAATACTCATATCAGACAAAATAGAATTTATTTTTTTATTTTTATTTTTTGTCTTTCTGTCCTTTCTAGGGCCACACTCACAGCATGTGGAGGTTCTCAGGCTAGGGGTCTAATCAGAGCTGTAGCCACTGGCCTACACCAGAGCCACAGCAATGCCAGATCTGAGCCACGTCTTTGACCTACTCCACAGCTCATGGCAATGCCAGATCCCTAACCCACCGAGCGAGGCCAGAGATCAAACCCACAACCTCATGGTTCTTAGTCAGATTCGTTAACCACTGAGCCATGATGGGAATGACAAAATAGACTTTAAAATGAAGAATATTTTAAGGGACAAGGAAGGTCACTACCTGACGATCAAAGGATCATCCCAAGAAGGAGATATAAAAATTTTAAACATCTACGCACCCAACATAGGTTCACCACAATATATAAGGCAACTGCTGACAACCCTAAAAGGAGAAATCAACACTAACACAATAACAGTGGGTGACTTTAACACCCCACTTACAGCAATGGACAGATCATCCAGACAGAAAAATCAATAAGGGAAATGCAGGCCCTGAATGAAGCATTAGACCATATGGACTTAATAGATATTTATAGGACATTCCATCCAAAAGCAACAGAATACACATTCTCAAATGCACATGGAACATTCTCTAAGATGGATCATATCCTGGGCTACAAATCAAACCTCAGTAACTTGAAGAAAATTGGAATCATATCAAGCATCTTTTCCAACCACAATGCTATCTGACTGGAAATCAACAAAAAGAAAAAAAACTGCAAAAAACACAAACATGCGGAGTCCAAACAACAGGCTACTAAACAACCAATGAATCACTGAACAAATCAAAGAGGAAATTAAAAAACACCTAGAAGCAAATGACAACAAAGATACAACACTCCAAACCTAAGGAATGCAGCAAAAGCTGTTCTGAGAGGAACGTTTATAGCAATACAAAGCCACTTCAGGAAACAAGAAAAAGCTCAAATAAACAACCTAACTTTACATCTAAAGCAGCTCAAGAGAGAAGAACAGACAAGACCCAAAGTTAGCAGAAGGAAAGAAATCATAAAGATCAGAGCAGAAATCAGTGAAATAGAAATGAAGAAAACCATAGAAAGTATCAACCAAATGAAAAGCTGGTTCTTTGAAAAGATCAACAAAATTGAGAAACCCTTAGCCAGACTTATCTAGGAAAAAAGAGTGATGACTCAAATGAATAAAATTAGAAATGAAAAAGGAGAACTAACAACGGATATCACAGAAATACAAAGGATCATAAGAGACTACTATATACAACTATACACCGATAAAACAGAAAACCTAGAAGAAATGGACAAATTCTTAGAAATGTACAATCTTCCAAGACTAAACCAAGATGAAAGAGAAAAGATGAATGGACCCATCACAAGAACTGAAATTGAAACTGTGATTTAAAAACTTCCAACAAACAAAAGTCCAGGACCAGATGGCTTCATAGGAGAATTCTATCAAATATTTAGAGAAGACTTAACACCTATCCTTCCGAAACCATTCCAAAATATTGCAGAGCAAGGAACACTCCCAAACTCATTCTATGAGGCCACAATCACTCTTATGCCAAAACCAGACAAAGATACCACAAAAAAGAAAACCACAGGCCAATTTCACTGATGAACATAGATGCAAAAATCCTCAACAAAATACTAGCAAACCACATCCAAAAATACACTAAAAGGTTTGTACATCATGAGCAAGTGGGATTTATCCCAGGGATAAAAGGATTTTCCAACATCCACAAATCAATCAGTGTGATACACCACATTAACAAACTGAAGAATCACAACAATGTGATCCTCTCAATAGACGCAGAAAAAGTCTTTGACAAATTCCAACACCCATTTCTGATAAAAACCCTTAGGAAAGTGGGCATAGAGGGAACCTACCTCAACATAATAAAGACAATATATGACAAACCCACAGCTAACATCATTCTCAATGGTGAAAATCTGAAAGAATTCCTGCTGAGATCGGAAACAACACAAAGTTGTCCAATCTCGCCACTTCTATTCAACATAGTTTTGGAAGTCCTAGCCACAGCAATCAGAGAAGTAAAAGAGAAAAAAAAATCCAAATTGGGGAGGAAGATGTAAAACTATACTATTTGAAGATGATATAATACTATACCTAGAGAATCCTAAAGACTACCAGAAAACTGTTAGAGCTCATCCAGGAATTTGGCAAAGTCGCAGGATACAAAATTGATACACAGAAATTGACAGCATTTCTATACACTAACAATGAAAGAGCCGAAAGAGAAATTAGGGAAGCAATCCTGTTTACCCTCACATCCAAAAGAACAAAATACCTAGGAGTAAACCTACCTCAAGAGACAAAAGACCTGTACTCTGAAAACTATAAGACACAAATGAAAAAAAAAATCAAAGATGACACAACTAGATGGAAAGACATGCCATGCTCTTGGATTGGAAGAGTCAATATTATCAAAATGACTATACTCCCCAAGGCAATCTACAGATTCAATGCAATCCCTATCAAATTACTGAGGACATTTTTCACAGAACTCGAACAAAATATGTTAAAGTTTGTTTGGAAGCACAAAAGACCCAGAATAGCCACAGACATCCTGAAAAAGACAAAAGGAGCTGGAGGAATCAGGCTCCCGGACTTCAGACTATACCACAAAGTAACAGTCCTCAAAAGGAAAAAAAAAGAGAGATAGGGAGGGAGAGAGGAGGAGAGACAATGAGAGAGAGAAAGTAATCATGTTGGGGCCAGCATTCCCAAGAGAGAGATGTGAAAGAGGAAAGGAACCTACAACTTGGGACACCACCTAAGTGACAGAGAGATCAGCTGAGAGAGTGCAACTGCAAATCAGCAGAGAACAAAGCACCAAAGTGAAGCAGCTGGCTTAAGGAGGGCCAAGGAGAGAGATTCACAAAGACCATTGATACCACTGCTTCCAGATACCACAGCCTGAGATGCTCAGGCAGAGGCTGGATGCTGATACTTAGGCTCTGGAGGTCGGTTCCACTGAGAGGACTAGAGTTAGCAGTGTGCAGACAGCTTGAGGGAGATAGGAAACATTGTGTCAAGGGCTGGGAAGTGGAGCATCACACCTGAGGGAACCTGGGAGGATGTCTGGACCCCCAGGAAAAGCAAAACACCAATGTCAGAAGGGCAAGGGGAGCAGGGGCTGACTGCCATAGGAACATCTTTCTTTGAGAATGTGTGGACTCGTTGGGGGGCAGGGCTATGGGTGATGACCTGACTCTTGTGTGTGCTATGGGCAATGGCTCCTTTTGAGACTTCTGTGGGTGGTGGCACCTCCTGCATGGGTTAAGTGTGATGTGATGTTTTCCTGTGGTCTATAAGTGTTGGGGAAAACAACCACAGTTATCTCTGACTCCAGAGGTGGCCATGGCCCACCACCACTAGGGCCCAGTCATCTCAGAGGTTGGCAAAGAAGAGGACACTGCAGAAAGAGCACCATCTGCTGCTCTCACTGCCCTAGGGATGCACTTGGCCTGCTGCTGCCACTGCCAAATACTCCAGGTGCCAACTTCGCCTGCCTTATCACTGCCTCTTCCCAGGGCCCTGCAACTAGGAGAAGCCTGTGCCACCCTCCCATGGGTCCTTGCCACTGTCAAGGGTCCAGCAACCAGGCACGGGCTCCTAGCCCTGCCCATTGCCTCCATCTCCATGAAAACACACGCAGCATCATATCAAGGCAATAACAGCCTGCACACACTGAGAAATTAGCAAGCTTACAAGCTCTCACACCAAAAATAAACAATAAGCCCTCACAAAATATGCAGGTGTACTCTCACATATAAATAGCCCTCCAAGACCACAGGGGGTGCTTTCCCTAAACTCACAGAATAAGAAAAATTATAAGAAAAATAAAGAAGCTCAGGAACAGGAGAATATCCTGAAGGAGCAAACAAAGAAATAGACCTCTGCAGTCTAGCAGACACCAATTTCAAAAATGAGAGTGAAGATACTGACGGAATTAAGAAAGAATCTGAAGGGATTAAGAGAAGATATGAAGAGTAACGCATATTACTTTAGAAAGGATCTAGAAAATATAAGAAGGAGCCAAGAAATATTAGAAAATTCCTTTTCAGAGATGCAAGGTGAGTTAACGGCACTGAAGAGCAGAATGAATAATGCAGAGGAGTGAATAAGTGACTTGGAAGATAGGATCATGGAAATCACCCAGTCAGGATCGCAGACAGAACATCAAATGAAAAAACATGAAAGCACCATAAGAGATAATATAAAGTGGGCCAATATATGCATAATAGGGATTCCAAAGGAGAAGAAAAAGAAAAGGGAATTAAACATATATTTGAAGAAATTATGGCTTAAAACTTCCCAAATCTAAAGGAAAGAGATATGAAGATACAGTAAGCACAGAGAGCCCCAAACAAGTTGAACCTAAACAGGCCCACACCAAGGTATATTTTAATAAAAATGGCAAAAGTTAAAGATAAATAGAGGATTCTAAAGGCAACAAGAATTTAAAGCAGAGCGTTATGTATAAGGGAACCCCCACGACTATCAGCTGATTTATCTACAGAAACACGACAGGCCAGAGAGTGGCAAGATATGGTCAAGTTCCAAAAGGGAAAAATTGCAGCCTAGAATACTCTACCCAGCAAGAATATCATTTAAAATAGAAGAAATAAATAATTTCTTAAACAAACAAAAACTGAAAGAGTATAGCAATACTAAACCCATTCAAAAGAAATACTGAAAGGGCTTCTCTAAATAAAAGAGAAGCAAGGGAGATGGGATTGAGATGGTGGAATAGAAGGACTGGAGCTTACCTTCTCTCATAGAAGCAACAAAAATACAACAAACTGCTGAACAACCTCCAACAAAATAGACTGTAAACTATCAAAAAAGTTATCCTAGGAGTTCCCATCACGGTGCAGCAGAAACGAATCTGACTAGGCACCATGAGGTTGTGGGTTCACTCAGTGGGTTAAGGATCTGGCATTGTCATGAGCTGAATGAAATTGAATATGTCATAAAACACTCCAGGAGATCCTGCTGAGTAGCATTGAGAACTTTGTCTAGATACTCATGTTGCAACAGAACAAAGGGTGGGGGAAAATGTAATTGTAATGTATACATGTAAGGATAACTAGATCCCCTTGCTGTACAGTGGGAAAATAAAAAAAAAAATCCTACAAATAAAAGTCCAGGACCAGATGGCTTCACAGGAGAATTTACCAAACATACATAGAGGAACTGATGCCAGATCTCCTTAAACTTTTTGAAAAGGTTGAAGAAGAAGAAACACTATGAAAGACATTCTACAACTCCACCATCACCCTAAATCCAATACCAGATAAAGATACCACCAAAAAAGAAAACTACTGGCCAATATATTTGATGAATATAGACACAGAAATTCTCTACAAAATTTTAGCCAACCAGATCCAACAACATATCAAAAAGATCGTACAGCATGAGCAGGTGGATTCAACCTAGGTTCACAAGGATGCTTCAACACATGCAAGTCAATCAATGTCATACACCATATTAACAAAAGAAAAGTAAAAAACCTTGTGGTCATCTCAATAGATGCAGAAGAAGCATTTGACAAAGCCCAACATCTATTTATGATCAAAACTCTCAACAAAGTGGGTATAGAGGGAACACTCCTTAACATAATCAAAGCCATTTATGACAAACCTACAGCAAAGATAATACTCAATGGAGAAAAGCCTTCCCACTAAAATCTGGAATGAGACCGGGATGCCCACTCTCACCACTGCTATTCAACATAGAATTGGAAGTCCTAGCCACAGCAATCAGACAAACAAAAGAAATGGAAGGCATGAAAATAGGAAGAGAAGAGATAAAACTGTCACAGTATGCAGATGACATGATACTGCACATAGAAAACCCTAAGGACTCAACCCCAAAATTACTTGAACTGATTGACAAATTCAGTCAAGTAGAAGGACATAAGATTAACATTCAGAAATCAGTCACATTTCTGTATACTAACAATGAAATATTAGAAAAGGAACACAGAAATACAATACCCTTTAAAATTGCACCCCACAAAATTAAATACCTGGGTATACACCTGACCAAGGAGGTGAAAGACTTGTATGCCAAGAACTACAAAACATTAATCAAGGAAATTAAGGAAGGTGTAAAGAAAAGGAAAGATATTCCATGCTTCTGGGTTGGAAAAATTAATATCTTGAAAATGGCCATACTACCCAAAGCAATCTACAGATTCAATTCAATCCCTATCAAATTACCCATGACATTTTTCACAGAACTAGAACAAACAATCCAAAAATTCATATGGAACCACAAAAGACCCAGAATTCCCAAAGCAATCCTGAGAAACATAAACCAAGCAGGAAGCATAACTCTCAGACCTCAAGCAAAATTACAAAGCCACAGTCATCAAGAGAGTGTGTTATTGGTACTAAAACAGACATTCAGACCCATGGAACAGAAGAGAGAATACAGAAATAAACACAGACCCTATGGTCAATTAATCCTTGACGGAGGAGGGAAGAACATAAAATGGGAAAAAAAAAAAAAAACAGTCAGCAACTCTTACTGGGAAACCTGGACAGCTACATGCAAATCGATGAAACTAGAACACACCCTCACACCATGTACAAAAATAAACTCAAAATGGTGGAAATACCTCAATATAAGAGAAGACACCATCAAACTCCTGGAAGAGAACATAGGTAAAATATTCTATGACATCAACCTTACAAATGTTTTCTCAGGTCAGTCTCTCCCAAAGCAACAGAAAGAAAAGCAAAAATAAACCAATGGGACCTAATCAAACTGACAAGCTTTTGCACAGCAAAGGAAACCAAAAAGAAAACAAAAAGATGACTTACAGAATGGAAGAAAATAGTTTAAAATGATGCAACTGACAAGGGATTAATCTCTAGAATATACAAGCAACTTACACAACTCACCAGCAAAAAAACCAACAACTGAATGGAACAATGGGCAAAAGACCTGAATGGATATTTTTCTAAGGAAGATGTACAGTCGGCTGATAAGCACATGAAAAAATACTCAACATCGCTGATTATTAGAGAAATGCAAATCAGAACTACCATGAGATACCACCTCACACCGGTCAGAATGGCCATCATTAATAAGTACACAAACAACAAATGCTGGAGGGGTTGTGGAGAAAAGGAAGCCCTCCTGCACTGTTGGTGGGAATGTAAGCTGGTACAACCACTATGGAGAACAGCATGGAGGTACCTTAGAAATCTTTGCATAGTACTACCATATGACCCAGCAATCCCACTCTTGGGCATATATCCAGACAAAACTCTCCTTAAAAAAGACACATGCACCTGCATGTTCATTGGATCACTATTCTCAATAGGCAAGACATGGAAACAACCCAAAAGCCCACTGATAGACGATTGGATTAGGTAGGTTGTTATACATACACAATGGAATACTACTCAGCCATAAAAGAAGAACAAAATAATGCCATCTGTGGCAACATGGATGGAACTAGAGACTCTTACACTGAGTGAAATAAGTCAGAAAGAGAAAGGGAAATACCATACTATAACACTCATATCTGGTATCTAATATGTAGCACAAGTAAACCTTTCCACAGAAAAGAAAATCATGGACTTGGAGAATAGGCTTGTGGTTGCCTGGGGGGAGGAGGAGGGAGTCGGATAGATTTGGAGCTTGGGGTTAATGGATGCAAACTCTTTCCCATGGAATGGATTTACAATGAGATCCTGCTGTGTATCACTGAGAACTGTGTCTAGGTACTTCCAACAGAGCATGATAATGGGAGAAAAAATTGTGTATACATGTATGCGTAATTGGGTCCCCATGATATAAAGTGGAAAAAGAAAAGTGTGTTGGGAAAATAACAATAAAAAATTGCAAAACCCACAAACAATTGGATACTATATAACATGCTGCTAAACAACCAATGGGTCACTGAAGAAATCAAAGAGGAAATTAAAAATATCTAAGCAAATGAAAACAAGGACACAATAATCCAAAACCTATGGGATGCAGCAAAATCTGTTCTAAGCGGGAATTTTATAGCAATAATTCCTACCACTGGAGACAAGACAAACCTTAAATAAACAGCCTAACTTTACACCTAAAGAAACTAGAGATGGAAGAACAGACAAAACTCAAAGTTAGCAGAGGGAAAGGAATCATACGGATCAGAGCAGAAATAAATGCAATATAAATGAAGGAAACCATAGAAAAGATGAATGAAAATAAAATATGATTCTTTGAAAAGTTCAACAAAATTGATACACCCATGGCCAGACTCATCAAGAAAATGCGAGAGGACTCAAATCAGTAAAATTAGAAATAAAAAAAAAGGAGAAGTTATAATGGACATCACAGAAATACAAAGGATCATAAGAGAGTACTACAAGCACCTATATGCCAATAAATTGGAAAACCTAGAAGAAATGGACAAATTCTTAGAAGACTAAAGCATGACGAAAGAGAACAGAAGACTGGATCAACCACAAGTACTGGAATTGAAACAGTGATTAAAAAACTATTGCTCTTGGAATGGATTTACAATGACATCCTGCTGTGCATCACTGAGAACTATGTCTAGATACTTACACCACAACATGACAATGGGAGGAAAAAATATGTATACTTGTATGTGTAACTTGGTTCCCATGCTGTACAGTGGGGAAAAAAATAATTAAAAAAACTTCCAACAAACAAAAGTCCAGGACCACATGGCTTCACAGGAGACTTCTATCAAAAATTTAGAGAAGAGTTAACACGTATTCTTCTGAAACTATTTAAAAAATGCATAGAAAGGAATATTCCAAAACACATTCTATGAGGCTACAATCGCCCTGATCACAAAACCAGACAAAGATAGCCCCTGACACAAAGGAAACTACAGACTAATATCATTGATGCACATGATGCAAAAATCCTCAACAAAATATTAGCAAACCAAATCAAGCAATACATTAAAATAATTGAAAACCATGAGCAAGGGGATTTATTCCAGGAATGCAAGGGTTTTTCAATATCTGAAAATCAAGCAGCGTGATACACCACACTAACAAGCTGAAGGATAAAAACCATATGATCTTTTCAATATATGGAGAAAAAGCTTTTGACAAAATCTAAAAGCCATTCCTGAAAAAAAAAGTCCAGAAATTGAGCATAGAGGGAATCTACCTCAACATAATAAAGGCCATATATGACAAACCCACAGCTAACATCATTCTCAATGGTGAAAAGCTGAAAGAATTTCTGCTAAAATCAGGAGCAATGCAAGGATGTCCAATCTCACTATTATTATTCAACATAGTTTTGGAAGTCCTAGCCATGGCAATCAGAGAAGGAAAGAAATAAAAGGGATCCAAATTGGAAAGGAAGAAGGAAAACTATCACTGTTTGTAGATGACATGATACTATACCCAGAAAATTCTATAGACTCTACTGGAAAACTCTTAGAGCTTTCAATGAATTTGGTAGGCTTGCAGGATACAAAACTAATACATAGAAATCGACTTATTTCCATTCTAATGATGAAAGATCAGAAAGAGAAATTAGGGAACCAATTCCATTTATCATCACATCGAAAAGAATAAAATATCTAGGAATAAATCTACCTAAGGAGACAAAAATTCTGTATGCAGAAAACTACAAGATGCTGATGAAAGAAATATAATAAAACACTCCCTACAAACAAAAGTCTGGGACCAGATGGCCTAACACGTGAACTCTACCAAACACAAAAAGAACTTATACCCATTCTTCTTAAACTTTTCCAAAAGGTTCAAGAAGAAGGAACACTCCCAAAGACACTCTATGAAGCCACCATCACCCTAATACCCAAACCAGAGAAAGATATTGACAAAAAAAGAAAATTATAGGCCAATATCTTTGAACAATACAGACACAAAAGTTCTCAGCCCAAATTCAGCCACCAAATCCAATAACTCATAAAAAAGAGATTATACACCATGAGCAAGTGGGTATAAAGATGGTTCAACAAATGCAAATCAATCAATGTCATACACTACATTAACAAGAGTAAAAAACCATATGATCAACTCGTAGATGCAGAAAAGTCATTTGACAAAATCCAACATCCCTTCATAATAAAAACTCTTACCAAAGTGGATATAGAGGGGACATACCTTAACATACTAATAACCATTTATGAGAAACCCTCAGCCAATAAAATACTCAATGGAGAGAAGCTGAAAGTCTTCCGGCTAAAATCTGCAATAAGGCAAGATTGCCCATTCTCAAAACCACTTTTATTCAATGTAGTATTGGCAGTCTTAGCCACAGCAATCAAACAAAAGAAATAAAAAGTATCCAGATTCGAAGAGAAGAAATAAAATTGTCACTGTATGCAGAGGACATGATTCTATATATAGATTACCCTAAGGACTCCACACAAAAACTACTCAAAGTCATTAATGAATTCAGAAAAGTAGCAGGAAACAAATTTTTTTTGAGAGAGAAAATTATTACTTCATTTTTTGATTTAAGTTTTTTATTTTTTATTATAGTTGATTTGTGATATTCTGTCAAATTCTGCTGTAATGCAAAATGACGCATATATTATACTATATATATACACACACATTTTTTTCTCATATTGTCCTCCATCTTGTTCCATTACAAGTGATTAGATATATTTCCCTGTGCCATACAGCAGGATCTCATTGCTTATATACCCCAAATGCACTAGTTTGCATCTACTAACCCCAAACTCCAAATCCATCCCACTCCCTCCCCCTGCCTCTTATCAACCACGAGTGTGCACTCCATGTCCATGAGTTTGTATTTTTATGTAGATAGGTTCATTTGTGCTGTATATTAGATTCCAGATATATGTGATATCATATGGTATTTGTCCTTCTCATTCTGACTTACTTCACTTTGTATGAGAGTCTCTATTTCCATCCATAAGATACAAGTTCAACTTTCAGAAATCAGTTGCATTTCTGTATACTAAAATTGAAATATATAAAGGAATATAATTATGCAATAGCTTTTAAAATTGCACTCTAAAATACTAAACACCTAGGAACAAACCTTACCAAGAAGGTAAAAGACTTATGTGCTGAGATCTATAAAATATTTATCAAAGAAATTAAGAAGGATTCAAAGCAATGGAAAGATATTTCATGCTCCTCAGATGGAAAAATTAATTTCATAAAAATGGCCAAACTACCCAAAGCCATCTGAAGATTCAAAGTAATCCTTATCAAATCACCAATGACATTTCCCCTGGAACTAGTTTGAACAATCCCCAAATGTACATGGAACCATAAAAGACCCAAAATTGCCGAAGGAAACCTGAGGAAAATAAAACAAGCAGGAGGCTTGACTCTCACCGAATTAAGACAATATTACAAAGCTGCAGTAATCAACGTGGTGTTGTACTGGTACAAAAAGTGACATACAGACCAATGTAACAGTATAGAAAGCCAGGAAATAAACCCAGACACCTGTGGTCAATTGATCTTTGACAAGGGAGGCAAGAATATAAAATAGAAAAATGTCTTTTCCACAAGTGATGCTGGGAAAACTGGACAGCTGAAGGTAAACCAATGAAACAAGAACACACGCTCACACCATGCACAAAAATAAACTCTAAATGCTTAAATACTACAACATTAGACAAGACACCATAAAACTCCTGGAAGAGAACATAGGCAAAACATTTCTGACATCAACTTTACAAATATTTTCTTTGCTCAATCTCCCAAAGCAATGGAAATAAAAAGGGAAATAAACCAATAGGACCTAATCAAGTTTACAAGCTATTGCATAGCACCAGATACCATAGGGAAAACAAAAAGGCAACCTACGGGATGGAAGAAAATAATTTCAAATTATGCAACCAACAAGGGCCTAATCTCCGTAATAAACAAACAACTCACACAACGCAGGAGTAAAAAAAACCCCAGACCAATTGAAAAATGGCCCGAAGACCTAAATAAACATTTCTTTAAAGAAGACATAAAGATGGCCAACAGGCATGCAAAAATGCTCAACCTCATTAATTATTAGAGAAATGCAAATCAAAACTACAATGAGGTAACACTTCTAACAGGTCAGAATGGCCATCATTAGTAAGTCTACAAATAACAAATCTTAGAGAAGGTGTAGAGAAAAGGGAACTCTCCTACACTGTTGGTAGGGTGTAAATTGGTACAACCACTTTGGAAAACACTATGGAGGTACCTCAGAAACCTAAATATAGAACTACTATAAGACCCAGCAATCCCACTCCTGGGCATGTATGTGGACAAAACTTTCAGTCAAAAAGATATTTGCTTATATCTGGAATCTAATATTTGGCACAAATGAACCTTTCCACAGAAAAGAAAATGATGGACTTGGAGAATAGACTTGTGGTTGCCAAGGGGGAGGGGGAGGGAGTGGGATGGATTTGGAGCTTGAGGTTGATAGATGCAGACTACTGCCTTTGGAATGGATTAGCAATGTGTCGCACTGGGAACTATGTCTAGTCACTTATGATGGAGCATAATAATGTGAGAAAAAAGAATGTATACATGTGTGTGTAACTAGGTCACCATGATGTAGAGTAGAAAAAAATAAATGTACTGGGGAAATAAGAAAATAAAAAAGCTATTTCACCCCTATGTTCATTTCAGCCCTATTCATAATAGCCAAGACATGGAAACAACATAAATGTCCATTGACAGATGAATGGATTAAGAAGATGTGGTATGTATACACAATGGAATACTACTCAGCCATAAAAGAACAAAATAATGCAACATGAATGCCACTAGAGACTCGCATACTAAGCAGGTCAGAAAGAGACAGACAAATACTATGTGACATCACTTATATCTGGAATCCAATAAACGGCACAAATGAACCTATCCTTAGAAAAAGAACAAACTCATGGATATGGAGAACAGACTTGTGGTTGTGAAGGGGGAAGGAGGAGAGAGTGGAATGGACTCTGAGTTCGGGGTAAATAGATGCAAACTATCGCATTTGGAGTGTGTAGGCAATGAGATCCTGCTGTTTAGCATAGGGAACTATATCTAATCACTTGCGACTGAACATGATGGAAAATAATGTGAGAAAAGAATATATATATATACACATATATATGTATGAATATATATATATATGTATAAGTATGTAAAACTTGGTCACTTTACTGTATAGCAGAAATTGACAGGACATTGTAAATCAACAAAAATTTAAAAAACTCCCAGAGTTCCTGTCGTGTCTTAGCAGTATCCATGAGGATTTGATTTTGTTCCCTGGACTCACTCAGTGGGTTAAGGATCTTGCATTGCTGCAAGTTGTGGCTTAGGTCACAGATGTGGTTTGGGTGTTGCATTGCTGTGGCTGTGGTGTAGGCTCCAGCTGCAATTTCTATTCAGTGTCTATTCTGAGGATTTCTATGTGCTGCATGTTCATTCCTAAATAGGAAAAAAAAACTCCCTACAAACAAAGTTCAGGACCAGATGTGACTTCTACCAAATATACACAGGAGAATTTATACTTAACCTTTCTCAAACTCTTTGGTGGAGAAGTCAAAATCTTTTCAGATGAGCAAAAGCTAAGGCAATTATGTACCACAAAAATCACCTTTACAATTGCTATAGGATCTTCTCTAGGGGAAAGAAATGACCAAAACTCAAAACAAGTAAATTATAAATGGGTATGCTTACAGGTAAAGGCAAACATAAAATAAAAGTAGGAAATCATCTACTGACAAATATGATATAAAAAGTTCCAGTCATGAGAAGAAGAGAGTACAAAGGCAGAAGATTAAAAATATATTTGAAATTAGGGGACCAGTAACCTAAAACAATACTGTGCCTATATAGACTGCTAAATCAAATTCTGAGGGGAAATGCAAAGCAAAAAAAACTAAAACTAGGATAGACATACACATGAAGAAGAAAAAGCAAAATAATGCTTTTGTCATAAACAAAAGAGAACAAATGAGAAATGGAAAGAAAAGACCTAAAATAGCAAATAAAAAAGAACTAAGAAAATTATCATAAGTACATACATATCAATAATTACATTGAATGAAATTGGTTAAATGCTCCAATGAAAAGATGTAGACTGGATGAATAGATTCAAAAACAAGACTTGTGTATATGCTGTCTACAAAAGACCCACTTCTGATCTAGGGACCCATATAGGCTGAGTGAGGAGATAGAACAAGATATTCCAAGAAAATAGAAATCAAAGGAAAGATTAAGTAGCAATACTCATATTGGACAAAATAGATTTTAAAATAAAGAAGGTTACAAGAGACAAGGAAGGACAATACCTAATGATCAAAGGATCAATTCAAGAAGAAGACATGACAATCGTAAATATATATGCAACCAACATAGGAGCACCACATTATAAAAAGCAACTCCCAAAAAAGCCATAGAAGAAACCACAGTAACACAACAATAGTGGGTGACTTTAACACTCCACCTATACCAATGGACAGGTCATGTAGACAGAAAATCAACAAGGAAACAACTTCAAATGACATACTAGACTGGAGAGACTAAACTTATATTCATGGAACAGTCCATCCCAAAGTGAAAGAACATGCATTCTTCTCAAGTGCACATGGAACATTCTCCAAGATAGATCATATCTTGCGCTACTAATCAAGCTTTGGTAAATTTAAGAAAATTAAACTTTTGTCTAGCATCTTTTCTCTCCACAATGTTATGAGACTAGAAATCAAGTAAATAAAATACAATAAAAACCACAAACACCTGGAGACTAAACTATATGCTACCAAACAACACATAGATCACTGAAGAAATTAAACGGGAAATAAAAAATGCATAGAGACAAATGACAATGAAAACACAATGATCCAAAAGCTATGGGAGCAGTGAAAGCAGCTCTAAGAGAGAAGTTTATAGCAAAACAATCTCTCTCAGGAAACAAGGAAAATCTCAAATAAACACACCCCCTACCTTACAACCAAAGCAACTAGAGAAAGAAGAACAAACAAAAACTCAAGTTAGTAGAAGAAAAGAAACCATCAAGATCAGAGGAGAAATCAATTAAACAGAGACAAAGAAAACAATAGAGAGTATCAATTAAAACAAAAGTTGCTTTTAAAAAGATAAACAAAATTTATAAAACTTTAACCAGATTCATCAAGCATAAAAAGGAGAGGGCTCAAATCAATACAATTAGAAATGAAAACGGAGAACTTAAAACTGACACCACAGAAATACAAAGGACCATAGAAACTGCTATAAGCAACCATATGCCAATAAAATGGACAACCTAGAAGAAACAGATTCTTACAAAGATAGAACCTTCCAAGAATGCACCAGAAAAAATAGAAAATATGAATAGATGAATCACAAGTACTGAAAGACAAACTGTAATTAAAAAGCTTACAATAAAGAAAAGTCCAGGACCAGATGACTTTGTAAGTGAATTCTAGTGCACATATAGATAAGAGTTAACACCCACTATTCTGAAACTCTTCCCAAAAATTGCAGAGGAAGGAATACTCCCAAGCTCATTCTCTGAGGTCCCCATCACCCTGATAACAAAACCAGACAAAGATACAAAAAAGGAATATTAGAAGTCAGTATCACTGATGAACATAGAAGAAAAATCCTCAACAAAATATTAGCAAACCAAACCCAACAATACACTAGAAAGATCATATATCAAGACCAAGTGGGAATTATTCCAGGGATGCAAGAATTCTTCAATATCTGCAAATCAATCAGTATGATACACCACATTAACACATTGAAGAATTAAAAACCACATGGTCATCTCAAAGGATGAAGAAAATGATTTTGGCAATTCAACACATGTTTTTGAAAAAACTCTTCAGAAAGCGGGCAGAGAGGAAACCTACATCAACATAATAAAGACCATATATTACAAACTCATTTCTAACCTTATTCTCATGAGTGAAAATCTGAAAACATCTTCTCGAAGATCAGGAACAATACAAGGATGTCCATTCTTACCATTTTTTCATTCAACATAGTTTGGAAGCCCTAGCCATGGAAATCAGAGAAGTAAAGACATAAAATCCATCCAAATTGGAAAAAAATAAAACTGTCACTGTTTGCAGATGACATGATACTATGGAATACCCTAAATATTCTGCTAGAAAACAATTAGAGCTCATGAACGAATTTGGTAAAGTTGCAGGATACTAAATTTATACACTAGAAATCTCTTGCATTCCTATACACTACCAGTAAATGATCATAGAGAGAAATTACGGGAAAAATTTCTTTACCATGGTACCAAAAATAACAAAATACCTAGGAATAAACCCAACAAAAGAGACAAAGGACCTTGCATGTGAAGACTACAAGGCACTGATGAAAGAAATCAACATGACACAAACAGATGGAATGATATACTCTACTCTTAGATTGGAAGAATTATTATTGTCAAAATGACTATCATACCCAAGGCAATCTACAGATTTAATGTAATCCATATCACATCAACAATGACATTCTTCACAGAACTAGAACATAGAATTTTAAAATTTGTTTGGAAACACAAATGATCCAATTAGCCAAAGCAATATTGAGAAAGAAAACTGGAGGAATTGGGTTTCCAGACTTGAGACTACGCTACAAAGCTACAGTTATTAAAACAAGAGAGTATTGGCACCAAATCAGAAATATAGATCAGTGGAGTAGGATAGAAAGCCAAGAGATAAACCCATGCACCTATGGTCAACTAACCTATGACACAAGAGGCAATAATATACAATGGAAAAAATATAGTCTCTTCAACAGTGGTGCTGGGGAAACTGGACAGTTGCATATAAAAAAAAGTGAAATTAGAACATTCTCTAATACCACAACAAAAATAAACTCAAAAAGGATTAAAGACCTAAACATGAATCCAAATAGTATAAATCTCCTAGGGGAAAATGTAGACAGAATATGCTGTGACATAAAGTGCAGCAATATCTTTTTTGATCCACCTCTTACAGTAATGTTAATAAAAACATAACAAAACCAAAAAACCAATGGGACCTAATTAAACTTAAAAGCTTCTTCACAGCAAAGGAAACCATTAAAAAAACCCAAAAAGACAACCCACAGAATGGGAGAAAATCTTTGTCAATGAAGCAACTGACAAAGGATTGATAGGCAAACATCTCTCACAGCTTTGCATATTAAAAATGCCCAATCAGAAAGTGGGAAGAATGTATATTGGGTTGTTTGTTTTTTTTTTTGGTTCAGTTGTTTGTATATTTTGGAGATTAGGTCCTTGTTGGTTGAATCATTTGCAAAGATATTCTCCCATTCTCTTAGTTGTCCCTTTTTTTTTAAATGTTTTCCTTTGCTGTGCAAAATCTTTTTAGTTGTATTAGGTCCCATCGGTTTATTTTTGTTTTCATTTACATTACTATAGGAGGTAGATCAAACAAAATGTTGCCATGATTCATGTCAAGAAGAGTTCTGCCTGTGTTTTTCTGTAGAGTTTTATAATATCTGGCACTACATTGAAGTCTTTAATCCATTTTGAGTTTATTTTTGTGTGTGGTGTTAGAGAATGTTTTAATTTGATTCTTTCACATGCAGCTGTCCAGTTTTCCCAGTACCAGTTATTGAAGAGACTATCTTTCTTTCACTCTACGTTCTTGCCTCCTTTGTAATAGATCAGTTGACCATATGTGCAGAGATGCTTGGGTTTATATCTGGGTTTTCTATCCTGTTCAACTGATCTATGTGTCTGTTTTTGTGCAAGTACCATATAGTTTTGACTACTGTAGCTTTGCAGTATAGTCTGACATCAGGGAGTCTTATTCCTCCAGTATCACAACCTAATCAAAAAAATAACCAGAATACATAAACTGACATTTCACTGAAGAAGGCACATGAAAAAATTCTCAATATCACTAGAGAAATGAAAATTAAAACTGCAATTACTTACCACCTCACCTCACACTGGTCCAAATGGCCATCATTACCAAGTCAACAAATAACAAATGCTGGAGAGTATATGGAGAAAAGGGAACCCTTCTACATTGTTGGGAATATAAGCTAGGGAAACCACTGTGGAAAATTGTATGGAGGGTCCTCAGAGAACTAAATATAAAACTACTGTATGATCTGGCAATCCAATTTCTTGGCATATTTCTTGGCATATATCTGGACAAAACTTTCATTCAAGAAGATACATGCACCCCCATTTTCACTGTATCACTATTCACAATAGCCAAGACAGGGAAAAATCTAAATGTCTATCGACAGATGAATAGATGAAAAAGATGTTGTACATACATACAATGGAATATTACTCAGCCATAAAAAATAATGAAACAATGCTATTTGCAGAAACACAGATGCAACTAGAGATTCTCATACTAAGTGAAGTAAGTCAGAAACAGAAAGACAAACACCATATCACATATGTGGAATCCAACATATGGCACAAATGATCCTATCTGCAAAAAAAAAAAAAAAAACTGAAACAGACCCAAGGACATGGTGAACAGACTTGTGGTTGCCAAAGGGGAGGGGGCAAGAAGTGTGATGGATGGGGAGTTTGGGGTTGGTAGATGCTAACTTTTGTATTTAGAATTGTTAAACCGTGAGGTGCACCCGTACAATGCAGGGAATATATCCAATCTTTGTGGTAGAACATGATAGGAGATAGGATGGGAAAAAGAATGGTTAGTTCCCTTCATGGCACAGTGGAAATGAATCTGGCTACAATCCATGAGGATGTGGGTTCAATCCCTGCCCTCTCTCAGTGGGTCGGGAATTTGGCATTGCCATGAGCTGTTGTATAAGTCACAGATGCAGCTCAGATCCTGCTGTTGCCAGCAGCTGTAGCTGTGATTCAATCCCTAGCCTGGGAACTTCCGTGCGTCATGGATGTAGCCCTAAAAAAAAAATGTGTATGTATGTATGATTGGGTCACTATGTTGTACAGCAGTAATTGACACAACACTGTAAATCTACTATACTAAAATTAAAAAATTATAAAAACATGAAAACAGAATTTCCTGAGTGCTGCAGCAAAAACAAATCCAACTAGGAACCAAAAGGTTGCAGGTTTGATCCCTGGCCTTGCTCAGTGGATTAAGGATCTGGTGTTGTCATGAGCTGTGGTGTAGGTCATAGACACGGCTTGGGTCTGGCATTGCTGTGGCTCTGGCATAGGCTACAGGTCTGATTATACCCCCAGCCTGGGATCCTCCATATGCCGTGGGAGCCTCCCTAGAAAAGGCAAAAGGCAAAAGGAAAAAAAATGAAAAAAATGGCAGATAACTAAATAGACATTTCTCTAAAGAAGGCAGATGGCCAAAAATCACATGAAAAATGCTCAACATTGCTAATTATTAGAGAAATACAAATCAAAACTACAATGAGGTATCATCTCACACAAATCAAAATAGCAATCATCAAAAAGTCTACAAACAATAAATGCTAGAGAATGTGTGGAGGAAATGTAACCCTCCTATACTCTTGGTGGGAATGTAGACTGTAAACCATTATGGAGAACAGTTTGGAGGTTCTTCAAAAACTAAATGTAGGCAGTTTCCTTTGGTGCTCAGTGGAAATGAATCTGACTAATATCCATGAGGATGTGGTTTTGATCCCAGGCCTCTCTCAGTGGGTTAAAGATCCAGCATTGTCTTGATCTGTGGTATAGGTCACAGACATGGCTTGGATCTGGCATTGCTATGACTGCGGTATAAGCTGGCAGATGTAGCTGATTTCACCCCTAGCCTGGGAACTTCCATATGCCACAAGTGTGGCCCTAAAAAGCAAAACAAAGCAAATGAACAAACAAACAAACAGAGAAACAAGAACAAAAAGAACCCCCTCCCCAAAATCCCAAAAACCTAAATATAGACCTGCCATATGATCCAGCAATCCCACTCCTGGGCATCTCTCTAGAGAAAAGCATAATTTGAAAATATACATGCACCCCAATGCTCACAGCAGCACTATTTCTATTAGCCAAGACATGGAAACAACCTAAATGTCCATTGACAGAGGATTGGATAAAGAAGATGTTAGCCTACAAAAAAGAATGAAATGGAATGTTAGCCTAAAAAAAGAATGAAACAGTGCCATTTGTTGCAAGATGGATGGAACTCGAGATTATTTCATTAAGTGAATCTGTTAGTGAAAGACAAATATCATATATCATTTATATATGGAATCTAATGAAAAGGATATAAAAGAACTTGTTTCTAGGACAGAAACAGACTCAAAACTTTCAAAATCAAACAGTTTTACCAAAGGGGAAACTGCTATGGGGTGGGAAGATAAATTTGGAGGATGGGTTTGGCACATGCACACTAATATATATAGGATTTGTAACCAACAGAGACCTACTGTATAGCACAGGGTTGTTTACTCAATGTTCTGTAATAATATATGTATATATATATATATTTATGATATATATCTATTTCTATCTATCTATCTATCTACCTATTTATTTATATCACTGATTCACTTTGCTTTAAACCCAAGTCTAATACTACATTGTAAAGCAACTATACTCCAATGAAGTTTTTTAAAAATGGGCAGAACATATGAAAATATTTATTTTCTGAAGAAGATATATAGAGGGTCAAGAGGCCTATGAAAAGATATTCAACATCACTAACTCTTAGAGAATAAAAACAGAAGCACAATGAGATATTACCTCAGGCCCATTAGAATGGCTTTTATCAACAAGGAAAGAAAATAATTGTTGAAGAGTATGTATCGAAAGTGGAATACTTATACACAGTTGGTGGGGAGGTAAAATGGTGCAGCCACTATGAAAAACACTATGGTGGCTCCTCAGAAAAGTAAAAATAGAACTACTATGATCCAGCAATTGACTTCTGGGTGTTTAGCAGAATAAAGCAAAAACACTAAATTGAAAAGATATATACATACCAAAGTTATTACAGCACTATTTACAATTGCCACAACATGGAAGCAACCTACATGTCCATCAATAGTTGTATGGATATAGATGTTGCTATATATATGTGTGTATGTGTGTGCGTATACATATACATACACACACAATATACATATATAATTATACATATAGAATTATACTTATATAGAAATAATACATATAGAAATTATACATATATATTTCACACAATGTAATATTGCTCTGTCACAAAAAGGTGATATCTTGCCATTCTTGACAATACAGATCAACCTCCAGAGCATTAGACTAAGTAAAATAAGTCATATGGAGAAAGGCAAATACCACATGATTCTACTTACATGTGGAATATAAAAATGAAAACCACAAGACAAATGCACAAATAAAATTAAATAAAAACACGGAAAACATAGTAGTGGTTGCTGGAAGGGATAGAAGGGAAGGAAAATATCTAAAGAGGGTCATTTGTATGGTGATGGATGGAATTTTGGGTGGTGAGTGTACTGAGTAGAAGTCAAAATACAACGTACATAGGAAACTTATATAATGTTATAAAACAATGTTACCTCAGTAAATAAAATAATGCAGAAATAGGACAAAAATTCCAGCTGGTAAGCTTCCCATGGACATGTAAACATGGGGATCCATATTCATATGACCATTTTGTGTCCTGGATATAAGAAAATGTAAAAAGCAGTTCAAAATCTGAGCATGAGGATATACCAAGAGTTGGGGAAAGAAGATATAAATACTCAGGTGGTCCTTGAGAGACTGTGTTGAGAAGAGATGTTGTTTTTTTTGTTGTTTGTTTGTTTTTTGTTTTGGTTCTGGCAGCATTCCAACCTCAGTTATGTCCTCTTGATTCCCATAACACTTATTAAAGCAGAAAAAATTCAATTTATTCTGAATAGAAAGATGTCCTATCCTATAATGTGACTTTATCATAATTGAAAATCAAGTTAGAAAAATGGTCTTAGGAAATATACTGCTTCAAATTACAACAGAAATTATACAAGGCACAATTATAATCGAATGGTTTAAATGGTTAAAAGGTTAAAGATTTTAAGAATGATATTAAATGTAAATTTTGGCATCAGAAAATTGAGTTTGGATCTACCGTGTATTATCTCTTTGCCCAAGGCGATCCAACTGAACCATGAATATGCTCACTTAAATAGTGAGGACAGTGGTATTCATGGTTTGGAGGTGCTTGACAGATTTAGCCAACATATGTGAAAACATAGCATAGTTCCTTCCTTTAGTAAATGAATAGTTATCGCTGGTGATGAGATGTGGCTGATTTTTTTCTTCCATATTTAAAATGTCTATGTTGCTTCCCCACCTCTAGATCATGAAACAATTTGTACCCTTTTATGCAATACTAAGTAAAAATTTTTTCCCATGTGAATAACCAACATGTGAGACAACAGGGAAATATATTCTTGGGAATTGCTGTTGCAAAGTATTATCTACCTCCCTTGGTCTGAGGCTTTCTGGTGAATATAAAAACATGCTCAAATGCATTCTATCCATTCCATCTTAAACGTTTTAAAAAATGCACTCACTTTACTGTGCCTCCAAACTTAATACTCTAATTTACAACTCCTGTTAACTGTAAAACTCCTCTGCTATGTTCTAATTTTACTGGAACACATTTCTTCTTCATTACCATCACACTGGACTGCCTTTCCCATCACTTAGTTATAACAACGATCCTTGTATTTCTAAGTTCAAAAGACTCTTCTTTTTTAATGTGTTAAATAAATCATTATAGATTAATTGGTCTACATAGCAAACAAACATGGCAGTCTCTCAACTCTGGGCTAGGCTGGTTTGGCTCTCAGGTGACCTTAGGTAAAAGTTCTTCAGTTCATTTCTCTCGGAACCATTTCTCAAGTACTCACTGAGCTCTCATACTTACCTGGATGGGATCTATGAAGGAAAACTCTCTGTGTGGACGTCTGAATTCCTCCCTGGATGGTTGATGATGGAGACTGAAGATCTGTTCCCCAGTTGGCCTGCAAGAAGGAGTGAAACATTGTTTCTCCAGCAAGACTAAGGACTCCAAAAGTGACAACCACGTCCTGTTCAGCATGAGAAATACATGGACTTTGTGACTGTAGCTGAGGAGATAGTTATAGCTCCTTATGTCTGCTCATTAGACACTGTTTCCATTGTTACTTCCACTTCTGAGAACATAATTTCCCTGTGGGACACAGTCTGGACACAAAGGAAATTATTCCTGCTGATCCTTTGTTCCCAGAAGACCAGGTTAGAACTCAGGTGAATTCAGTCTTTATTCCTACTTCTTCATGACATTTCATGCCTTCCAGAGCTTTAACCTCCTTGTACCTACCCAAACTTGAATTAATATTTTCTTCAAACCTAAGACTGATAACCCATGTTGACTATGTCCCATGGACCTCAAAAGCTGTGACTTGTTGCAGGAAATATCTACAATATCTCTAGAAAATTGGCATTCCCCTCTTCAACAAGGGATAGAGGTTATTTCTTTGCTATAAGACCATAACCTTTGTCTTGATGTTTTTTACTAATCAAATAAAAATTTCATGCTCTTAACTCAAGTTGTGAGCTGTCATTTATTCCTTAATTTAAAGAATGTCAGTCAATCATGGGATATATTTAGAGCTTTTTTATGTACCATGGACTGAACTTAGATTCTTACATGGATTGTCTCATTTAATTTCGACAAAGTCCATTCTATGTAGTCAGTACTTTTTTGAGACTCATTTTACATTTGCAGAAATGGGGCTCAGAAGGGTAAAGTGATTTTCCTAAGGTTGTGACTAAAGGGCAAGCTTCTACTGAAACTCCAACTTGGAGTTCCCGTCGTGGCACAGTGGTTAACGAATCCGACTAGGAACCATGAGGTTGTGGGTTCGGTCCCTGCCCTTGCTCAGTGGGTTAACGATCCGGCATTGCCGTGAGCTGTGGTGTAGGTTGCAGACACGGCTCGGATCCTGCGTTGCTGTGGCTCTGGCATAGGCCGGTGGCTACAGCTCCGATTCAACCCCTAGCCTGGGAACCTCCATACGCCATGGGAGCGGCCCAAGAAATAGCAACAACAACAACAAAAAAGACAAAAGACAAAAAAAAAAAGAAAAAGAAACTCCAACTTATTTCCGTTTCTCATGATCTAGGCCAATGGTTCTACATCTGGGGTGTTTGTACATGCAGGGACACTTAGCATTGGTTATTGCCATTTTTGGTCATCACACCCGGGAAATTACTACTGCTACCTAATGAGTTGAGGCCAGGGATGCTGCTACACAACCTACAATTAATGGGCTGTCCCCACTAACTATCCAGCACCAATGTCAAAAGTGGGACGATTAAGGAACAGTATTCTAGACCCCAACTTCTCCAACATCAATGTGTGTATGAATCACTTAGGGATCTTTTATGGATGCAGATTCTGATTTAGCAGGCTTAGGCTAGTGTCAGAGATTCTGCATTTGTAACTGCCTCCTAATATATGTTGATACTGTAGGTCCTGGTTGTGGATCCTCTGAGTATAAACATTGTGGTCTAATGTTAGAGTTACATGTGAATACTTTAAGGCCTTCTCCACCAACAAGCCTCCCATACACCTCAGGTCTTATATTAGGGGATTAAATATTGGACTCAGTAGTTTGTATCAGGAACGGAAGTTTAAATTGTCAAAAGATTTTTCTGCAACTATTGAGACTGTTTTTATTTTATCTTTAGTTCTGTCAATGTGGTGCGTCACATCTGTTATCTATCTATATATCTATCATCTACCTAGCTACCCATATACCTATCTAATCTATTTTGCTTATGGGAAAACATCCTTGCATTCTAGGAATAAATTCCACTGGATCATGATATATGATTCTTTCATTGTGCTATTAACTTTGGTTTGCTAATACTTTGTTGATAATTTATGCATCTGCTTTAATCAGGAATATCAGCTGGTCATTTTCTTTTCTTGTCTTTATCTGACTTTGGTATCAGGGTGAAGATGGCTTCATAAAATGATTTTGGAAATATGTACCATTCTCTTAAATAATTTGATAGAGTTTGAGAAGAATTAGTGATATTTCTTCTTTAAAGTTTTGGTATAATTTACCAGTAAAATCATTAGATCCTTGGGTTTTTTTTGGGGGGGGGGGCAGCAGGGAGTATAAATTCATGGTAACTGCCCTGCTGCTGCCACTACCAAATCCTCCAGGCAGAGCCCACACATGCTTGATCACTGTCACTGCCCAGGACCCTGCAACTAGGAGCAGCCTGTGCAGCAACTCCTGAATGGGCTAAGTGGTATGGGGTGTTTCTTGCATGGTCTACAGATGGTGAGGGCAAACCACTACAGTTATCTCTGACTCCAGAAGTGGGCATGGCCCACCACCACTAGAGGTCCATGAATAGGCACAATTTGCAGCCCCAGAGGGCACCACAGAGGAAGGCACTGTGATGGAACACCTCCCATGGTTGCTCTCATTCCCCAGGCCACTCACAAACCCTGTTACTGCCACTGCCAAATGCTCCAGGCACTGCCTAAACCTACCTGAGGCTCTGTACCATGTCCCAGGGTCCTGAAACTAGGAGTGGGCTGCACCATATTCCTGCAATTTCTTGCTACTCTCAAGAGCTGAGCAGCCAGGCAATGAATACTAGCCCTGTCCTTTGCCTCCTTCTACCTGGAAACACACTGAGAATACTATTATGGGGATACACAGCTCACACTGAAGAAAGAGACTAGCAAATATCCAAATTCCCACGCCAAAAATAAATAGTAACCCTCCACAAAATACAAAGGGGAGCACTTGCATAGAAATAGCCCTCCAAGACTACAGTTTGCTTTCCGTAAACTCACAGAAAAAGAAAAACATAGGCAAAATGAATAAGCTCAGGAACAATTCCCAGATAAAAGAACAGGAGAATTCACCCGAAGCAACAAACAAAGAAAAAGACCTCTGATAGACACTGAGTTCCAAAGGGAGATAGTGAAAATACTGAAGGAATTAAGGCTGAATATGAAGGAATTAAGAGCAGATGTAAACAATAATGCAGATTACTTTAGAAAGAAACTAGAAAATATAAGGAGGAACGAAGGAAAATTAGAAAATTCATTTGGAGACACACAAACTGAGTAAAAGGTGCTAAAAACTAGAATGAATAATGCAGAGGAATGAATTAGTGATTTGGAAGATAGAATAATGGACATCTCCCAATCAGGGCAGCAGAAAGAAAACCAAATGAAAAGACACAAAAGCAATATAAGAGATCTATGAGATAATATAAAGTGGGCTAATCTATGCAAAATAGGAGTTCCAGAAGGAGAAGAAAGAGAAAAGGGGATGGAAATTTTATTTAAACAAGTTGTGGCCAAAAGCTTTCCAAATCTAAAGGAAACAGATGTCAACAAAAAAGCCCTAGGTTCATGAATTAGAAAGACCTGTGGATACTACCTGCAACAGTGTTGCATTTTACATTTTTGATGAGGAATTCTGTCATACATTTAGGAAATGTAAATTGGAGTTTGACCAACTTCTAAGCAAAGAGTAGAGGGTGCTGAGTGACAATAGTCCCTGTAATTCTATGATGGAGAGAGATTATAAGGAGAAATGAATCATACAGATGGAGGCAGGTGCTGTGAAATAAATAAATTGAGTATAAGAAGAGAGTCAACCTTTTTTTTCTTCTGAATCATTAGGTAGACTGGAAACATTTGAACAGAGACCACATGGAAGAGAGGACAGGACACATGAGTCTATCTGGGGGAAGTGTGTGCTGGTCAGAGGGAATGGCCAGGGAAATGGCTCTGAAAAGGCACCTGTTTCAGAAAATCAAGCTCAAAAGTAAGTCATTGTGTCCCAGGGGAAAGTACAAGAGGGATAATGATGAAATATGGTGTCAGAGAATTTGGAGGAACAAGGTGGCCTCTCTGACAAAGCTGAAACTTCAAGGCACAGGGAGTCCTTGGTTCACATATCCTTACTTGCACTTGACTAGTTTGTGTCCACAAAATCCCATGATTCAAAATGTGCCACCTCCATGTTTTTATATCTTGGTTGATCTTATAGCACCTGTATTTTAAGGGTCTCATATTGGAGAATATGAACTTAGGTATCCTTTCCCTGCATTGAGAAGTGTTCATGCCCCACAACACACACACACACACACACACACACACACACACACACGCACACACACACACGCACACATGCACACACTGTAGCCTCCTGGATGGTGCTACTACCAGGCTATTTTCATCCTTAGCCACAATAATTAGGAAAACAGCGATATAAGGCAAGATGTTAACGTTAGACTATCTTTCCCAGAAACAGTAGAAATAGTGCCTATATTCCAGTTAAGTCTCCTCTCAACATGTAAACATGTGGCTCCATCTATTTTTTAATTTTTAATTTTAAAATTAAGGTATAGTTGATTTACATGTTGTGTCAATTTGTGCTGTACATCAAGGTGACTCAGTCATACACATACGTACATTCTTTTTCTCCTATTATCTCCCATCATGTTCTTTCCAAAATATACAAAAGACTCATACAACTCAAAAACAAAAAAATAAAACAGCTCAATCAACATGAGCAGAAGGTCTAAATAGGCATATAAATGGTCAGTAGACATTTGAAAATATGTTCAACATAGCTTTTTGTTAGAGAAATGCAAATTAAACCTTCAATGAGGTATCACATCACACAGGTCAGAGGGGCTCCATCTTAATATTTTGTATAAAGTATTTAAAGAAACAAAAATTCAGTTTAAAAAACAAACAGAAAAAGGGATATTTGGGGGGAAAATGATCAAATAAACTCAGGTGATCTCTAGAGTTTGTGATGAGGATAAAGCTTCCTTGGTGCCGGCAGCTTTCCAACCCCTGTTATATCCCCCTGATGCCCAGAATAGCAAAGCAGAAAAAAGCATTTTATCCAAAAGAGAAAGGAATGATATATTTACATTATCAGATATATGACCAAATGTACATCACACTAGAAAAATGAACGAAGAGAATAAACTCACAATTTATAATGGCAAATACACAACAAACCTAGAGGATTTTAAGAAATGAATTGGTAAAGGACTTTTCTAAATGACATCAAATTCAAATCCTTTGTAGCTCGAAGCTCTAGATTTGAATTTTGCATCTTCATGTATTTGATGTTTGAATGTGGAGAGCCACCAGAATCATTTTAAATGCTTCCTCCTTATTTGAATAGTCGGGATATTGGTACCCATCCAAAGGCAGTTGACCAATTTAATCAATACATATCTATATAAAGCTTAGCATAGTTCCTTCCTGTTAGTAAATGAATGGTTACTTCTGGCAATGAGATTTGACTGTTTTTCTCTTCTCTCTCTCAAATGTCTCCATTGCTTTCCCATCTCTTGGTCCCCATTTCTACAGTCTGATTTCAGTTTCTTGTCATCTTTCCCATCTATGATAACTGGCATCCCTCTACCCAATATTCACATTAACCCAGACAAATATTTCCATGTTACCAAGCTAAGTGTCCAACTCTCCAACTTAACTCTCTTCCAAAAACTCTCTACTGGAGAATGAACCCCAGTTTCCATAGTTTCAAATCCTAGGCTTGCCTGACTGAACTGCCAACTTTACACTCATGCAGTCCTCACCCATACGCATCTTATAAATATTGAACTTGAGTTTGGGACTGGTGAATGCAAACTATAACATTTACATTGGAGAAGCAATGAGTCCCTACTATATAGCACAGGGAACTGTACCCAATCTGCTGGGATAGAACATGATGGACGATAGTATGAGAAAAAGAATATATATATATATGACTCTATATAAGATAGTATGAGAAAAATAATACATACGTACAATTTTTGCTGCACAGCAGAAATTGTCATAATATTGTAAATCAGCTATAGCTTAATAAAAATAAAATTAATTTAAAAAAGAAAGAACAAAAAATATTGAACTTGAGTCACAGCTTCACTTGATGCCACAGGCTCAAGACCCAGAGCCTATATATACCTGTTTCTGCTTGGAGAGTCAACCACTGGTTTATTTAGAGTTTTTCATTCCCATCTTCAAAACTTCATCTCCTTTTTCAGGCTGCCTGGATCATTTCCTCCATGAAATCTTTTTATACATTCCCACAGAAAAAGGACACTTTCTCCTGCAATAATTTCGATATAGGGTTTTCATTGTATAATTTTTATTTAACTCCATATCTTTTATTTTATGCTAGACTGTGAGTACCTTGAGGCATGAGTCAATCTTATAAACACTCTCCAGTCCCCCCCCAAACTTCATTTAGTTGGGAACAGTAGCTGAACAAATGATTATTGCATAAAGAAATGAAAGAATATAGCTTCACAAAATTGCCAATAGATGAGATAAAAAAAGAAGCCGAGAAATATTAACAGAGGTATAGAAGATATGATGGAGGAAAGTTGTTCCATGCTCTGAGATCAGACCTGTTAGGAGGGCAGATTATGGTTTGGAAGAATAAAATAGAATAGAACAAAATAATTATCAGGGTGCATCATACATAGAAAGGTCTTTTGGTTCTCTTGGTTAAAGTGTGTGTGTGTGTGTGTGTGTGCACGCACACACACATGCATATTCATATATATATTGCTTGTCTTGCCACACCCGTGGCATGGAAATTCCTGGGCCAGGGATCGGATCAGAGCCACAGCTGTGATCTGCTGCAATGCGGATCTTTAAGCCACCGTGCCAGGCCAGGGATCAAACCAGCAACATCACAAAGACAAACCAGATAATTACCTCACTGCCCCACAGCAGGAACTCTGATACATATGTATTTTTACTTGCCTGGGAACACTCACTGGATCACATGTCAAAGGCATGTTTTCTCTGGGACATATTGCCTGAAGTAAATTCAGGGACGACTGTATTTTATTTTACTTATTTTTGTTTTTCAGGGCCGCACCTGCAGCATATGGAAGTTCCCAGCTAAGGGTCGAATTGGAGCTGTAGCTGAGGCCTACACTACAGCCACAGCAATGTGGGATCCAAGCTGTTGCTGTGTCTACACCACAGCTCATGGCAAAGCTGGATCCTTAACCTGCTGAGCAAGGCCAGGAATGAAACCCACATCCTCATGGATAAGAGTCATACTGGTTTCCTCTGAGCCCAAGGTGTTAACTCCCTCAGGAAAAATTTTAAATTAAGGCTAGTCCTGCTGAGGGAGAAGCAATATAAACAAAGGATTCAACAGAAGAGTCTGGTTACAGAGAGCACAGGCAGCAGCATGGGTGCTGACGTGAGCTCAAACTCAAGGGACCACACTCTGACTGCATTTTCATTTCTCCCTTTACCTCATGATCATCTCCACATCAGGCCCTGATCAGATTTTAATTCCATTTTTTCCCTGTCTATTTGGCCACACTTTTAAAATATGATTCATTAGAGGGTGAGGCCGCCCTTCTAGTACTTTCCCCATGCAGCATCTTTTGTCTTATTCTTGAGCTTTAGATTTTGATCTTTTTTTCTCCTTCTTAAAATTTTGTGTTAAAGCATAGTTGATTTACAGTATTGGGCCAGTTTCTGCTGTACAGCATAGTGACACAGTCATACATACATACACATTCCCTTTCTCATAAAAACATCCATCATGTTTTATCCCAAGAAACTGGATATAGTTCCCTGTGCTATACAGTAGGACCTCATTTCTTATCCATTCTAAATGTAGTAGTTTGCATCTACCAACCCCAACTCCCCATCCATCTCACTTCCTCCTCCTCCCCCTTGGCAACCACAAGTCTGTTTTCTACATCTGTGCATCTGTTTCTGTTTTTTAGATAGCTTCATTTTTGCTTTTTTTTTTCTTTTGGGGGTCACACATGCAGCATGTGGAAATTCCAGGCCTAGGGGTTGAATTGGAGCTACAACTTCCAGCCTCTACCACAGCAACAGAAAACACAGGGTCTGAGCTCTATCTGAGACCTATGCTGCAGCTTGTTGCAATCCTGAACCCACTGCATGAGGCCAGGGATCAAACCCACATTGTTATGGATGCTAGTCATGGGTAGTTCCCTCTAAGCCACAATGGGAACTCCCACTTGTGCCTTTTTTTGACAAACCCATTGGGTGTACTCTACTTCTGTGTTTGAATTTGTCCCACAGGCAAGGGCCTCCCCCAAATATACTCTATAATGAGCTACATATGCCATAAAATCCTACCCTTTCCTTTACTTGATTTATACCTGAGGATATTTTGACAAATATGCATTTATCTTATCTTAGTCTTCTTTCTCCATTAAAATGTGAGATCCAGATGGGCAGGGACCTATTTGCTTTGTTCACTCTCGTGGTTTCATAACAGCATTTATATGGAAACAAATTTTTTTTAGAAAATAAAATTTATAAAATAAAATGAATAGCAAGGGAAATTATCAGATATATTGGATTCAAAGCAACTTTATTTTAAAAAAAGAACAAAATAATAAGATAAATTTTGAAAGAAAAAATATAAAATAACAATGGATTAATACAGGTTTTAAATAAAAATAAAATGGCCAAAAACATAAAAAAATAGGAAAAAATTCAAAGAGTGAAGGAATTGGTATCTAAAATAAAGTTTCAACCTTTAAAAACATAAATAGATTCAAACATGCTTATGAAAAAGAAGTAAGCAATTTTTAATTAATTCAAAAGCATGTGATCCACAAGATCTCTGGAAATAATTGCTGTTTTAAAAATAGATCTCCTGGAGTTCCCGTAGTGGTTCAGTGGTTAACGAATCCAATTAGGATCCATGAGCTTGAGGTTTTGATCCTTGGCCTCGCTCAGTGGGTTAAGGATCTGGTGTTGCAGTGAGTTGTGGTGAAGCCCAGAGACGCGGCTAAGATCCCAGATTGCTGTGGCCCTGGTAGGGGCGTGGCTACAGCGCTGATTGGACCCCTAGCCTGGGAACCTCCATATGCAGCGAGTGCAGCCCTTAAAAAAAAATTGATCTCCTCACAAAAAGCAAATGGTGGCAGAAAGAATAAAACATGAAATATGATGATAATGCATATGGTGATAATGCATATAAAAGGTAGTTTATTACTATTACAGATGCATATAAATGGTAGTTTATTACTATTACATATGCAGAACTTTCTAGTTTTGCTTTTAGCAATGGGAGGGAGGATAAAACATGACTGGTAGATTTGAATATTCAAAATTTATAAACTCTCACAACCCAACAAATACATTACACCTACCTACACTGTTTAAAAGACAAATAGTAAACTTGTTTTAAAAATTGAAATTCTTTGAAAGAGTGCAATATAAAAAAAACAGGAATAAAAAGAAAATAAGGATACAGAATCCAGGGTAGGGGAAGTGGATGCAGCTTAGAGCAGTTTTGGTGAAATGGTGCCACAGAAATGGTGCCTGTCACACCTACGTGGGGGAGGGGAAGAGTGGGGAAAGTGAAGCTACACGTATCTCTTTTCAGCATAGAAGACTTGTCAAGATGTTAAAGACACCTATCATTCTCCCCTTCTTCCATGTGTTGGAGTGCAGTTCCTAGCCTTTTGTCTCAGAGATAGAGATCAAATAAATTTAAAAAGAAAGTGTACTAAAAAAAATTCCCTTGAAGAATAAAAACACTCAGACACCACCAGTATATAAAGCAAAGAACATGCATAGACAATTTGCAATAGAAAAAGTAAATATATATATATATATATATGTAATGAAATAATTGCAAAGTAAAGCTCTTTATCTTCTGCTTGTTGGTGCATTAAATGCATTTTTTATAGTGTATACTCAGTGTAAGAGAAGATTCTGCAAAATGCATGTCTTAAGCACTGTGGTTGCAAAGGGGAGTAGCTACCTACAGTGATCTGTATCTTGGTAATAATACAGAATATACTCAAATATACCTCATCATCTTAAAAATTTAAAAAATAAATAATATATCCTCATTTCTGAAAATCCCTTCTCATCTAAAAATCTATTTTCCTATCTCCCTAAGGAGCAAATCCCCTTGTAAATGTTCCAATTTTACTGACACCCCTGTGCCTTCTGCTCCTTCTGGAGTCTCATCCAACTAGATTTTCATTCCCATACTTAACTGTCAACAATATTCCTTGTATGGCTGAATATGATAGACACTTCTTTTAACATATTAAATAAATTGCTTTATAAATTAGTTAATCAAGCAAACAAACATAGAGATCTCTCTGCTCTGGGCCAGCTGTTTAGATTTTTGCGTGTGCTCAGGTATGTGTTCTTGGGTTTTATTCTCTCTGACATTTTCCTGCAGTGTCAGTTGGGCTCTTGTACTCAGTTGGGAAGTCTGAGAAAAAGGTCTCTGTGTGCAAGTCCAAATTCCTCCTTGGATGGTTAATAGTAGAGACTGAAGCACTTGTCTCCCAAGAGGAGAGTAGGAAGGAGAGATACTGGATCCCTGAGCCAGACTTAGGAATCCAAATGAAAAAACCGTGTCTTCTCCAGCTCAAGGTTGGACATGCTCAGACATGGGAGCAATGGAGATATTTGCAGCTCTGTGTATTCATGGTATCTGCTCATTATACCTGCTCATTAACACGTTTTCCACAGTTACTACAACCCTGAGCACATTTCCTCACGGGAGATTGTCTGGACAGAATGGGAAATTTCTGTACTGATTTGTTGTTCCCAAGAGATCAGGTTAGAAGTCAAGTGTATCCAATTCTTATTACTACCCCATGAGCTCTCCTGGCTTCCAGAGAGAGCTCTAACATGGAAACTTTTCCCAGTGTGGGTCAAAGTTTTCTCCAAGCTAAGGCTGGATAACCTGTCTTGACTAGTTTCCCTGGGTCTTGAAAGAATCGACTTGTAATTGGAGAACGTGGCTCTTAATATCTCCAGAAAGTCATTATTTCTTCCTCAATAAGGGATAGGGATGTGTTTCTTTGCTGTAAAACCATGGATAAAGTAATCTTTGGCTTTATAATGTTATTAACAGATCAATCAGAAGCTTAAAAATTTTTTAAAAATTAAATTATAGTTGATTTACAATGTTGCATCAGTTTCTACTGCACAGCAAAGTGACCTAGTCACACATACATACACATCTACCATATTCCATCCTGAGACTGGATATAGTTCCCTGTGCTGTATAGTAGGACCTCACTGATTATCTGACTTTCATACTTGTAATGCAAGTGAAAAGCTGGCATTCAGTCCTTTATTTATCAAAAACACTTGGTAATTATAATGCACCTGGGCTGAGCTTAGAAAATTATATGTACCGACTCATTCATTGTTTTGCAAAAGTCCATCCTATAAGGTCTGTACAATTATAAGCCTCATTCTAAATTTGCAAACTTGTGATTCCAGAGGGCATGTGATGGGCTCAAAGTTATGAACTGTTAGGTGATACACTTGATTAGGACATAAGATACTTCTAGGTCTTATGATCTAGGCCAGTAGTTTTCATTCAGAGATAACTGTGCCTCCAGAGGACACTTGGCAATATATAGAGAAATTTTTTTTGCCCAACCCAGGGAAGTGCTACTGGATGTAGTGGGTTGAGTCCAAGGATGCAGGTCAGCAAACTACAAAGCACAGTTTGGGGTTGGTGGATTCCAACTATTACATTTAGAATGGATAAGCAATGAAGTCCTACTGTACAGCCCAGATATCCAATATCTTGGGATAGAAAATAGTGGAAGATGGTTTGAGAAAAAGAATGTGTGTGTGGCCGGGTCCATTGTTGTACAGAAGAAATTGGAACAACACTCTAAATCAATTATACTTTAATTAAAAAAACCTACAAAGCACAGGACAACCCCCACACAAGGAATTCTACAGCACAATGTCAATAGTGATGAGGTTGAGAAACACTATTCTAAACAAACATTTCTCACAACATGAATGTGTACATGAGGCATTAGGAGATCTTATTTAAATATAGACTGTTCTTGCAGGAGTATTTTACCCCAGAGACTTTGCATTTGTAACAGACTCCCAGTTTTAGTTGGTATTACAGGTCCTGTTCTTTGAGAATCAAGACTGTGGTCCAGTGTTAGAATCGAGTATAGGTATTGTTAAGTCTCTTCCATTAAACATCTTCCTGCTTACCTCATCTCTGATATAAGACAGTCAAATGTTGGACTCAGTCATTCTGCTTCTGCTGACATAAGTTTACATGTTCTTCTTATTTCCCACTTGTCAGGAAATAAAACATTTTGGCATTCATTCCTTTTTCTACACACGGGAAAATTCCTCCTAAGAAGTTGGTATGAGAAGTGATAATATTGCAGAACGCATAGGAAATTACCTTGCACAGATCAGATGCTCAATCCATAGTAGCTATTATGACTGTGTCTGAGTTCCATATTTACCTAGCTCATAAGGACCCTAGAGAATCTCTTATGATAAGAAGTTAGTCCAGGATTATCTGGTCCTAGGAGTCAGTGAGTTGTGCCCTTGATTTCCTCCCAGGGTCCCCTGCAGGGAGAAGAATGCTTGAGGGGCCACCATTCTATGCTTCGTTTTTTTTTTAATTTTAATTTTTTATTTTTTTATTGTTATTACCCTGACACAATTTTTTCCCCCCTGTACAGCATGGGGACCCAGTTACACATACATGTGTACATATTTTATTCTCACATTACCTTTCTCCATCATAAGTGACTAGACATAGTTCCCAGTGCCACACAGCAGGATCTCATTGTTAATCCATTCCAAAAGCAATAGTGTGCATCCATTAACCCCAAGCTCCCAATCCATCCCAGTCCCTCCCCCTTCTCGCCCCCCAGGCAACCACAAGTCTATTCTCCAAGTCCATGATTTTCTTTTCTGTGAAAAGTTTCATTTGTGCTTTTTTTTATGCAGAGACCTAAACTCTGACCCCCTCACACTGGCTGCATATAGGCTTGGGAATAATTTTTAGATTATTTTAAGTTATTTTACCATGTTTCTATCATCTATTCAGGAATTCTAGTAAATCTTCTGTATTCCTCCAATTCTTTTTTTTTTTTTTTGTGTGTGTGTTTCCACATTTCTTTTTCTTTTTCTATTTCTTTTGTTTTCCCACTGTACAGCAAGGGGGTCAAGTTATCCTTACATGTATACATTTCTTCCCCCACCCGTTGTTCTGTTGCAACATGAGTATCAAGACATAGTTCTCAATGCTACTCAGCAGGATCTCCTTGTAAATTTATTCTAAGTTGTATCTGATAACCCCAGGCTCCCGATCGCTCCCACTCCCTCCCTCTCCCATTGGGCAGCCACAAGTCTCTTCTCCAAGTCCATGATTTTCTTTTCTGTGGAGATGTTCATTTGTGCTATATATTTGATTCCAGGTATATGTGATATCATTCGGTATTTGTCTTTGTCTTTCTGGCTCATTTCACTCAGTCGGAGAGTCTCTAGTTCTATCCATGTTGCTGCAAATGGCATTATGTCGTTCTTTTTTATGGCTGAGTAGTATTCCATTGTGTATATATACCACTTCTTCCGAATCCAATCCTCTGTTGATGGACATTTGGGTTGTTTCCATGTCCTGGCTATTGTGAATAGGGCTGCAATGAACATGCGGGTGCATGTGTCTCTTTTAAGTAGAGTTTTCTCTGGATAGATGCCCAAGAGTGGGATTGCGGGGTCATATGGAATTTCTATGTATAGTTTTCTAAGGTATCTACAAACTGTTCTCCATAGTGGCAGTACCAGTTTACATTCCCACCAACAGTGCAGGAGGGTTCCCTTTTCTCCACAGCCCCTCCAGTACTTGTTATGTGTGGACTTATGAATGATGGCCATTCTGACTGGTGTGAGGTGGTATCTCATGGTAGTTCTGATTTGCATTTCTCTTATGATCAGCGATGTTGAGCATTTTTTCATGTGTTTGCTGGCCATCTGTATATCTTCCTTGGAGAACAGTCTATTCAGGTCTTTTGCCCATTTTTACACTGGTTGATTGGATTTTTTGCTGTTGGGTTGTATAAGTTGCTTATATATTCTAGAGACTAAGCCCTTGTTGGTTGCATTATTTGACACTATTTTCTCCCATTCTGAAAGTTGTCTTTTTGTTGTCTTTTGGGTTTCTCTTGCTGTGCAAAAGCTTTTCAGTTTGATTAGGTCCCATGGGTTTATTTTTGCTCTAATTTCTATTGCTTTGGGAGACTGACCTGAGAAAATATTCATGAGGTTGATGTCAGAGAGTGTTTTGCCTATGTTTTCGTCTAGGAGTTTGGTGTTGTCCTGTCTTATATTGAAGTCTTTCAGCCATTTGGAGTTTATTTTTGTGCATGGTGTGAGGGTGTGTTCTAGTTTCATTGCTTTGCATGCAGCTGTCCAGGTTTCTCAGCAATGCTTGCTGAATAGACTTTCTTTTTCCCATTTGATGTTCTTGCCTCCCTTGTCAAAGATGAATTGACCCTAGGTGTCAGGGTTTATGTCTGGGTTCTCTATTCTGTTCCATTGGTCTGTCTGTCTGTTTTGATACCAGTACCACACTGTTTTGATGACTGTGGCTTTGTAGTATTTCTTGAAGTCTGGGAGATGTTTGCCTCCTGCTTGGTTTTTGTTTCTCAGGATTGCTTTGGCGATTCTGGGTCTTTTGTGGTTCCATGTAAATGTTTGGATTGTTTGTTGTAGTTCTGTGAAAAATGTCCTGGGTAATTTGATAGGGATTGCATTGAATCTGTAGATTGCTTTGGGTAGTATGGCCATTTTTACAATATTGATTTTTCCAATCCATGAACATTATTCCTCCAAGTGTAATATTCTTTTGTTGCAAGTCTATAGCATGGAATTCATAAAGATTTGATGTCAACAGAAGTAGGAAGTTCTTGTGTGTTTGTTTCTGCCCCAAGTAAAATTTCTTTGGAATTCTGATGGGTTATTTGTATTGTATCTTCTATTAGACATTAGAGAAATTCCCATTCATTCTCATTCTCTCCCTTTCCTCCTCCCTCACCTCAACTTTCTCTCTCTCCCCTCTCTCTATCTCTTTCTCTCCATCACTCTTTCCAAATAACTTTAGAGACAGTTGCGTATTTAGGTTTGTTTTTTTTTTTTGCCTGGAATATAGAAATATGGAAAGCACTTCTCTTGAACCCTAATAGGAAAAAGGCAGATAATCTGCAAAGTTATATATTTTCTTGAACCTGTCAGAAAGCTGAGGTCACAGAGCAACCAACTATTCTTATATTTAAGGTAAATCAGGTGCATTCAGTAAGAGAGAGAGATGTGAGGAAGAGCTTGCCTGGGGGAAGATTATGGGAGGAAGGCAGTGCCAACATCCATCAGGCAATTTTCAGGTACAGTCTTAAAGACTCTCTAAAGGTCAAGAGTGGGTTAGCTACCATGAGAACATGGAATTGATATTATTGGGTAATATTATTTCAGCATAACCCTCAGATAACCACATTAAGTCAAATTATTTTCTCAAGTTTATTTTCCTACAAAAGAGAAAGAGATCATGGATATGGAAAGCAGACTTGTAGCTGCCAAGGGGATAAGTGTGAGGGAGCGGGATGGACAGGGAATTTGGGGTTGGTAGATGTAAACATTTAGAATGGATAAGCAATGGGGTCTTAATGTACAGCACATAGAATATGTTCAACCTCTTATGTTAGAACATGATGGAAGATAGTATGAAAAAAAGAATATATGTATATATATATATATATATATATATATATATATGTATATATAGGGTCACTTTGCTGTACAGCGGAAAATGAAGTAACATTGTAAATCAACTATAATTTAATGGAAAAGATATTTTCCTGGGTGGATCTCACAGGCATATGTGTATTTGATGATAATTTTTCCAGTCATTATGGAAGGGACTGTAGACACAGCTGAATAAGAGAATGGTATCATAATTTAATTACTACATATTACACATATTATTCTACATTTAATTACTACATACTTAAATTTAACTACTAAGTTTAATTACTACATATTGCACATATTCTTAAATTTAATTACTACATATTACACATATTATTCTTAAAGCCTAAATTTAATTACTACATATTACACATATTATTCTTAAAGTCTATGTTAACAGGAAGAGCAGTTGAGGTACTAATATGTAAATAAATGATATAATAATGTGGATGACTCTGGTATCAGATGTTCCTCTATTATAAAATTTTATGAATTTCTTGGGTTGTCAGTGTAGTTATTCATATGAGTAATGCAACTAATGACTCTTGTTTTGGTATACAAAAGAAAAAAAACTTGGGATAATATATGTCTTTGGAGAAGAAATTATTCTTAAGAAAGGCATCTTGTCCTATGGAAAAAAATGAAATTGGCAAATATTTCTTATACCAGATTTGGAAAACATTTGTGAAAGTATGGACATAGAACTGTCTATATATTAGAAAAAAACCTAATACAGTGAGGTACTTAAATTACACAGATAAATTGCCAAGTAGAATTTATTCCATATGAGTAAGACAACTTATGACCATTTTTTTTAAAACAAAAGAAAAACTTGGAATATCTATCATTGAGCAGATATTATTATTATTAATAAAAAATAAATGTACCTAAGAAATAAATGGGATTTTGAACATATTTCTGATATAAGTTTTGGGGAAAATGTGTGAAAGCAGGAAAATGGACAAGTAAAAAGATTTGAGATATATATATGTATATGTATACATGAATACATTATATATTATACTGTATTTATATAGTTTTCTGCTCTGATAGAGAAGAAAACTTAGTAAATTTAGTTACTTATGGGTAGAGAGAAGTTGAATTCAAAGGAATGGAATTTTCAGGAAATAACAGAAAGACCAAATTCTACATTCACAATCTGATCAAAGACTAGCAATTTCTGGATCCATTTATTTGAGCCCAGCAATCATGAGCATTTCTTTGCCCCAGGATAATTGCTTCATTTATAGTCCAATGAATCGTCTGAGAGCCCCCTTTATGTCTTTGTTCCGCAGACTATAAATGAAAGGGTTCAGCAGGGGTGTGACCACAGTGTACATCACCGAGGTTGTTATGCTGTTGTATGAGCTGTGGGCATCAGCAGGGTTAAGATACACTCCTAGGATTGTACCATAAAATAAGGAAACAGCTGAAAGGTGAGAGACACAGGTGGAAAATGCTTTATACTTTCCCTGAGTTGATGAGATTCCTCGTATTGAAGAAACTATCTTAGAATATGAGTAAAGTATTCCAATGAATGGACCACCACTCAGCAGCCCAGCTGCAATGAACACCATTATGTCATTAAGGAAGGTGTCACAACAGGCACCTCGGACCACCTGATTGAGTTCACAGAAAAAATGAGGGATTTCCAAGACTCTACAGAAGGACAACCGCAATGTCATTAAGGTTTGTATCAAGGAATTCAGGGCACTCATCATCCAGGACACCAGAACTAGCAAACCACAGAGCCAGGGGTTCATGATGACTGTGTAGTGCAGGGGGCGGCAGATGGCCACAAAGCGATCATAGGCCATCACAGTCAGGAGAAAGTCATCCAACCCTGCAAAGAGTAGTAAAAAGTATATTTGGCTGATGCAGCCTGCATATGTTATACCTTTACTCTGCATATGGATGTTCCATAACATCTTTGGGATGGTGGTAGAGATGAAACAGATGTCAACAAAGGACAGGTTGGAGAGGAAAAAGTACATAGGTGTATGGAGATGAGGGTTTGAGATGATGGCCAGGAAAATGAGCAGGTTCCCAAACACAGTGATCAGGTACATGGAGAGGAAAAGCCCAAATATAAGGGGCTGCAGTTCTGGTTCATTTGATATTCCCAGAAGAAGAAATTCTGAAATTTGGGTATCATTCCTTGGTTCCATGTGGTAGAGGAAATGACCTGGAAGTAAACAAAAAATAATATGACTAATTTTTACAAAAATGGCTGTCCCTGGCATAGTGAAATACTACAATTTACATTTTGCAGTCATGTAATCAATGCCTATAATTTTGGCATGAAATTTCTCCCCCTCAGGGCCTTCCCTGTGCCATCTCTGATTACAAATACCTGCTCATCTCTCAGCCTTTCCCCCAAGAGGTCAAGTATTTTGTACTTTTCGTGAGAATTTCTTCCAAGATCTTGGGACCTATAAATTGCATACTTATCATCTTGAAGGCAAGGAGTATAGTGTGATGAGAGAGAAAAGTCGCTATGGTTCAATGATGGAAAATAATATTAGCAAATTCAAAATCATAGCATGACATGTCAAATGCTGACAAGTAAAATGAAGAAAAAGAGAGAGTGTATAATGGAGACAGTGGATGGGGTGTTACTCTTCATTGAGTGTGTAGGTGGGCTGGAGAACAAGGTAACATTTGAACAGAAACCTTAAGGAATAGAGGTTGGAAGGTTAAGGAAAGATGTGTCTAACAGGAGGAAAGGACAGGACAAGGACCCTGAAGAAGCCACTTGTTACCGATACTCAATGCTCAAAAGAAAGTCAATGTGTCCAGGGGTATGAGAAACAGAGAGGGTGATGAAAAATGGGGCCAGAGAATGCTATGGAATGAAATGGCCTTCCTGCCTCTGCTGAACTTCATGGTACAGGGATTCTCCAATTCACGTGTTGTTCCCTGTGCTTTATTGATTTTGTTTCCAAGGAAAGCTGAGCATGGAAATGGATCTAATTTTGTTTTCATATTCTGTTAACATTCTGTCATCTGAATTTCCAGGGGAATGTTTTGGGGTATAGAAGCTCAGCTACTCTTTTTTCTAAAGACTATCATGCCCTACTACACACACACACACACACACACACACACACACACACTCAGCACTGTGGTCTCTCGGGCCATGTGAATACCAGGCACTTCTAATATCCAACCACAACGTTTAGGAAATGAATGAGACAAGACAAGCTATCAACATAAGATTATCTAACCATACCCTTATACATACTAAGTGAAGTAAGTTAGAAAGAGACAGACAAATCTGTACGATATCACTTATGTGGAATCTAAAATATGGCACAGATGAACTTACTTACAAAACAGAAACAGACTCACAGAAATGAAGAACAGACTTGTGATTGCCAAGGGTGAGGGGGAAGGAAATGGGATGCATGGGGAGTTTGGGATCTGCAGATGCAAACTATTACATTAGAATGGGATAGGCAGTGAGGTCCTATTGTACATCACAGGGAATTTTATCTAATCTCTTGGGGTAGACATGATGGAAGGTAATATGAGAAAAAGAATGTCTATATACATGTGACTGGGTCATTTTGCTGTGCAGTAGAAACTGGAACAACGCTGTAAATCAACTATGCTTGAATCAAAATGGCATTCTATTAAAAATATATTATTTTCCTCTTCAAAAAAAATAAATTATACACAAATTCTAGTTGTTAATGTTTTGATGGACATGTAACTATGGCCTTTAATTTTACTATGAATATTTTGGGTCCTATGTGTATTTAGACACATGAGACATCATCTCAAAAACATAGATATAAGAAATAAATAAATATGAACAGGAAAAATGATTTAATAAGCTCAGATGGTCCTGGGAAATTGTGATGAGGAGAAAGCTTCCTTGGTTCTGACACCAGATCAACCCCAGTCATTGTTCTCGATGCCCAACATACCTAACAAGGAAGCAAACAAAATTTATCCAAAGACATCTTACTAACTGAAGATCCCACTAGAAAAATGAGCAAAGTTAATAAAAACACACTTCAGAAAAGAAAATACACAAGGTACAAGGTACACAAGGGTGGGTGGGTTTTATTTATTTATTTTTTATTGTCTTTTTAGGGCTGCACCCGTGGCATATGGAGGTTCCCAAGCTAGGGGTCCAATCAGAGCTGTAGCACCAGCCTATGCCAGGGCCACAGCAATGAAGAACCTGAGCCTCATCTGAGACCTACATCACAGCTCATAGCAGTGCTTGATCCTTAACCCGTTGAGCGAGGCCAGGGATCAAACCCTGTCTGCATGGATGCTTGTTGGGTTCATTAACTGCTGATCCATTACAGGAATTCCAAAGGGTGGGTTTTAAAAGATGACATAGTGGAAGGTTTTTATTAAATTTATTTTTATTTTTTGCATTAAATTAATTAATTTTAATTTTATTGGCACGTGGTTGACTTACAATGTTGTGTTAGTTTCAGGTGTCCAGCATTGTCATCATATACCTCCATCTCTCTGCTTGGAGTCTCACCTACTGGGCCATTTGGAATTTTTCACCCCTTCTCCATCTTCCCAACTGCCTGTAGGCATCGCTTTCATGATTTATTTTTATTTTTATTTTTGCTGTGGCATGCAGTGGCTTGATGTGAGATCTCAGTTCCCAGAGCAGGGATTGCATCCTGGCCACAATGGTGAACATGCTGTGTCCTAAACAGTACACCACTAGGGAACTCCCCAAGGACGGCCCCCCCTTTTAACATTTCCACAGGGAAAGAAAACTTTCACATACACTTAATTTTGTTGTGTGGGCTATCAATATGACTTTATTTTTTTAACTAAGATATAGTTGATTCACAGTGATGTACCAATTTCTGCTGTCTGACAAAGTGGCACCATCATATATTCCTTTTCATATATTATTTTCCATTATGGTCTATTCCAAGAGATTGGATATAGTCAATATGGCTTTTTTTTACATGTGCTTCTGGCATGTGGAAGTTCCAGGGCCGTGGGTGGATCTTGAGCCATGGCAGCAACCTGACCTGCTGAAGTGACAATGCTGGATCCTTAACCTGCTGCACCACAAGGGATGCATACAAATTCCATATCTTCTTTTCCCATTAGACTGTGAGTGCCTTGAGGTGTATAACAATGTTGTATATACTCACTACCTTCCCCCTACACCCAGCACCAGCAGACTTAGTTGGGAACTGTAGCTAAAGAAATATACATCACATGAACTTGAAAGAATGCAATCTCACAAAATTGCTGATTGTAGATGATGAAGCAGAATAGAGGCAGGGAAATGCTAAAATAGATGTGGAGAACACACATCATGTTATCAACCTCAGGGCCATGATCCAATTGTTATTCCTGTAACTATTCATGTTTATTTTGCCACACTAATTTTAGTGGTCCAATGATGGGTGAGTTTGGCCTTTCTCTCATTTTTCTTTGTAGAATTCTTTCCTATGTTATGCTTGGGCTTTAAGTTTTTCATATTCTAAGATTAGGTCCCACTAGGGGTTTGGACTATGGCTTGGAATAAATGAAGCATACAAAAACATCATAATGCATCATACTTAGTAAGGATACACACAAAATCATTACATGGCTCTCTGCTCGGTTGTATGTATGTGCAGGTATTTGTCTGTGTGTATACATGTGTGCTTATTTCACTATTTGTGTGTAGAGACATGCTGAATCATGATGTAACAGGCATGTCTTACTCTGGGACACAGTCCAAATATCTGGAATCCACTGCAGTAAAGGCAAGAATAGTTTTAAAAGGGCAGTTCCTGCTAATGAGGGTAAAGTAATATGAACGAAGAGCCCAACAGAGGAGCCAGGTTTCAGAAGGAATGGGCAGCCATGTGGTCGATGAAGAACCCTTGGATTTAGGGGTCCACACACTGCTGAATCTTTATTGCTCCACTTGCCTCATCATGCTATCAACCTCAGGGTCATGATCCAATTGTTATTCCTGTTAACTATTCATGTTTATGTTGCCACACTAATTTTAGTGGTCCAATGATGGGTGAGTTTGGCCTTTCTCTCATTTTTCTTTGTAGAATTATTTCCTTTGTTATGCTTGGGCTTTAATTTTTTTTATCTCTTTTTTGGACACATCCTGTAGGTGTCCTTTTTGTTAAATTTATTTTTTATTAGGGTAGAAGCGATTTACAGTGTTGAGTCAATTTCTGCTGTACAGCATAGTGGCCAAGTCATACATGTATATACATTTTTTCTCATATTACCTTCAATTATGATGTATTCCAAGAGGCTTGATATAGTTCCCTGTGCTGTACAGTAGGACCTCGTTGCTTATCTATTCTAAATGCAATAGTAGGTATCCTTTTGACACTGGTCCAGGTTCTCTTTCTCATACATCATGCGAAGTCCTCCCCATATCTACTCTATAATGTCCTGCATTTGTCACAATTATCTAGCCCCTTTCCCCAGGTGAATTACCCTGGAGGACATTATGCCATACATGTATTTATTTCTTTGAACCCTGCCTTCTCCATTATAATATAAGATCTAAATGAGCAGGAAACCCACTGCTTGGTTCACATTTGTGGTTTCATATATGTGTACACTTATACAGAAAAAATTAAGTGGAAATGAGAATTCATAAATAGGATGGCACAAAATAAAACCAGGTTAAGTGTAGTGGAATCAAAATGAAATGGTAAGTGAAACAGAAATGAAAAGAGATTATTACCATTCAGGATGCAAGAAAACTTTCTATGTTTAAAAACAAATAGAGGACACAATTTGACTGAAGGATAGATTTGGCCACACAAAAATTTTAACCTCTCAAACATCATCCCCAATACATCTATACAGATATGAAATAATTAAATGCAACAGAGTGAAGCTGGTGGAAGAACCTACACTCTCTGGTTGAAAGCTTGTAATCAAATACAATAGAAACTCATAACCCAATACATAAACTGTGCAAAGAAATTGTATGGTCAATTAGCAACAGAGGAAAATGATAACAAACCCCAAAGCATATGCAGCCTCAGCAGTAATGAAATAATTCTTTAGTATTCCCCTTTGACCTATTCAAGTAAATTTATTTTAAATGTGAATACTTAATGTGAGAGAAGATATTATGATATGCCTGGCTCACGACTGTGCTTGTAAGGAAGTATCCATGAGTCTGTATCTTGCTAACAAATACAGAACATTCTTAGATAACCCTATATTATTATTTTAAATGCCCTAACTTCCATGTACTTGCCTCTAAACCTATTATTCAATTTTCCTACTCTCTAACTACAAAACTCCTCTAATATATTCTAATTTTATTGGAACTATTTTATGGTTTCAGTTCTGTCCTCAGTTTTACCTAACTGGACTTCCATTAACATCACTTAATTGTCAACAATTATCTTTGTATTGGAAAATTCAACAGGCATTTCTCTTTTTTGCATATTAACAAAGTACTTATAAATTAGTCAACTAACAACAAACATGTCCAGCTCTTGGCTCAAAGCTAGGCTCATTAGGATCTCAGATGACCTTAGCGTCCATTCTCTCTGAATCTTACCTGAAGTAGCTATTGTGTCCCTAGGTTCACCTGGATGGGTACTCTGAAAGGAAGATTTGTGGAATTCTGAATTACTTACGTTTGGTTGATGATGGAGTCTGAAGCTGTGTTCTCAGACAAGATAGAAGGAGTGAAGTGTTAGTCTCAGACAGATGCAGGACTCCAAAAACAGCATGTTTCCTTCACCTCAAGGCTGTAGAAGCTGAAAGACTGCAGCAGAGGAGGTATTTATGGATCCTCAGGTCTGCTCATTAGGGACATTTCCTTCTTGTTACTCCAACCTCAAGCACATGATTTACCTCAGTACACTTGTCTAGACAGAAGTTTCTCCTAATGATTCTCTGTTCCCAAGAGACCAGGTTAGAAGTTAGGTGAATCCTGATTATATTAATCCTTCTCCATGAACTTGTCTGCTTTCTAGAGGTCTAACCTCTATCCCCTTATCCCAACCATGATTCCAACTTTTCTTAAAGGTCTAAAAGTGAGAAATCTGTCTTGATTAGGACAATTGGATTCTCAAAGTATTGACTTGTGGTGGAGACAGAGCCCTGGTATTTCCAGAAAATTATTACCCTTTCAAAAAAGAAAATAATTTAGTTCCCTTAATTTGAAACCTTGAGCACTATACTCTTTGGATTCAAGTAATTTTGTCTAAACAATTAAGATTTTTATATTTATATCACAAATTAGAGCTTTTCATTTAATCCCACATTATAAAATATTTGTTAATTATAAGATATATATTTAGATATTTGGTGCCATATAATTTGGCTTATTTATTTATAGTCGCTAAATTTTTTATGGCAATTTATTTTTTTATATGCACATTTTTTCATCCTGTCTTCACTAAGTTCCAACCCAATAGGATGGATATATTTCCCTGTGCCGTACAGTAGGACTGCACTGCTTTTGTTTGTTTGTTTCTTTGGCTGCATACATGAGGAAGTTCCAAGGCCAGGGATCAAACTCAGGCCACAACCGTGAAAACACTGGATCCATAACCCAATGAGCCAATAGGGAACTCCTAAAAGTTCATTCTTCTACCCCACAGCTTATATATTTTATTTTCTTGTCTCTTCTAGGATGATAGAAACCACCCATGACACATGGAGGTTCCTAGGCTAGGGGTCTAATTGGAACTGTAGCTACCACCCTACACCACAGCAACCATCTGTGACCTATATCACAACTCATGGCAATGCCAGATCTTTAACCCACTGAGCAAGGCCAGGGATCAAGCCCACAACCTCAAGGTTCCTAGTTGGATTTGTTAACCACTGAGCCACAACCGGAACTCCTAAAAGTTCATTCTTTCACCCCACAGCTTAGTTATTTTTTAAATTTTACTTTATTTTATTGGAGTATGGTTGTCTCACAGTGTTGTAGTAGTTTCAGGTGTACAGTGTACAGCAAAATGAATCATATATATAAATATATCAAGAAGGATATGTAGGGAAGAAGGATCAAGATTGTGGAGGTGTAATATATCATCCTCGCCTTCTCCCATAAATACATCAAAAACACATCTACATGTAGAATGATTCACAAATCATATCTACTGAACACTGGTAGAATAACTTAAACCTCAAAAAGGGCAAGAAACCTTCCATGTAACTGGGTAGAACAAAAGAAAAGAGAGAGAGACAGAGACAGACACAGAGACAGAGAAAGAGAATTAGGACAGGACTAGCACTCCTGAGAGGGAGCTGTGAAAGAGAAAGAACATACACCATGGCAAGCCATCTAACCAACTGGGTGGTCAGCTGAGATGAAGAGACCTCAAAGTTGCCAAGAAAATGCAATAGCTGGACTGAGGAGGGCAGAGCAGAGAGCTCCACAGATCCCCTGGACCACTGCCCCACACACCATGGCCTGAGACACTCAGGCAGAGGTTGGGCCCTGAGACTCAGATTCTGGAGGTGAGTTCCAGGGAGAGGACTAGGACTGGCCATGTGGAGACAGCCTGAGGGGCTAGGGAGTGGAACACCACAGCCAAGGGAACATAGGTGAAGGTCTGGGCCCACAGGAAGCAAGGTGCCATTGCTGGAGAGGGTGAGAAGTGGTGGGTCAGACTGCCATAGGAATCACCCTGCACACATGCAGACTCTCAGAAGGTGGGGCACCTGTGGCTCAGGCTATGGGTGTCGAGAGGCCACTTGCTCAGGCTATGGGAGGCTGAGTGCTTCTTGTGTGGGCTACGGGTGGCTGGACACCTCTTGTGTGGGCTAAGGGCAGCAGGGAGGCTAAGCATGACATGGTGCTGCTTGTGTGATCTATAGGTGGCAGGGACAAACCACCGCAGACATCTCAGAAACCAGAGGGAGGTATATCCTGCCACCACTAGGGGTCCATGAACAGGTACCACTCGCAGTGCCAATCACTCAGAGGGCACCACAGAGGAGGGCATTGTGACCCAACACCACCTGTTGTTACTTTCACTCTCCTAGGAACTCAAACATCCTGCCACAGCCACTGACAAATGCTCTGGGCACCACCTAAATATGCCTGAGGCTCATTACCTCTTCCCAGGATACTGCAACTAGGAATAGCCTGTGCCACCTTCCTGAAGGTCCTTGATACTGTCAAGAGCATAGCAACCAGGCAAAGACTACTATGCCTGCCCATTGCCTCCTTCTCCCTGGAAACACAGTCAGCACCCTCGGGATAACAGACTGCTCACACTGAAGAAAGAAATAGAAATTATCCAACTCTCATGCCAAAAATAGTACTGCTTCAAAACAACATCAACAACAACAACAACAAGAAAGGGGTGAACTTGTGTAGAAATAGCCAACCAAGACTGCCCTTTGACTTCCCTAAATTCACAGAAAAAGAAGAACATAAGCAAAATGAAGAAGCTCAGGAACCATTCCCAGGTAAAAGAACAGAAGAATTTACCTGAAGCAGCAAACAATGAAACAGACCACTGAGGTCTGACAGACAGTGAGTTCAAAAGGGAGACAGTGAAAATATTGAAGGAACTATGAGTGGATATAAACAGTAATGCAGATTACATTAAAGAGGAACCAGAAACTATAAGGAGGAGCCAAGAAAAATTAGAAAATTCATTTGCAGAGACATGAACTGAGCTAAAGGCAGTAAAGAGCAGAATGAATAATGCAGAGGAACAAATTAGTGACTTGGAAGATAGAATAATGGAAATCATGCCATCAGGACAGCAGACAGAAAACCGAATGACAAAACAAGAGTGCAATATCAGAGATCTATGGGATAATATATAGCAGGTCAATCTATGCCTAATAAGAATTCCAAAAGGAGAAGAAAAAGAAAAGGGGATTGAAGATATATTTGAAGAAATAATGTCTGAAAATTTCCAAATCTAAATGAGACTGATATCAAAATACAGCAAGAACAGGGTCGCCAAGAAGTCAAACCCAAACAGACAGACAGACCAATGGAACAACAGAGAGAACCCAGAAATAAACCCAGACCCTATGGTCAATTAATCTTTGACAAAGGATGCAAGAACATAAAGTGGGAAAAAGACACTTTTTTTTTCAGCAAGTATTGCTGGGAAACCTGGACAGCTGCATGCAAAATCAGTGAAACTGAAACACACCCTCACACCGTGCACCAAAATAAACTCAAAATGGCTGAAAGACTTCAATATAAGACAAGATACCATCAAACTCCTGCAAGAGAACATAGGCAAAACATTCTCTGACATCAACCTTAAAATTTTTTTCTCAGGTCAGTCTCCCAAAGCAACGGAAATAGAAAAAATAGACCAAGGGGACCCAATCAAACTGACAAGCTTTCGCACGGCAAAGGAAACCAAAAAGAAAACAAAAAGACAACTTACAGAATGGGAGAAAATAGTTTCAAAGGATTCAGCTTATAAGGGCCTAATCTCTAGAATATACAAACAACTTATGCTACTCAACAGCTAAAGAAAGCCAACAACCCAATTGAAAGATGAGCAAATGACCTGAATAGACATTTCTCCATGGAAGATATACAGATTGCCAGCAAGCACATGAAAAAATGCTCAACATCCCTGATTATTAGAGAAATGAAAATCAATACTACCATGAGGTACCACCTCACACCAGTCAGATTGGGCATCATTAATAAGTCCACAAACAGCAAATGCTGGAGGGTGTGTGGAGAAATGGGAACCCTCCTGCACTGCTGGTGGGAATGTAAGCTGCCACAACCACTCTGGAGAACAGTATGGAGGTATCTTAGGAAATGATACATAGAACTACCATACGATCCAGCATTCCCACTCTTTGGCATATATCCAGACAAAACTCTACTTAAAAAAACATATGCACCCACAGGTTCATTGGATAACTATTCACAATAGCCAAGACATGGAATCATCCCACATGTCCACTGATAGATGATTGGATCAGGAAGAAGTGATATGTATATACAACAGAATACTACTCAGCCATAAAAAGAACAAAATAATGCCATTTGCAGCAACATGAATGAAACTAGAGACTCTCATCCTGAGTGAAGTAAGTCAGAAAGAGAAAGACATATACTGTGTGATATCACCTATATCTGGAATATAATATATGGTCTAAATGATCCTTTCCACAGAAAAGAATATCACGGACTTGGAGAATAGACTTGTGGTTGCCAAGGGGGAGGGGGAGGGACTGGGAGCTTGGGGTAAATAGTTGCCAAATGTTGCCTTCAGGATGGATCAGCAATGGGATCCTGCTGTGTATCACTGGGAACTCTGTCTATTCGCTTATGATGGAACGTGTAATGTGAGAAAAAGCAATGTAGATATAAGTGAAACTGGGTCATCATGCTGTACAGTAGAAAAAATATAGCATAAATAAAAGATTAAAAAAAAGAACTCATAAAATAAAAACAATGGTAAGGACAATAAAACCAGGAGAAGGAAAGGCTAGTCAATTCAAGCAGTTGTATTAAATTATATTTAATAGAAATTTAAGACTGAATTATGAATTAAGATTTATAAAATGAAATTTAATCATATCAACATGGGTCTCTAATTAAAAACTATAATGGCAAAGACCCACAAATAAATAATATGAAGATGTAATTTTTGAAAAAGAGACACAGTATCTAAAGTTATGCTTTCTATCAATATAAACATAAACAGATACAAATGTGCTTATGAAAAAGAGGTGATAGTTGGCTGAACACAAAAGAATTTCTTCCACAGAGGGGAGAAGATGATTACTATTTTAAAAAACAAATATAACTGCAGAGGGCAAAAAGTTACCAGTAAGGAAATACAGTTGAAATAAGAAAACAGTACATATAAAATTATGTTAAAACTGCCAAAGAAGGAGAAAAACTTTCTATGTACAAAATGCAACAAGGGAGATTATGATTTTGTTAACTAATAAAACTGACCACCTGAAATATATATACTTTCACATGTTCTCCCCTATATATCATTATCTGTCTATCTATCTATCATCTATCTATCATCTATCTAATCATCTATCTACCTACCTGTCTATAGGAGTTGATGCCAAACAGCAAAGTTAGTGGAAATAAATTTTTCTGAAAATATGGAATAAAAAACAATATTTAAAACTTGTGCTCCCATATATAAAATGTCCAAAGAACTTTCACATTCAACTGGCAATAGAGAAAGTTAGTGTGGAAAAAACAAAAAATAAAAGGAGACTTACCAGTAATGAAATAACTACAAAAAATATTTAGTATTCCTCTTTAGATTTATTATACATTTTATGTGACTACACAACATGTCTTCCACCTTGGATGACTGATGATGAAGACTGAAGCTCTGTCACCAGACAAGACAGTAGAGAGTAGTAAAGAATCAGACCCTAATCTAGATTCATGACTTCAAAAGCAAGTACAATGTCCTATTCAGCTTGAGGGTACGGACACCAAGGGAAGGTAGCAGAAGAGATATTTGTAGTTCTCTATACCTGCTCATTGGGTGCTTTTCCTTTCAGGTATTCCAACCTCTAAGTATATGATTTCCCTCTGGGTCTCTGGAATAAACAGAAAGGAAATATTTTCCTAATGATTCTCTAATCCTAAGAGACCAGATTGGAAGTCAAGTGAATTCAGTCTTTATTACTCCTTGTCCTTGATCTTGTCAGAGGCCTAACCTCTATTGCCTTACCCCAACCATGAATTAACATTTTCTGCTAAGGCAGAGATTAAGGAACTTTTCAGCGCTAGGTTTCTTTGATCCTCAAAAGATTAATTTGTGGTGGAACACAGCCCTCCTGTCCTCAGGAAATTGTTCTTCTTTCCCCTTTAAAAAAGGAGGGAAGACTGTATTCTTTTGATAGGTAATTTTGGGCATCACATATTCTGGATTCTTGACAATTTTGCCTAAAAGTTAGTGATGTCATAATTATCACAAGTTAAGAGCCATCATTTAATATCTCCTTATAAAGTATGTTAATTGTGAAATATCCATTTATATATTTTAATGCTATTTATCCTGAGATTAGCATCTTATGGGCTTTGCCTGATTTAATTTGTAGACAAGTTAGTGCTATGAGGTAGTATTATTAAGAGGTCAATTCCCCAGTGCAGAAATATTCCAAAGCAGTTTAATCATCTGTCCAAAGTCTCAAATTGAGGGAGGAAAAGGTCTTGATAAGAATTCTGTAATGATGCTTCCAGGTTTAAAACTGTCAGACAATGTTTCTCAACCAGAGTTAATTTTGTCCCTGGAGACATTTGTCAATACCTGAAGAAATGCTGCTAAACACCTAAATGTCCAATACAAATAATAATACATCTGTAAATGTCAACATGAGAAGGGGAGAAACCTACTCTACACCAGCGTTTCCACAACTTCAATGTGCATAAGCATCACCCAGCGTTGAGATTCTGATTCGTCAGGTCCTTGTGGTTCCAGAGATTCCAAAAATAAAAAAAACCCTGGGTGATGGTGTCACAGGTTGTAGTCTGTGGACACTCCATCCAAATGCAGCAGAAACCATATTTTTTCTCAAGTGCAAATGGAACTTTCTCGAGAATATCACACTTTGGGACACAATGTAAATTTCAAAAAATTTAGAAGATTTAGCTATATCAAACATTTTCTATTCACAATGGTATGAAATTACAAATCAACTATTGAAAGAAATATGGAAAAATCACAACTATATGCAGGTTAAGCAAGATGGTACTTAAAAACTATTGGGCCAATTAAGAAATTGAAGTAATATTAAAAAAGTTCTAAAGACAAATGAAAATATGACATACCTAAAACTCTAAGATGAAGCAAAAATGTTTTTAAGAGGGAGATTTATAGTAATGCATACCTACCTGAAGAAACAAGAAAGATCGCTAAGAAACAATTTAACTTTACACCTAAAGGAAGTAGTAAAGAAGAACAAACAGCCCAAAGTCAGTAGAAGGAAGGAATCAATAAAAATCAGAGCAGAAATAAATGAAATAAAGATGCTAAAGGGGATAGAAAAGATCACTGACACTAACAGCACATTCTTTGAAAATATAAACAAAATTGATATTTACTACCTTCACTAAGAAAAAAGACAGAAGTATCCAACTAATAAAGTAATAAAAGAAGGAGGAGATACTACATCCAAAAAATACAGAAACAGGAGTTCCCACTGTGACACAGTGGGTTAAGGACCTAGTGTAGCTGCAGCTATGGTGTAGGTTACAGCTGCAGCTTGGATTCAATCCCTGGCCTGGGAAATTCCATATATCACAGGTGCAGCTTCAAAACAAAGAATAAAAGGAAACACTGAGTAGTTATGCTTTAAGCCACATGGGAAGTCCACCTTTTTTGTTTATTACTTCATTTTCAGATATAGGTTTTGAAAGTTTTTCTTCCTTTTTGTCAATTGTCTCTTCAGTTTTTTTGGATTGTTTCTTATGCTATGCAGAAGCTTTATAGTTTGATATTGTACCACTTTTTTATTTGGCTTTTGTTGTTTGTGATTTTGATGTCATATTCTAAAAATCATAGAAAGCACCAATGTCAAGGACATTTTCTCTATATTTTATTCTAAGAATTTTACAATTTTAGTTATGTTTAAGCCCTTACTACTTGTTGAGTCAATTTTTTTTGAGTTGTGAATGATAGGGCTCCAATTTTAATCTTTTGAGTATTTGCTTTTGCCGGCACCGTTTTTAAAGGGAATCTACTTTCTTAATTGAACATTCTGGCTTTATTGTTAAATACTAGTATACATATATGGGTGGTTTTATTTCCAGGCCCTCAATCTTGTTCCATTGATGTATGTGGCTCATTTTATAGCAGTACAATACTCTTTTAGTTTCTAAAGTTTTGTAATAAAATTTGAAATTAGGAAGTGCGGTGCCTTCAACTTTGTTCTTCTTTCTTAGGATTGCCTTGGCTATTTGGGGTCTTTTATGTTTCCATAAATATTTTAGGATTGTTTTATAAATTTTCGTGAATATTGCAATTATATTTTGACAGAGATTTCAAGGAATTTTTAGATGGGCTTTGGCAGTATGTACATTCTTTTAATATTAAATATTCTGATGCATAAACAAGGATACTTTTTAATATATTTATTATGTTCATTTTTAATGTAATGTCTTACATCTTTTTTAATCATTTATATATATATATATTTTTTCTACTGTACAGCATGGTGACCCAGTTACACTTACATGTATACATTCTTTTTTCTCACATTACATGTTCCATCATAGGTGACTAGACAGAGTTCCCAATGCTACACAGCAGGATCCCATTGCTAATCCATCCTGAAGGCAACATTTGGCAACTATTTACCCCAAGCTCCCAGTCCCTCCACTCCCTCCCCTTCCCCCTTGGCAACCACAAGTCTAAGTGTGTATATCTTTTAGTTCCTTTGTTAAATTTTATTTTATTGTTTTTGATGATATTATAAATTGGGCTATTGTTTTATTTACTTTTTAGAACGTTCACTGTTGGTTCACAGAAGGTAAATTAATATTTACATGTTGATTTGGTATTCTGAAAGTTAATTTGCTTACCACTTCTAAAATATTTTTTTGGCGCCTTTAGGAATTTATATATAAGATGACATCATTTTAAACAAAAAAATTTACTCCTTCCTTTTAGTTTTGGATGCTTTTTAACTCTTTCCTTTCCAAATGATCTAGCTATGATTTTTTAGTGCTATGTTAAACTGGAGTAAGGACTGTGGCATCCTTGCCTTCATTCTTATCTTAGAAATCTTTGAACATTTCACTGTTGAGTATGATAGTAACTGTGACTGGTCATATATTTTTTTGAGGTGTGATCTGTCTATAGAAATTGGTTGAGACTTTGTATCATGAAAGGAAGTTGAATTTATCAGAAGATTTTTCTGCATCTTTTGAAATTGTCATGTTGGATTTACCATAGTTCTATCAGTTTGGCTTATCCCATTGATCGATTGATTTCATATAGGGAACTACCCTTGTATTCTAGGAATGAATTCCTCTTTCTCATAATGTATGCTTCTTTTATTGAACTGTTAATTTTGGTTTACTAGTATTTTTGATAATATATGCATCTGTAATAATCTGGGATGTCAGCTTTTCATTTTCTTGTAGTATGTTTATCTGGGTTTGGTATCAGGGTAATGCTGGCCTTGTAAAATGAATTTGGGAGCATTCACTCTTCTGAAAATATCTGGTAGATTTTTAGAATAATTGGTGTTAACTTTTCTTTACAATTTTAGTAGAATTCACCAGGGAAATTATTAGGCCCTTATTTTTTGTTGTTGTTGTTGTTTCTCTCGAGAAGTTAAGGTTACTGAGTCATTCTCCCTAATCTTTATTTGTTGGTCAGATTTCTATTTTTTCACTATTTAGTCTCAGTAGGTAAAGCCCATCAGCTGTCAGACTGTCCAAGGTACTGGGTATTCTCTCTGGAGGTGTTCACAGGTGGAGGTTTTCTGGAGTCCTTGAATGGGAAGACTTGTGGCCTGAATAATCAGGTTACCTGGTTCTTGGGTCCCTAGGGGCTTTCCTAGTGTCTGAGACCTTCAGGAGAAGGGTCAGGATCTCAGCATCCCTGGGGTAGACTTGGCACTTGATCCTGTGGTGATGAGCATGACACCAAGGGGCCAGCAAGGTATTCTAGGTCCAGGGTTGCTAACAAGGTGTCCGGGACCACTGTGATGAACTTTGACACCTTAGTCAGTGGTGACTGGCTTTTTCCTGGGAAAGGTTGAGATCTTTAGTTTGAGTGAGTTTGCTGAGAGCCTGGGGACCTATAGGCAATGTTGGTGCCATGCTGAGCCTGGAAGTTGGAACTCTGGGGCTAGTCTTGTTCTTGGGCAGGCTACAAACCTATGCCTGAAGGACCTGCATGGACCATATGCAGGAGGCTTCATAGACTGTGTGAGGGAGCTTCAGGGACTATGTGTAGGAACTGGCATGGACCCTGAGACCACGAGGTCCAGACTGGTAGTGGCTCAAGCAGGGAGTTCATGTGTACAAGAAATGGTCTGAAGTCTAGACACACAGGTGTTAGCACAGTACTACTATGGGCCTGGCACTGGAGTCTGAGGTGAAGTTGGGTGCTCACTTTCTTCCTATTTCTCCATTTAGATGTTTCTCTCTTCTCACTGGGATGTCCAGGCTTGTGATCAGGGTGATAGGGGTAAACTGTCCTTCTAACTCTATTCAATTTATCTTTTAAAAATTAGTTTGCTTCATCAAGGAGCTGTAATGTCTCACCTGGAATCCTTTGCTTCTATGAAGATATTTTTTTGTGGGTGGATAGTGCTTCAATTTGATGTTTCTGGGAGGAGACACAAATTCCTATACTGTGATCTTGCTGTTGCCACCCAGGGAAAATCTCTACTTCCACTCTTACCCCTACATTTTAAATATATTAAGTTTGTTGCAAGTCATGCTCTAATAAATTAGTTAAAAGGGAAAAATCTAATGATGCATGACTGAGGGTCAGATCTAGAGTATTAAAAGGGAAAAATCTTTTGATGCATGACTGAGGGTCAGATCTAGAGTACAGGTAGCTGACTCACACTGAGCAGCTGTGGGGGATAGGCCTTGAAACTGGGAAGAAAGCAAAACATATGGCTGAATGCATAGTGGAATAAATTAAGGCTATTTACATATGATAAACTCATTTTTTTGTAAGCTAGATTAACCACATACAGAAACGAATGAAGTAACTACAATTTAGCTTAAGACAGAAGAGCACTATGGCCAGGGCATAATAATGGATGAGCCTTAGAAACATTATGTAGAGACTGACAGCTAATTAAGATTCATGTTGAACCTAGCAGAACTTGGAACAACTCCAGAACATACCATATAATTTGAGTATGTTTATATATAAATGGAATATCATTTCATTTAGGATGGCTTGTTGTGCACTCTGTTAACAAATGTAATCATCCAATTCAATGATATTGATGGGAAGTATAATAATTCACAGCGTCTTTGGTTTGAATGTTCTGATATTTGCAGCTAGCATTTCTGATTACTCTGTTATTCCCTTCTTTCCTTTTTTCACGCAACTGTATTAGAGTTCCCTGGTGGCTCAACAGTTTAAGGATATGACATTATCACTGCTGTAGCTTGGGTTTCCTTCTGTGGTATGGGTGTGATCCTTGGCCTGGGAACTTCCTCAAGCTGTGAGTGTGACCAAAGACAACTCAAAACAAAACAAAACAAAACAAAACCAAATGACTTCAGCGATATTACTTTCCAGATACCCAGGGAAGTTTGCAAGGACATCCATGTTTGTATACAAAAACTAATGATCTTGACTCATATGAGTAGGCAGGAATTCAAATTCTTTTATGGGTCAGTTTTGATCATGAAAATTAAAGAAATTTCTTTGTATAACATGGGGGTATACAGTGGATGATATTGTCCATTCACCACTCATTTTATTTATGACTACATTTGGAATGAATGAGATGTTTTATTTAGAAAAATTGAAGCGATATTCACAGTAGCTAAGACAAGGAAACAGTGTAAATGTCCATTGGCAGATGAACGGATTAAGAAGATGTGGTAGATACACAATTGGAATCCTACTCAGCCATAAAAAAGAACAAAATAATGCTATTTGCAGCAACATGGATGGAACTAGAGACTCTCATACTAAGTGAAGTAAGTCAGAAGGAGAAAGACAAATACCATATGATATCACTTATATCTGAAATCTAATATACAGCACAAATGAACCTTTTCACAGAAAAGAACATCATGGACTTGGAGAATAGACTTGTGGTTGCAAGGGGGAGGGGGAGGGGGTGGGATAGACTGGAAGTTTGGGGTTAATAGATGCAAACTATCGCCTTTGGAATGGATAAGCAATGAGATCCTTCTGTATATATAGCATTGGGAACTATGTCTAGTCACTTATGATGGGGCATGGTAATGTGAGAAAAAAGAATGTATACATGTATGTGTAACTGGGCCACCATGCTGTGCAGTAGAAAATTGACAGAACACTGTAAACAAGCTATAATAAAAAAATCATTATATAAAAATTTTAAAAAGAAAAATAAAAATCTTTCAAAAAAAAAAAAAGGAAAATGAAAAAGTCAAATTTTAGGTATCACAGGATGTTTTCAACCAGGAACAGTGAGCTAATTCAATAAAAAATATAAAACAGATTAATCAATATTTCACCTCACTAAATACATCCTCTTATACACCTACACTACTCTTCTATACTTCAGCTAATAGTAGTACAGCTTGAAAAGAAATGTCATACCTAATAATATAAAGTATAATTTGAAATTTATTTCACTATATACATGGTCAACTTTGACTTCAATGACATAATAACTAAATCTATCTATTGCTATTTGTGTTTCTGTGTATACTACACTGGCAGATGTATGTATTTAATACTGAGGTTTTTTTTCCCCCAGGGACTATGGCAGGCAATGTGGACACAGAGATTGTTAAAAGAACAGAATGCTAATTAGTATTTATTAGAATAAAACCCAATGACCTGTTTTAAAACACACTAGCATGATAAAGTCTACACTATCAGGAAGACCAACAAAGGAGATGATATAAAAAGGAATGGTGTATGCAGAAATGAAAAACTATGTTCTCAGATTTTTCCTCATCTATAAAGTTATTAAAATGGCCTAGTAGGAAAGTTTAGTTTTTTTTCAATTTTTGTTTTAAACCATGACTATTCTTTTAGTAAAACTTAAGAGTTTTACCTGGGGTGATATTTGTCATTTGAGAAGAAATTATTCTTAATAAATCCAAGCCGTTCCATGGATAAATGGGATTTTCCAATATTTGCCATATCAGTGTTTGGGAATAAAGTAATAAAAACAGGAAGAAACAATAGGAGGTAAAACTGCTGGTCATCTTCCAGAGAAGAGAGCTTAATAAAGTGAGTAAATTGTATAGAATACTTAAAAAATGAAAATTCGAGGAAACAAAAGAGCTACTTCTACTACCACCATCTGATTAAAGAATCACAACTATTGACTCTGAGGTTTTGAACCTTGCAGTCATGGGCATTTCTACAGACCCAGAATAAGTTTCCTTTTTAGACTTTCCATTGCAAAGAATCTTTTCAGAGCCCCCTTTATGTCTTTGTTTCTCAGACTATAAATGAAAGGGTTCAGCAAGGGTGTGACCACAGTGTACATAACTGAGGCTGTTGCACTTGTGTGTGAGCCGTGGGTAGCAGCAGAGCTGAAGTACACTCCTATGCTTGTACAAAAAAATAGGGAGACGACCAAAAGGTGAGATGCACAGGTAGAAAGTGCTTTATACTTCCCTTGGGCTGATGAGATTCTACGTATGCAAGAAACTATCTTTGAGTAAGAGTAAAGGATACCAGCCAGGGGACCACCACCCAGAAGCCCAACTGTAAAATACATCACCATGTTATTAAGAAAGGTGTCAGAACAGGAAAGTTGAATGATCTGACTGAGGTCACAAAAAAAGTGGGGGATTTCCACACTTACACGAAAAGAAAGCTGCAATGTCATTAGGCATTGTAATAAGGAATTCAGGATACATATGATCCAGGACACCAGAACCAGGAGTCTACAGAGTTGGGGGTTCATGATGACTGTATAGTGCAGGGGGTAACAGATGGCCGCAAACCGGTCATAGGCCATCACTGTCAGGAGAAAGATGTCCAACACTGCAGAGAGTATGAAAAAATAAATTTGTGTGATACAATCTTCATAGGTTATAACTTTGCTCTGGGTCTGGATGTTCCAGAGCATCTTTGGGATTGTGGTGGATATAAAACAGATGTCTACAAATGATAGGTTAGAGAGAAAGAAGTACATGGGTTTATGTAGTTGGCAGTCTGAGGTGACAACCAGGATGATGAGCAGGTTTCCAAACACAGTCATCAGGTACATGTAGAGGAAAAGTCCAAATATCAGAAGCTGCCGTTCTGGTTCCTCTGCAAATCCCAGAAGAAGAAATTCTGAAATTTGTGTATCATTACATGGTTCCATGTGTTGGGATTTACTTATAGAAAAAAAGGGAATAATATTACTAATATTACTAAAAAGTAAACACACTAAACTGACATTACGAATTTATTTGATGTGCTACAACTTATATTTTGCAGTCAAGAAACTAATTTTAATAACCTGTGTATGCATCGGACTTTAGTAGATTTCCCAGCTTACCTTTAACATTGAATTTTTTTCCAATCAATGTTTCTCTAAGAATTATGTATTCTACAGTTTTAATGAGAAGTTCTTCATGAATTCAGGGAATGTGAATTGAGATCTGACCATGTTTAAGTTACTATCTAAGCAATAATTTAGAGTGTGGAAGAGCAAGAAATGCTTACAATTCAAAGATGGAGAAAACAGAAATAATGTGGAGACCGGTTTCTAGTAATGGGATTGAATCAATAATAAACAACCTTCCAACAAACAAATATCTGAGACGAGATGGCTTCACTGCTGAATTCTACCTAACATTCAATGAAGAGTTAATACCAAATTTCAAACAGTATTTAAAAAATGGAAGAAGAAACTCTTCCAACATTATTTTATGGGACCAGTATTACCCTAATACCAAAACCAGACAAGGACTCCAAAACAAACTAACAAAAAAATTATAGACCAATGTACCTTAGACATATAGATGCAGAAATCCCCAATAAAAACATTAGCAAACAAATTTTAACAATACATAAAAAGGATTATTCATCATGTTCTGGTGGGGTTTACCCCAGGGTGCAAGTGTGGTTTAACATCTGTGAATCAATCAATGTGACAAACCACATTATTAAAATGGAAGATAAAAAATCACATGATCAATTCAATAAACTCAGAAAAAAAAACATTTGAAAAAATTCAACATCCCCTTATTATAAAAACTCTCAACAAATTGAGTATAGCAGGAACATAATAATAATAAAGTCCATGTCCTATAAGCTCACAACTAACTTCATATTCCATGAAGAAAAATTGGAAGATTTTCCTTTGTTATGATGAAGAACAAGAAAAGCAAGGGTGATAACGCTAATCACTATTTTTAATTCATGGTAAAAACTGTTTATTTTTTCCAGTTTTACTGAAAAACCATTGACACATATCACTGTATAAGTTTAAGGTGTACAACATGAAATTTAACTTATATGGATTATGAAGTGATTACCACGATAGGTTAAGCTAACATCCATCTCCACATACAGTCAGAGAAAGACAAACAGTGTGTAATCTCAGTTCCATAGGGAATCTAAAACAGCAACAACAAAAACGTCAACCAAACAAAAAACAAGCTCATAGATGTAGAGAGAGTTTGGTGGTTTCCAGAGATGGAAAGCAGGTAAAATGGTACAGCAAGTCAAAAAGGTGAAAACTTCCTGTTTCATAAAAGAAGCATTTGAGATGTAATGTGCAGCATAGATGCTATAGCTTATGAGTTGTGCATTTTAAATTCACATTTATATTTTTAGAACTTTCTGAATTTTTTGCAATATTTCTTTTTTTACCATCAATAATTTTTTTTATTGCTCAATGACTTTATCACATCTGTAGATGTATAATGATCATCACTATCCAATTTCACAGAATTTCCATCCCACAACCCAAGCACAACCCCCCAGCCCCCAAACTGTCTCCTCCAGAGACCATAAGTTTTTCAATGTCTGTGAGTCAGCATTTTTCAATATTTCTTACCTGTAGTGGGTAAATCCACCTCATTTACATAGGTGTGTAGAGTATGCCAGAGGGATGTTTTCCATATTTTGTGAATGGGACCCATTAGGGTTTTACACTATGGTAAGAATTAAATAGAATGCTATGAAAAAAACTCAGGGAGCATCATACATAATAAATATACATGCAAAATTTTTTCATGATTGAGTGGTATGTCAGTGCTCATATCTGTGACTATGATTTTATCATTTTTGTGAGCAGGCATACTGGACCACAAAATAAAGGTATAATTTTGAAAAGTGGTCAAAAACATCTGGAACCCTCTGCGGTAAAGGTGAAACTAGTTTAAAAAAGGAAAGCTCTGCTAATGAAGGAAAAGCACTATGAATGAAAGGCCTAAGACAGAAAAGCCAGGTTGCAGAGAGACGAGGCAGCACTGTAGGTGGTAAACTGACATGAGACTCAGTGGATCATAGTGAACCTTTATTACTCCACTTGCCTCATCACAGTATCCACCCCATGCCTCTGATGTAATTGTTTATTCCTGTACGTATCCATGTTTATTGACCACAATTTAAAAAAATACTGTTCCATTGTGGATGTGCTGTCCCTTCACTAGTTTTTTTGTGGCATTATTTCTGTGTTATTCTTGAGCTTTGATCACTTCTTTAACATATCTAATGGGTACAGTCTGCACCTGGTTCTGTTCCTTGTCTAACATGTAAAGGCTTCCCCACACTAAACTCCATAAAACTCTACAGAAGACATGAAAATTTACCTTTAATGTATGATAGATCTCTGAGGACTGTATGTTGCATTCACTCATTTATATTATTGTAATAGGCTTGTCCATTATGATTTAGGGTCCAAATGAACAAAGACTTCATTTTTGTTAAGTTTTCTGTTTTCAAAATGTGTGCATTTATATAGAAAATAATTTAAGGAAACGAGAACTGGCACCAGAGAAATACAAAGTATCATAGGAGGCTACTATAAGCAACTATATACCAATAAAATGGACCACCTAGAAAAAAATGAACAAATTTTTAGAAAAGTACAACCTTCTAAGACTGAACCAGGAAGAAATTTAAAAGGTGTAAGTAAAACAACCACAAGTAATGAAATTAAAGCTGTGATTAAAAAAAAAAAACTTTCAAAAAACAAAAGTCCAGGACCAGATGGCCTCACAGGCAAATTCTATGAAACATTCAGAGAATAGTTAGCACTTATTCTTCTGAAACTCTTCCAAAATTTGCAGAGGAAGTCATACTCCCAAACTCATTCTATGAGGTCACCATCACCCTGATACCAAATCTAAAGATATCACAGAGAAAAAGAAAATTACAGGTCAATATCCCTGATGAAAACAGATGCAAAAATCCTCCACAAAATACCAGCAAACTGGATCCAACAACACATTAAAAGGATTATACACCATGACTTAAGGATTCCTCAATATCCACAAGTCACTAAGTTTGATACCCGACATCAACAAACTGAAGAATGACTATCATCTGATCATCTCAATTGATGGAGAATTCATAAAATAAAAACATGATAAGGAAAATAAAAATGCGGTGAAGAATAGTATCCAATACTGACATGAAATAAGACATACAAAATAAAATGTAATCACAACAACATGGGTCTCTAATGAAATTTTATATGGGCAAAACCTGTAAATGTAAAATATAAAGACACAATTTTTGAAAAACAGAAAGATAGTATCTAAACTGCTACTTTCTATATATAAACATAAACACATTCTAAAATGTCTGTAAAAAGAGGTAATAGTTGAATGCAAAAGGTTATTTTAAACAAGAGAGAAAAATGATAGAAAAAAGAAGAACAAATATGAAAGAATGCAGCACTTATAATAGTATATTACCACTATTAAGGATTCAGAAAATTTTCTGAATTTTCAACTGCTCTTGAAAGGCACCATGTATCTCCTTTGACCTGCGTCCTTTTAATAAATACAGAATACGGTGAAATACAAGCCACGTTTAGAAATTAAAACAAAATTTTCTCAATTTTTGGCATAGTGTTTCACACAAAATACTATACTCCCTTACTCCCCTGAAGAGCAAAACTCTCCTATATTTTAATTTTTTGGAGCTATTTTACATATCTCACTTATTTTATAGGGTCATTTATTTGAACTTCCATTCCCATCATTCGCATGGCAGATTTAAACAGATCCATTCTTCTTAATGTATTAAATAAATCAATTATACTTTATTAGTTAACCAAGAATATAATAACAGCAGTCTCTCATCTTTGGGCTAGGTTGAATAGACTCTCAGGTGATTTCACATAGAAGTTCTCAGGTTTCATTTTTCTTTTCTGAATCTTTCCTGGAGTACCTCCAAGTCTCCCAAACTTACCTGGATGGGGTCTCCAAGAGGGAGGTTTCTTGTGGCGGTCTGAATTACACCTTGGAATATTGATTATGAAGACTGAAGCTCTATCACCAGTCAAAGCATCAGGGAGTAGTAAAGCATTGGCCCCTGATCCAGACTTAGGACTCCAGAAGCAACTATCATGCCCTGTTCAGCTTAAGGATGCAAACATGGCAGCAGAGAAGATATTTGTAACTCTCTGTACCAGCTCTTTGGGCATATTTCCTTTTGGTTTTTCCAGTCTCTAAGTACATGGTTTCCCTCTGGAATAGATTTTTGGAATAGGAAGGCAATTTTTCCTAATGATTCTCTGATCCCAAAAGACCAAGTTAGAAGTTAATTAAGTTTTTATTACTTCTTGTCCTTGATCTTATTGTTTTCCAGAGGTCTAACCTCAATTACCTTATCCCAACTCAGAATTAATATTTTATCCAAAGTCTGAGACTAAGGAGCCTTGAATCCTTATGTGTAACTGGGTTGCCATGATGCATAGAAAAGTGACAGAACACTGTAAACCAGCTATGATAGAAAAAAAAATCATTACATAAAAAAATAAAACTCATTGAGGGGGAAGAAAAGTTTAACTTGTGGGAGGAACACAACACTTTTATCCTCAGAAAAATTTAACTCCCCTCTTCAACAAGTGGGAGAACTGTGTTCATTTGATATGTCATCTTGGGCATCACATGCTCTGGCTTCCTAACACATTTGCCCCAAAATTAGGGATGTCATGATTTATCACAAGATAAAATTCATTTATTCCCTCACTATAAAATATTTGTTAATTATAACAGATACTTTTAGATATTTTAGTGCTCTTCAACCTGAGATTAGACTCCACTAGGCATTGTCTGAATTAATTTTTAGAAAAGTTTATGCTCTGATATAGTACTATTATGAGCTCTATCCCCCACTGCAGAAATGTGCTTGAAGGAATTTAATGATCTCCTTAAAGGCTTAAGCTAAGGAAGGGAATGGCCTTCACAGGAATTCTGTCAAGATGCTTCCATGGTTCAAGTTGTAGGCCAATGGTTCTCAAGCAGAGGTAATTTTGCCCCTGGGGATATTCATCAATATCTGAAGGAATGCTGCTAAACACCTGTAATACCCGATATAAATAATTATCTAGCCCCAATAGTCAACCTGAGAAAGTGGGAAAACCTAGCATCTCCCCAACGTCCAAGTGCATAGGTATCACCCAGGGTTGGATTTCTGATGCAGATTCTGATTCATCAGGTCCTGGTGGGCACAGAATTTCTGAAAATCAAAAGAACCTCCTGGGTTATGCTGATGTTACAGGTCTTAGTCTGTGGACCACTAGCTGAGTACCAAAACTGTGGAACTGTGCTAGTCAGATGTAGGTAGTTTTATATCTGCTGAACCAAGAAGCATGTTTGCATGTCATGTTGAATGAATAGTACATTTGCCCCTTCCAGAAGCTGTTATAAATTCATTGTTCAACAAGATGAGTACATCACAAAAAAGAAAATTAAGATCCATTACCAGTGATGAACATAGATGCTTAAACACTCATCAAAAATAATAGAATATAGTAAAGCAAAATCAACAATATGGCAAAAAGATCATACACCATCATCAAGTGAGATTTATTCCATGATGCAAGGGTGGTTAAATATCCACATACCAATAAATATAACATTTGACTTTAATATATTGCAGAATAAGAATTCCCTTGCGTCCTAGAAAGTCAAGGATCCAGAGATGTCACTGCAAGGGCTCAGATTACTGCTGTGGCACAGATTCAGTCTTTGGTCCAGGAACTTTCACATGCTGCAGGCACAGCCAAAAAAAAAAAAAAAAAGGAAAAAGGAAATTTAAGAACACAAATTATAGGATCATCTAAATAGATGCAGAAAAACTTTTGATGAAATTAAACATCCATTTATAAGAAAAATCTTTCAACAAACTGGGTATAAAGGAACATACCTCAGCATAATAAAGGCCAAGTATGACAAAAACACAGCCAATATTATACTCAGTGCTGAAAAGCTAAGAGCATTTCTTCTAATATCAGGAGCAAGATTATACTTATTTGAAAGAAAAATGTGTACAAACGCAGATACATATAAATATACACATTTACCTTTGAATGTTTTCTTTGGACTGAAAGTGAATTTTAGCACATTTCATCTATTTCTCACAGCATGCACGTCAAGTTACGTTTAGTATCCCACATTACCTTTGGAAGTAAGGAAACTGAAGGTAAGGGAGCTTACATTTTTCAAAATTACATAACAAAGCACTTAAAGCTATGTGCCCTGTCAAGTTACACATACATAGAAACATGCAGCATGTTCTCTTAATTTTTGTACAGTTCCTTTAATTCACCAACCTGTACACTTTAAATATGCATTTTATTATGTGTAATTATACTCCAATAATTTAACTAAATGGGAAAAATATAATGGTGCATGGGTGACGGCGAGTCTAGAGCATAAGAAGCTGATTCTCACTTAACAGGGGTGGTGGATAGATCTTCTAGTTCAGAAGAAGGCCAAATGTCATTTGTGGCTGTAGGATCAGGGACACTAAGTTTAAGTAATTCACATGATAAGTTCATTTTTGTCTGTAAATGGAATATTAACCTCAACATAGAACTGTAGTAAACTGACCATAAATGTATTCAAGACAGAAGAGCACTACAGTCATCCTAACATTATGGATGAGCCTTAAAAACACAGCTGATTACACACCCATGAGTAACAAATAAATCAGGACAACTCCACAGCATACACTTTTATTTGATGACGAAGATATTATGATATCCCACTTGACACAGAATAACTGATTATACAGCAATAGCTAACTGATACAATAATCAAAATGAACAGAACTGGGGAATTACAATAGTGTGCCGCTTTTTATTTTTATCATTTATTCAGATATTTTAAGAACATTCATGGTCATTCTGTTATTGAAGTTTATTTAAGACAAATGTAGTAACAAGTAACCACCTTGAGGTTCCCCTCTAGGCGACTAGGAGAGGTTTTTGCAGAAAAACTGGTTTCCCTGAATCACATAACTGGGCTGGCAAGCTCTCCTGCAGATCATCCTCTGATCATGAGGGATGAAGAGATTCCTTAGCATGAAGAGGATGTGAAACAGATTACCTGACATTGTTCATTCACCATCTATTTTTTATTTATTATAAATATTAAGAAATGGGAGATATTTCATAAAATGATGGAAAAAGTCATGTTTGCAGGTAGCATTACATGTTTTCGAGCAGAAAATGGAAGATAGTTCAGTAATAAAACATAAATACAGTAACCAATCCTTCTCCTCAGTGAGAAAACGTCCTCAACTTGTGGCCACTAATCTTCCATGCTTTAATAAATAGATGTACAACCTGGAAAAGAAACATAGTGCATCGGAACAAAATGTATGACTTGACATTGCTTCCTCGCATTTATGGTCATCTCTGACACTCAGATCATATGAGGTCAATGAATTCCAATTTGTGTTTCCATGTACATGCCACAGGAGGCATATATTTTATAATCAATTTTTGCCAGTGATTGAGGTAGGTATTTTGGACACCAAGGTGAATGAATGAATAAAACCAGGAGATTAATTATAAAACATGCTAACAGGTGTGTAATGTAGGTGTCAGAAATTATGCTTTTGATTTCAGAGGCATTCATTTCAAATACAATCATTTCAAATAAACATGACATGGCTATTAGATAACCACCCAGGCAATTGACACCCATAAAATCCTCCTTTTAGAATTACCTCCTGAGTCGAAAGATTACTGACTACATGAGTGAACTTTCTTTTCTCTTGTCATGTCCTAATTTCATTCTTATGTTTCAAATCCAACAATAAAAAAGCAAATAATATTATCACAAGTGGCCAGACATAGTTCCCAGTGCTACTGTAAACAAGCTATAATGGAAAAAATTAAAATAATTATATGAAAAAAAGCAGCTCATGTGAATATTGCTCAAAGTGAGACTCTGCCAAGATGTTTAATTTTTTCTTACAATTATAATTAAAACAGCAAAAACCAAACACAATAGTTTCACCCAGAAACATTAGCTTGGTTCCAGAGAATAAATGCATCTTTGAAAGAAATAATGAACTAACAAATCCTAGCCAGCCTGCCCTAGAACCCAATAATGAGAGAGCCCATAGTTGGTGTTCTCTCTCTCTCTCTTTCTCTCTCTCTCTGTGTCCCTCTCACCATCTCTCTCTCCCCCTCTCTCTATATCCAAGACTTATTTGCATGGCTCTTGGGCATGCTGTATAAACTCCAGGACTTGTGAATAATAATTTTTTTAAAAAGTTCCCTGATATATATTACTGAGTTGCCTCTTTCTATCATAATAAATACCACAGGGCCAATCTAGCCACAGCATAAACATGGCCAGAAAAATATCTGTGAGGCTTTGCCACAAATAACACAGACACAGTTGAGTGGCTCAGACATTTTTAGCCAATAGCATCACTATCAAGAAATTGAGACATTATTGCAGTAAGGTTAATGTCTACATTGTGAAAAACTGAAGTTAAGCTGGTAATGAAAAAGTCATGAACTAAAGTAAAATCTGCAACTTCATATTTTCTACTGCAGTGAAATTCCATAAATAGCCATGGTTGCCTAGTATAGTTTTTCCCCCATGTAATTAAAACAACTCACAATTATTCCTTCAGAAAAACTAGGGAAAATTACCTGCCGTGATATAGGTCATTCGAGAACAAAATTATTCTTCAGAAATCCAAGTATCTTGACCCATGTAAAATATGTAAATAGTCAAATAGTCAAATATTTCTGATCCAAGCTTGGAAAAAAATTGGGAATGTATGAATGCGGAAAAGTGAAAAAAAAATCTATATTCCAAACAAAACAGAAGCCTAATAAAGTGTGGTACTTAAATAATGTAGAGGAGTTGAAATCAAAGAAAAGGAAATTCCAGGAATTAAGTAGAAGAGTTAGATCCTACTTCAATAATCTGATCAAAGAATTTGGCTCTGAGGATTTGTACCCTAAAATCATGAGCACTTCTTCAGTCCTAAGAAAATTGGCCACGTGATTCTTCTCAGAGCCCTCTTTATGTCTTTGTTCCTCAAGCTGTAGATGAAGGGGTTCAGCATGGGTGTGACCACGGTGTACATCACCGAGGCTACTGCACCTGAGTGTGAACTGTGGGTACCAGCAGAGCTAAGGTACACTCCTAAGACTGTACAATAAAATAAGGACACAACTGAGAGGTGAGATGCACAGGTGGAAAATGCTTTATACTTCCCTTGAGATGATGAAATTCCTCGTATAGAGGAAACTATCTTAGAATATGAATAAAGAATCCCAGTGAGGGAAACACCACCCAACATCCCAGCTGCAAAATACATCACCATATCATTAAGAAATGTGTCAGAACAAGCAAGTTGGACCACCTGCTTGATTTCACAGAAAAAGTGTGGGATTTCCAATTCTGTACAAAAGGACAGCCACAACACCATTAGGCTCTGTAACAAGGAATTCAGGGCACTTATCATCCAGGACACCAGAACCAGCAGTCCACAGAGCCAGGGTTTCATGATGACTGTGTAGTGTAGGGGGTAGCAGATAGCCACAAAGCGGTCATAGGCCATCACAGTCAGGAGAAAGTCATCCAACCCTGCAAAGAGCATGAAAAAGTACATCTGGGTGATGCAACCTTTGTAGGTTATAATTTTGTTCTCTGTCTGTATATTCATCAGCGTCTTTGGGATGGTGGTGGAGGTGAAGCCGATATCCACAAAGGACAAGTTGGAGAGGAAGAAGTACATGGGCGTGTGGAGATGGGAGTCTGGGCTTACAGCCAGGATGATGAGCAGGTTTCCAAATACAGTGATCAGGTACATAGAGATGAAAAGCCCAAATATGAAAGGCTGCTGTTTTGGTTCCTTCCATAAACCCTGAAGAAGAAATTCTGAAATTTGTGTGACATTGCCTGGTTCCATGCGGTAGAGGTGACTAATAGGAAGCAAAAAATATGACATCTCTCAAAAATTGACGTTGCAAACATTATTGTAAGTCTACAATTTATATTTTACAATCAAAATTTAATATCTGTGGTACCAAAATTTGTTTGTGAAAGTTTCTCCTTCAAGTGATTCCATGTTCCCTCTCTGAATAAGAACTTCTACCTCACATTCAGCTTTCTCCCTATATGGTCATGCAGGCTACAGTTTCAGTGAGGAATTTTGTCATGCATTTGGGAAATATAGATTAATAAATGACCAACTTCTGAACAGAGAGTAGAAGGTGCTGAGAGACAATAGTCTTTGTAGTTCAATGATAGAGAAAGAGTATTAGCAAATAAAATATCATAGAAATTTATCAGATGGTGACAGATGCTATGTGAAAAAAGAAATCAGAAATAAAAAAGAGTTAATGTGGGTATTTTTTAGTAGGTGTTCAGGTAGACTGGAAAGCATTGGAACTGAGACCTCGAGAAATAGAGGGCAGAATACAGGGGGCCATTTGGGGGAATTGTGTGTGTGCGGGACAGAGAAATCAGCCAGGGCAAAGGCCCTGAAAAGATAGTTGTTTCAGAAAATCAAGCTCAAAAAGATGTGTCCAGGGGAAAGTACAAGAGGGACACTGATGATAATGGTGTCAGAGAATTTGGAGGAACGAGGTGGCCTCCCTGCTACAGCTGAAACTGCCAGTTCCAGGGATTCCCATTTGCACATGTGGTTACTTGCACTTTATTCATTTTATTTCCAAGAAGCACTGTGATTAGAAATGGGTCCCTTCCTTAGTTTCAGATGTTGGGTAATATTCTGACACCTGTATTTTAACTGTCTCACATGGGAGGATATGGGCTCAGAAAGCCCTTTCTTGAGAGCTTCTCATGCCCAACAACATACTCAACCTACCCTCCACCCAACACAGGCTTACTTTTGCCTCCTAGGTCAGTGCTACTACTGGGCTATTCTCACTTTCAGCCACAATAATTAGGAAAACAAGGACACAAGGCAACTTTCAACATTGGATTATCTTTTCCCTAAACATGTAGAGTAGTACCTAAATTACAGTTAATTCTCCCATGGACATGTGAACACGGGGCTCCATTTTAATATGACCACATTGTGTCCAGTGATTAAAGAAACATAAAAATTTGTTCCCAAAACAGGGAGAGATGGAAAAAAAGTATATATTTGGAGGTGGGAGATCATGTGATTTCTTAGAATTTGTGATGAGGATAAAGCTTCCTTGGTTCTGGCAGCTTTTCAACCCCAGTTATATCCCATGATGCCCAGAAGAGTAAAACATCAAAAACATTTCATCCAGAAAAGAAAGAAATGATGTATCTACATTACAAGATGGTAACTGATTGAATATCCCACTAGAAAAATAGGCAAAGGAAATAAATAAAAAATTCCCGAAAAGGAAATAACACAAAATGCAATAAATGTAGAGAATTTAAAAATGACTTGATGAAAGATTGTTCTAAATGATACAATGTGCAAAAATTTTGTCATTTGAAATTCTGGTTTTGAATTTTGAATCTGGGAATATTCTCTTTGAACTTGAAAAGCCAACAGAGGCTTTTTTTTTTAAAGCTTTTCAGGGATGCGCCCACGGCATATGGAAGTTCCTATGCTAGGGGTCAAATTGGAACTGTAGCCGAGGGCCTACGACACAGCTATAGCAACATGAGAACCAAGCCATGTCTGCGACCTACACCATAACTCATTCAATATCGGGTCCTTAACCCACTGAGTGAGGCCAGGTATCAAACCTGCACCTTCATGGATATTACTAGGATTTGTTTTTGCTGTGCCACAACAGGAACTCCCAACAGAAACATTCTAAATGTTAATATCCTCAAGCCAAATTGTAAGGATAGTGGTATCCATTCTCATGGTGATGCCTGATTTAGTCAATGTACATAAAAAGCTTAACAGAGTTCCTTCCTATTAGTAAATGAGTGGTTATTTCCACCAATAAGATTTGATTTTTTTCTTCTTCCTCTCAAATGTCTCCACTGTTCTCTCATCTCTTAGTTCCCAATTCCATAGCCTTATTTAAGTTTCTTGTCCTCTTTCCCATCTATGATACCTGACACCCATTTAGCCAACAGGCACATTGACCCAGAGAAATGTTTCTATATTACAAACCTGCTTGTCCAGCCCCCCAACATAACTCTCTCTCAGTGACTCCCCACAGGAGAAAACTCAAACTTCCATAGATTCAAACCATAGGTTTGGCTCTCCCTGACTGAACCACCAATATCACCCACAAGCTGCCCTCATCTGCATTAATCTCAAAAATAGTGAACTTAGCTGCACTTGATTCCTTAGCCTCAAGACTGCTTTCCTCTGCTTAGAGAGCCAACCACTGGTCTCTTCAGAATTTTTCACTTCTCTCTGTCTTCAGAACTCCATCTTATTCAGACTGCTTAGATCATCTCCTTTATGAAACTTTTCAAAAAGCACTCCCACAGGAAAAGGACATTTTCTTTTACAATAATTTAGAAAGAGTGCTTCTGGTGTAATTAAAAATCAATGTCTTTTATTCTCTACTAGACCACGAGTGCCTTGAGGCATGTACCAATATTATACACACTCTGCCAACCCCACTCCAGGCTTACTTGGTTGGAAACAGTAGCTGAATGAATATACATTGCATAAAGGAATGCAAGAATGTGTTCCCACAGAAACTGCCAATGATGAGAGAAAGAAATTAAGCAAGGAAAGAGTAATATAGCCATGGAAGACATGCTGGAGGAATGTTTTCCATATTGTGAAATGCAGACCCATTAAAGGAAAAGGATACAGGTTTTGTTAAGAATAAAATAGAATAGAAAGTATAAAACACAAGACAAAATATTAGAATGCATCATACGTAGTAAGGGTTTTTTGTTCTCTTTGTTTAGATATGTGCATGATGTATATGTGGGCATGTGCATACATCTGTATTTCCTGCTTACCTGTGCACATATGTTGGATCACATGTAAAAGGCGGGTTTTTTTCTGGGACACAGTCCAAAAAGTTTCTTCTCCATTGTAGTAAATGCAAGGGTAGTTTTAAAATAAGATGGGATCCTGCTGAAGGGAAAGCAATATATATACTTTATAAAATCCCACACATGCCACAAAACCTACCCTTTCCTCATTTTATTTATACTTAAGAATATTTTGTCATACATACATTAATTTTATTTTAATCTTCTTCCTCCAGTAAAATATTCAATCCAAATGTGTGGGGACCTCGCCTGCTTTGTTCACTCTCACAGTTTAATAAAAATGTGCACTTATAATAAAAACAAATTTTTATAAAATGGATTTTATAAAATAAAATTATAGCAGGGGGTATAAAATCAGATTAAATGTAGTGGGTTGAAAACAACTTTACTAAACAACATTGAATTAAATAGTAAGATGATTTTTTGAAAGAAAAAATATAAACTAACAAGAGTCACATTAACACAATTTTTAAATATATAAAAAACAGGCAAAAATCTAAAAAATAATAGGAAATGTAATTTTTAAATTAATTCATATAAATATATCCATTCTTTCCCCATATGGGTTATTATAAACCATCAAGTAGATTTTCTTGTGCTATACAGGAAGTTGTTGTTAATCATCTATTTTATGCAGTAGTATTTGAAACTAAAACAATGTCAACTATACTCGAGTAAATTAATTTTTAAGAAAGGAGAAAAAAGAATATATACACTATGCTGTACAGCAGAAACTGACACAACACTCTAAGTCAACTATACACTAATAAAAAAAGAGAGGGATAGAAATGTTCTATAAAAAGGAAACAATCTGAGCTCTCTATAAAACACATACATTCCTAGAAACTGCTTTATAAAACAAACTTAAATTAAAAAATAGTTCAGGAAGCAGTATCTAAAGCTATTATTTCCACCTATATACACATAAACAGATTCAAACATGCTTATAAAAAATATAAGCAATATATATTTGAGTGAAAAATCATGTATTTCTCAAGATGGCAGAAAATGATGGCAGTTTTAAAAATAGGTCTCAATAAAGGCAAAAGGTAGCAGTAAGTAAAATGTGAAATAAGATGACAATTCATTTAAAAGATGGTTTATTATTACTAATTATGCAGAAATTTCTATGTTTGAAAATCAATAGAGAGGACAAAATATGACCAGCGGATAGACTTGCCCACTCACAATTTATAAATACTCACACAACCCAACAAATATATTATGTATATGTACAAGATTTAAATAGCAAATAGCAGACTTCTTTCAATAATTGCAATTTTTTGTTTGAAAGATGCAAAAGAGAGAGAGGGAGAGAAAGACTATAGGAAGTCCAAATTCAGGGAAGTGGTTGCATAGAGCAGTTTTGGTGAAATGGATCCACCGAAATGATGCCTGACACACCTACATGGGTGAGGGGAAAAAGTGGGGAGAGAGATGCTTGCATCTCTCTTTTCAGCATAGAAGACTTCTCAAGATTTTAAAAATGCATCTCATTGTCCCTTTCTTCCGCATGTTGGAGTGCAGTTCCTGGCCTTTTCTCCAGAGCTAGAGATGAAGTAAACTCTAAAGGAAATGATACAGCAAAACAAAAACAAAAGCAAAAACAAGAACAAAACAGAAAGAATAAAAACACCCAAACTGTATATAAAGCAAAAGTATATGAAGCAAAGTTCTTGTATAGACAATTTTCAATAGGGAAATAAAATGGCTAATAAACCCCCATGCACCTTCAGCATTCCAAGTAGTGAAATAATTGCAAACATTCACTGTTTACCACATACCAGTCTGTATTTTAAATATATTTTTTTCCTCATGCATACTCAATGTGAGAAAAGATTCTGTGATATGCGTGTCTCAAGAACTGTAGTTTCCAAGTAGTAGCTACCTTGATTGTTCTGGATCTTCCTAATGAATACAGAATGTACTCAGATGTACCCCATCCTAAAAATTAATAGATAAACAAAATATCCTCACTTCTCCGCAAACCACTCCGAATCTAATCCTCTATTTTTCTGCCCTTAAGCTGCAAAATTCCTTGGAAGTGTTCAGATTTTACTGACACCACTATGCTTCCCATTTCTTCTTGCATCTCATCCAACTAGAGATTCATTCCCATCACTTAATTGTCAACAACAATCCTTGAATTGCTGAAATCAACAGACATTTATTTTATTTTAAAAATTTACTGACGTGTAGTTAATTTACAATGTTGGGTTACTTTCTGCTGTACAGCAATGTGACTCTTTTTCATATTATTTTCCATTGTTATATTTTCTCTTAATTGCCATGCTAGTTATGGCAGTTATCTCCTTTTTGTTAAATGTTACACTAATTACTAGCAATTCAGTTATTTTCTGTCATATTTTTCATTAATACATTTTGCTCTTTATTTTATTTTATGGTCAATAGCATCTTTTGTCCTTAAAAGTATCAGTCATTCAAGGGAAAAGCATGGAGATCTCTAGGATCTAGGTCAGCTGTTTGGATTTTCAGGTGACTGCAGGGAAGTAACCTCCCTGATGTTCTCTGAGGTATCCATTAGGCCCTTCTACTCACCTGCGTGGAAAATCTGAGAGAAAAGTCTTTATGTGGAAGTCCAAATTCCTCCCTGGATGGTTGATGGTGGAGATTGAAGATCTGTCGTCAAACAAGAAAGAAGAAAGGAGTGAAGCATTAATTTCTGAGCCAGACTTAGGAATCCAAAGGCAAAAGCAATGACCTCTCCAACTCAAGTATGAACCATGCTCAGACATAGCAGCAGTGTAGATATTTACAGCTCTGGATATTTGTTGTATATATCCACTACATCTGTTCATTAGTGCATTTTCCATTCTTACTACAACACTTGAACACATCATTTCCCTGGGGAACTTGTCAGGGCAGAATCAATTTTTTTTCTATCGATTTTCTGTTCTCAGGAGACTAGGTTAGAAGTCAGGTATATCTGAGTCTTATTACTACTCCATGAACTCTTCTGTCTCCCAGAGGTCTGACATTGAAATGTTTTACAACCCTCAAAGTTTTCTCCAAGTCTACTCCTGGGGAACCTGTCTTGAGCAGTTTCCTTGGATCTTGAATGCACTGGCTTTTAATGGGAACATAGCTCCTGATGTCTCCAGAAAATTAGTACTACTTCTTCAATAAACAGATAACTGTGATAACTGTGTTCCTTTGCTAGAAAACCATGGGTATAATAATCCTTGGCTTCATAAAAATTTGACACACCAATTAGGAATTTAATGCTTTTAAGACAAGTGAAGATCTGGCACTTATTCTTTTATTTATAAAACATTTGTTAATTATAAAATATACATTTAGATCTTTTAATGCACCACTGGCTAAGCTCAGAATCTTATATGTATTGTCTAATTTATTTTTTGCAACAATCCATCCTATGAGGGCTTTACAATTAGGAGCCTCATTCTAAATTGCAGAATTGGGTGATTGGCCCCAAATTATGAACTAAATAAGGGATGTGTTTTGATTTAGAACGAAAGATGTTTCTAATTCTCTTGCTCTAGGTTAATGGTTCTCAATTAGAGAAAATTTTGACCCCAAAGGATGCTTGGCAATATCTGGAGAGACTTTTGCTTGCCATATTTGGGGACGTGTTACTGGCTTGTAGACGGTTCAGGCCAGGGATGTAATTCGACAACATACAAAGCACAGGACAGCTCCCATCACAAAGAATTATTCATTACAAAATTCAACACTGGCGAGGTTGAGAAACACCATTCTAAACAAGCACTTCTCCCAACATCAATGTGAGTATGAATCACTAGGGGATCTTGGTTAATACTGATTCTGATTTTGCATCCAGATCTGCATTTGTATCAAACTCTCATTTGTTATTGATGGTGTAGATCCTGCTCTGTGGACGACTTTGTGAGTATCAAGACTGTGGGCCAGTATCAGAGCTAGCATAGATATTTTAGGCCCTTTCTATTAATAATCTTCCTGCCCAGCCTAGGTCTGATATAAGGTGGTCAGACATTGGACTCTTTCATTCAACTTCTGCATTCACAAGTTTACACATGCCTCATGAACATTTCCCACTTGACAGGAAATAAAACTTTTAGGCCTTTATTCCACTTTTCTATGAATAGGGGATATTTCTCCTAAGAAGCTACTGTGAGAAGTGATAATATTTCAGAGCTCATAGAAAATTACCTGGTTCAATTCACAGCAGCTATAATGATTATGTCTAAATTCCGCATTTACAAAGCCCATTGGGGCTCCAGGTCATCTCTTGGGATAAGAAGTTAGTTCAGGATTACTGCATTTACGAAGCTCATTGGGGCTTCAAATCATTTCTTGGGATAAGAAGTGAGTTTGGGATTACCCTGATCCTGAGAGGTAGTGAGCTGTAATCTTGAAGATCTCTTCCCCGTTCCCTACACCACTGGCAGAGAGCAGAGTATTTGAGCGGCCAAACTCTGTATTTTGTTGTGCACAGGGCCATTAACTTTGACCACTCTCACTGACTCCACATAGCTTCAATAAAAAGTTTTAGACTCTTTGAAGCTATTTTACTATGTTTCTATGATCTACTTGGGAATATGTGCAAAGATGCTGTTTCTTGGTGAATCATGGTTTCTGCTACCTCTTCTTATCTTCCTTTGTTGCATATCTACAGCATAGCATTCATGTCTTTGATGTCAACAGAAGTATGAAATGTTTGTGTGTTTGTTTCTTTCCCAAGTAGAATTTATTTTATTTTTTACATTATTGATTTATTCCTTCATTTCTTTGGACTGTGCTTAGGACTGTGCATCTCCCGTCCATTGCTTTGAGACTTGAATATGCCTACAGGAGAAGGTGTGCATGTTCCCACTGTTTGGTTTTGAACTTGGATATGTCACATGTCTTGGTTTATAGAATGTGCACAGACATGACATGCTCACTGGCTAAGAAGAAGCATCTAGAAGCTTTGTGAGTTCCTACACTTTCTATAACTTTTGCTCTCTATTTTGAGAATGGGCTTTTCCATTGGCATGGTTCCCAGAATGCAGACATACACTTAGCCTAGCACAGTTGTGCCTGAGCCATAGATACTTTACAGCATGCTTATAATGTGATAAAAACAAACTTTTGTTATTTTAAGGCACCGTGATTTGGGGAGTTGCTTGTTATCACAGTAGAACAACATCCCTGTACGTGCTATTTAATAATTATATTTAGGTACCAGCTGAATGGACACTGCAGGATGCAGACTTGTTTAAGTATGTATTCTCAGGTGGTGTGCTCATGGGAATAAAATCTTCAAGATAAAAATTAAAGCTTTATATTTTTAAATATTTAAAAAATATAAACATGGGTACTCATTTATTCTATACTGGTTTTATTATCAATTCATAGCATTATAATAAAATAACTTTATGTATACATTATTTTACAAACCGAAATTGTTTAAAGACCCAAATATAAGACTGGAAACCATAAAGCTCCTAAAAGAAAGTATAGGCAGAACACCATTTGACATAAATGGTTGCAATATATTTTTTAGGACCATCTCCAAAGCCAAAGGGAACAAAAGAAAAGTTGAACAAATGGTACCTAATTAAACTTAAACACTTTTTCAGGGTAAGGGTAATCATCAATAAAATGAATACAACAACCTACCAAATAAGAGAAAATATTTGCAAATGATAAAACAGTTAAGAGTCTAGTACTAAAAATATATAAACAGCTCATACAACTCAACATCACAAAAGCAAATAGCTTGATTAAAAAAATTGGCAGAAATTTTTAATAGATATTTTTCCAAAGATGACTTACAGATGGCCAACAGGTCCATTAAAAATTGCTTCAACATCATTAATCAGAGAATTGTAAATCAAAACCACAACAAATATCAGCTCATACCTGTCACAATAACTATCATCAAAAAGATCTCAAATACCAAATGTTGGCAATGATTTGGAGAAAATGGAACAATTTTTTGTTGGTGGGAGTGTATGGGTGCAGTTACCATGGAAAACAGCATGGAGTTTCCTCAAAAAACTAAAACTAGAAATACCGTATCATCCAACAACTCCACTCCTGGATATATATAGCTAAAGTAAAGATAAACATTAATTCAAAAAGATATATGAACCCCAATGTTCATAGCAGCATTATTTATAATAGCCAAGAAAATTAAGCAACCTAAGTGTGTATTGACAGATTAATGGATAAAGAGGATGTGATTATATATTATATATAACATATAAAATGTGATATATATATGTGAGCATATTTTCTTTCTAACATATATGTATATAATTTATTGGATACTACCTGTATATATGTATATATTATAAAGTGAGTTTCACAATTGTACTGACCACACAGAAAGGACTTTTATAAAAGGAAAATAGGACAATTCAAAAAAAATTTGAATCCCAGCTTATGGTGCATAAAAATCTAAATATATTTTATAATTAACAAACTTATTTAAAGAGGAGTAAATGACAGCTCTAAATTAGAACTACTTGAACTGATCAACAAATTCAGCAATGCAGCAGGATATGAGATTAACATTCAGAAATCAGTCTCATTTCTGTATACTAACAATGAAATATTAGAAAAGGAATACAAAAATACAATACCTTTTAAAACTTCACCCCCAAAACTCAAATACCTGGGAATCTACCTGATCAAGGAAGTAAAGAACTTATATGCAGAGAACTATAAAACATTAATCAAAGAAATCAAAGAAGATGGAAAGAAATGGAAAGATATTCCATGTTCCTGGGTCAGAAAAATTAATATTGGATAAATGGCCATACTACCCAAAACAATGTACAGATTCAATGCAATCCCTTTCAAACGACCCATGACATTTTTCACAGAACTAGGACAAACAATCCAAAAATTTATATGGAACCACAAAAGACCCAGAATTGCCAAAGCAATCCTGAGGAACAAAAGCCAAGCAGGAGGCATCCCTCTCCCAGACTTCAGGCAATATTACAAAGCCATAGTCATCAAGACAGTGTGGTACTGGTATCAAAACAGACTGACCGACCAATGGAACAGAAGAGAGAATCCATAAGTAACCTAGGTACCTTTGGTCAATTAATCTTTGACAAAGGAGGCAGGAACATAAAATGGAAAAAAGACAGTCTTTTCAGCAAGTATTGCTGGGAAACCTGGACAGCTGCATGCAAATCAGTGAAACTGGAACACAGCCTCATACCATGTACAAAAATAAACTCAAAATGGCTGAAAGACTTCAATAAAAGAAAAGACACCATCAAACTCTTGGAAGAGAACATAGGCAAAACATTCTCTGATGTCAACCTTACAAATGTTTTCTCAGGTCAGTCTCCCAAAACAACATAAATAAAAGTAAAAACAAACCAATGGGACCTAATCAAACTGAGAAGCTTTTGAAAAGTAAAAAAAAAACAAAAAAAAAAACCCAAAAAAAACCAACAAAAAAACCCAAAAAAAACAAAACAAAAAGACAATTTACAGAATTGGAGAAAATAGTTTCCAATTATGCAACTGACAAGGGCCTAATATCTAAAATATATGAGCAACCTATACAACTCAATGGCAAAAAAAAGCCAACAACTCAATGGAAATATGGGCAAAGAGCCTGAATAGACAAATCTCCAAGGAAGATATACAGATGGCCAAGAAGCACTTGAAACACTGCTCAACATCCCTGATTATTAGAGAAATGGAAGTCAAAATGACCATGAGATACCACCTCACACCAGTCAGAAGGGCCATCATTAATAAGTCACAAATAACAAATGCTGGAGGAAGTGTGGAGAAAAGGGAAGCCTCCTGAACTGTTGGTGGGAATATAAGCTGCCACAACCACTCTTGAGAACATTATGGAAGTACCTTAGAAAACTATACATAGAACTGCCATATGCCATTTCCACTCTTTGGCATATATCCAGACAAAACTCTACTTAAAAAAGACATATATGCCTGCATGTTCATTGCAGCACTATTCACAATAGCCAAAAGATGGAATCAACCCAAATGTTCATTGACAGATAATTGGATTAGGAAGATGTAAATATACACAATGGAATACTACTCAGCCATAAAAGAACAAAATAATTCCATTTGCAGCAGCATGGATGGAACTAGAGACTCTCATCCTGAGTGAAGTACATCAGAAAGATAAAGACATATACCATATGATATCACCTATATCTGGAGAATAATATACATATAATATATGGCACAAAAAATCTTTCCACAGAAAAGAAAATCATGGACTTGGAGAATAGACTTGTCGTTGCCCAGGGGGAAGGGGAGAGACTGGGAGCTTGGGGTAAATAGATACAGAATGTTGCCTTCAGAATGGATCAGCAATGGGATCCTGCTGTGTAGCTCTGGGAACTCTGTCTACCCACTTATGATGGAACTTGTAATGTGAGAAAAAAGAATGTATACATGTATGTGTAACTGGGTCACCATGCTGTACAGTAGAAAAAAACATGTATATATAAATAAATGAGTAAAAAATTACAATAAAGAATCTGATTTGTGAAAAGTCCCATCAAGTCAAAAATTATATATCATTTTAGAGTAAGCAACACACCTCTCTCTTCTGTTGAAGTGGAGTTATTGATATTCTGAAGCTATCAGGAGCTGCTGTTCCCTGAAACAAGACAATAATTTGGAGGTCTATGGAACCTAGTCAATGCAGGTTCTTCTGTTGAAGATAGAAGAAAAGATTAACTCAAATTTGGGATAAAGTGCAAGGAGGTTAGAATTCTGGAAGGCAGGTAAGTTCATGAGAAGAAGTGATAAAACCTGGACTCACCTGACTTCTAACATGGTCTCCTGTGAACAGGATATGAGTGGGAAAAATTTTTTTTGTCTATCCAGACCAGTGTCTCACAGGGAAATGATGTGCTTAGAGGTGGGAGTAACCATGGAAACAGTGCCTAATAAACAAACATAGGGAGCTCTAAACATCTGCTCCACTGTAGTCTCTCAGGCTGGATGGGACATCGTTTTTGCTTTTGGAGTCCTAAATTTGGTGGGGGGGGAACAATGCTTTACTCATTCCTTTTGATCTGAGAACAGAGCTTCAGTTTTCATCATCAACCATCCACAGAGGAACTTGGATATATATTCATTATAGATTTTCCTCTCATAGAGCTCCATCCGGGTAAGTATGAGAGTTCAACAGGTACTGTAGGAAAGGTTCAGAGAGAATGGAAGTGACAAACTTTATTTGAAGTTAACTGTGAGCCTAATCAGTCTACCCCAGAGTCAATATTAGCCACATTTGTTTGCTAAGTTGACAAATTAACTTATAATTCATTCATTTAATATGTTAGAGAATTGTCTGTTGGACTCTGTGACACAGGGTCGTTGTTGACAATTTAAATGATAGGAATTGTAGTCCAGTTGGATGAAACTGAGGAAGGAATTGGAAGCATAAAATGGTTATTAGAGGGGTATTGCAGTTAAGGGGAGTAGAAAATCAGAATATTTGGTTTGAAAGTAAGTGCCATAATATACACATTTTTTCAACTTTCTATGGTGGGATGCATTTAAGCATGTTCTGAATTTTTTAGAAAGACCCAGGCCCATGAATGTAGATACTACCTGTAACAGTGTTCTTGAGACATAAATTTCACAGCATGTTTGCTCACACTGGATATTTATAAGAAAAAATATATTTAATATGCAAAACTGGTATGCTAATGAGCTTTACTCTGTAATTCTTCATTAGGAAGATGTGTGAAAGCAATAGAGATATTTGTTAGGGAGAAGAAAAAAATCAGACAAATCTCATCACTAGTGATAGTTATTCACTTAGTAACACGAAAGAATTACACTAAGTTCTTTCCATATATTGACTGAATTTGTCTACCAACTTAGGAGGGTGGATACAACTATCCCCACTAATAGAATAAGGACATTAACATTTTAGATGGATCTGTAGCCTTCCTAAACTCAAACAGCTAATATATGATACATGAAAGGTTCAAATGGTTTTCTGATTCAGAAGTTTTGCATTTAAAATCATTTAGAAATTTATTTTATGATTTGTGTTTTAAAATCCTCATTTGTTGCTGTGCATTGTATATTTTCTTCTGCAAGTTGTGGGTTTAATCCCTTTGCTTGCTTTTCTAGCAGGGTGTTTAATCAGTAAGCTGTCATGACATCCTAAAGACGTGACTCCTCCTTTCTTCTTTGATAAATTGCTTGAAGCTGCTTTATTACGTGTTCTCGGCATCCATGATATAACTGGAGTTAGACTACTGGCAGAAACAAAGGAACATTCTCCTCATTGCAATCTCTCAGGGATCACCTGAGCTTATTAGATCTTGTTTTATAGATGTAAGGATTCAGGTTGGGGATGCCCATGGAGTATACCACCTGTGGTATTAGATTTGTTCTAGAGAATGAAGTGTCCATGGAACCAAGGTATACATAACCCAATGCCTGTGACCTAGAACAAGGCAGCCACTAAGAGGTGAGACCCACAGTGTGGATCTTGTTTTCCTCCACATGACCCTTTCTTTTTTCTCTCTCTGTTTTTAGAAATGCTTTTTAATTTTTCTTTTAAAACATGGCACAGAATGGTCATATTAAATGGAGCCCCGAGTCCTTGGGAGGCTTGCCACTAGAATTTTAGTACTATTTCTACATTCTTTGGGGGTAAAGATAATTTGATGTTGACAGCTTGATTTATATCATTTATTTTTTTAAAACTATTACAGTGTAGTTAATTTACAGCCTTGTGTCAATTTCTTCAGTATGGCAAAGTGATCCAGTCATATTCCCTTTCTCATATTCTCTTCCATCATGTCTGTCCCAAGAGACTGGATATAATCCCCTGTGCTATACAGTAGGACCTCATTGCTTATATCATTTCGTTTCTACTTATGTGGCTAGAAGTGAGAAGATCCAGAGAGTACACATCCCAGTGAGCCACAACGTGATGTACATGGGGTTTGTGTGTGTGTGTATGTGTCTGTCTCTCTGTCTGTGTATGTGTGTGTTGTGGGGAATGAGCTGTTCTCTGGGCAATGGCACTTAGGTTGATATACTCCAAAATGTGACCCTTAAAATACAGAGACCACAATGTTTACAAAGAGATGAAAATAAGGAAGGGAGCCATTTCTATTCACATGAGCATTTGAAACAAAAACATATGAAAGTAACAACATGTGAGGGAGGGACTCCCTGTGTCTTGAAGTTTCAGCTGTAGAACGGAGCCCACCTTCTTCCTCAGCACTCTCTGACACCATCTTCTCCCACTTGCTCATTCTCCCTGATACTTTGGCTTCCTTTTGAGTCTTGATTCTTTGAAGCAAATGCCAACCTCAGACTCTTTGTACTAAGTCTTCCCACAACAGGGTACATTCATCCCCCAGACAACCTGGTGTCTTAACCTTTGTTTTCCTTTAGTTCTCTCTGTTAAAATATCACCAGTTTTTAGGTCTTTCTGAACTCCAGTAGAATATAACAGCTAAATTTGCTCTATTTTATACCTGCTTTTTTCCCCATAGCACTTGTCACTATTAGAAATGATATATGTGTCACAATAGCCAGGACATGGAAACAACCCAAATGTCCATCAACAGATGATTGGATTTGGAAGAAGTGGTATATATACACAATGGAATACTACTCAGCCATAAAAAAGAATGACATAATGCCATTTGCAGCAACATGGATAGAACTAGAGACTCTCCAATTGAGTGAAATGAGCCAGAAAGACAAAGACAAATACCATATGATATCACTTATAACTGGAATCGAATATCCAGCACAAATGAACATCTCCTCAGAAAAGAAAATCATGGACTTGGAGAAGAGACTTGTGGCTGCCTGATGGGAGGGGGAGGGAGTGGGAGGGATTGGGAGCTTGGGCTTATCAGACACAACTTAGAATAGATATACAAGGAGATCCTGCTGAGTAGCATTGAGAACTTTGTCTAGATACTCATGTTACAACAGAACAAAGGGTGGGGGAAAAATATAAATGTAATGTATGCATATAAGGATAACTTGATCCCCTTGCTGTACAGTGGGAAAAGGAAAAGAAAAAAAAAAAGAAATGATATATGTGGAGTTCTCATCGTGGCACAGTGGTTAACAAATCCAACTAAGAACCATGATGTTGTGGGTTCGATCCCTGGCCTTGCTCAGTGGGTTAATGATCTGGCGTGGCCGTGAGCTGTGGTGTAGGTTGCAAATGAGGCTTGGATCCCTCATTCTGTGGCTCTGGCATAGGCCAGTGGCTACAGCTCCGATTTGACCCCTAGTCTGGGAACATCCATATGCCACCAGAACAGCCCACGAAATGGCAAAAAGTCAAAAAAAAAAAAAGAAATGATATATGTATGATATCACTTATATGTGGATCTAAAATATGGTACAAAGGAATCTATCTACAAAAAAGAAAGAATCATAGTCATAAAGAACAAGGGAGAAGGACGGTGGGATGAACAGAGAGTTTTGGGTTAGTAGATACAAACAATTACATTTAGAATAGATGGTCAATGATGTCCTACTGTATAGCACAGGGAACTATATCCAATATTTTGGGATAAACACGATGGAAGATAGTGTGAGAAAGAGAATATATATGTATATATGTATATATGACTGTGTCTGTGTAGGCTGTACAGCAGAAATTGGCACAATACCATAATCAACTATAATAGAAAATATTTTAAAAATAAAACAGAACCTTCAAAAAAGAAATAGTATATGTTTTAATTAGCTAGTGTATATTTTTTCTTCATTATTGAATTGTTGCGAATTTTGTCCTCAGGAGCCTGTACTTTTACCCTGGAACATGGTATTCTAACATCTTCAAATGCATCAAATTCCTCAAATGCATGAAAGAATTTTGCGTCATAATTCTATAATACATCAACTCTTGGGGGAAAATCTGAGTCTGAGACAGGACTTTAAAATAACACATCACAGAAGTTCCTTTAAAATGACTCCAAAATATAATTTGTAGCATTTTACTATGTTAATGCTCATCATATATAAATTAATCACGTTATTTTTTCTTTCCAAGTAGTGAGGACGACTACATGGTTACAGGCAATGATACACAAATTTCAGAATTCATTCTTGGATTTTCAGAGGACCCACAACTGCTGCCTCTCATATTTGGGCTTTTCCTCTCCATGTACCTCATCACTGTGCTTGGAAACCTGTTCATCATCCTGGCTGTCAGCTCAGACTCCCACCTCCACACACCCATGTACTTCTTCCTCTCCAACCTGTCCTTTGTGGACATCTGTTTTACTTCCACCACCATCCCAAAGATGCTGGTGGATATACAGATTCAAAGCCAAGTCATTTCTTATGAAGGCTGCATCACCCAGATGTATTTTCTTTTACTCTTTATACAATTGGACATCTTCTTTCTGACTGTGATGTCCTATGACCACTTTGTGGTCATCTGCCACCCGCTGCACTACACAGTCATAATGAACCCTATTCTCTGTGGAATTCTGGTGCTTATATCCTGGGTGATAGGTGCACTTAATTCCTTATTACAAAGATTACTGGCTTTGAGGCTGTCTTTCTGTATGGTCTTGGATATCCCCCACTTTTTCTGTGAATGAAAACAGATGGTCCAAATTGCCAGTGGGGATACCTTTCTTAATAATGCAGCGATGTATTTTGGAGTTGGGCTGTTTGGTGGTGTTCCCCTTGCTGGGATACTTTACTCTTACTCCAGGATAATTTCTTCCATACATGGAATGTCATCAGCTTGGGGGAAGTATAAAGCACTTTCCACCTGTGCATCACATCTCTCTGTTGTTTCCTTATTTTATTGGACAGGCTTAGGAGTGTATGTTAGCTCTGCTGCTACCCACAGATCACAGTCAAGTGCAACAGCCTCGGTGATGTACACTGTGGTCACACCCATGCTGAACCCCTTCATCTACAGTCTGAGAAATAAAGACATAAAGAGGGCTCTAAAAATATTATTTAGGGTAACAGCAATAAAAGGGCCAATTGTCCTATGACTGAAGTAGTGCCCGTGACCACAAGACTCAGAAGGTTAGAGGCAGAGATAGCAATGTTTTGATTTGATAGTAGAAATAGCACTTGCTCTTTATATTTATTGCTGAATACTTCCATTTCTTTGATTTCAGCCTCTCTATATGATTTAGGTAACTCATTTGATTAAACTTTTCATCTGTATGATATAGGTAGAGTCTTCCATTTTTCTATTTTCCTAAGTTTTTCCCAAACATGGATGAGAAATATTTGGAAATTTCCATTTCCTTTATGGGACATATTTGTTTTCATAAAGGTGACTTTTTTTTCTCTGAAATGACATTTATCTTAACAAGTAAGCCTTTATTTGTTTTGCTGAAAGAGTGGTCATCAGTTTTATCACTCACATGGAAAAAACTACATATGACAGATAAAGACACTTATGCAATTATAATTGCATAGGAAAAATCTGAAACTAATGTTTTCACTTTGGATTTGTAATTCTGTGTAACTACCTTAATTATTGCAATAATACTGACTTTATTATTATTTATTTATTTATTCATTCATTCATTCATTCATTATTTCCCCCAACACACTTTTTTCTTCCCACTGTACAGCATGGGGCCCCAGTTACACATACATGTATACATAATTTTTCTCCCATTGTCATGCTCCATTGTATTCTTGCTACTGAGTTTTATAACTGGTCTCTTGGTATTATATAATTATTCACCCTGGGTCCCCAATACCCACCACCATCATTAATAAAAATTTATCACCAATCACAGTGGAGTCTGTATTGAAATGCAAGTGTGAATAAATAAAATAATATGGTTTTTTGTCAGAGATGACCTTAAACATAGAAAAATTTAAGCCTCACATTTCATTACTGTACAAAATATTTATTTACACTTTATATCTACTCATCAGAGTATGGAAGATTGGTGTCCACATGTGAGAGGGTTTTTACTTTGAAGTGAATGACGTGTTGGTTTTATGTTATTTTCTTCCCCTTGATCATGCCATTTGTTGGCTTCAAAAATTCCTGTATTATATACAATTATGACTCCTCTATTTCTTTGAATAAAAGATTTTCCCCTTTCTAAATTTTGTTATAACCAGTAAAGAATCAGAAGTAGGGGATGAACAAGATCTTGGTGAACCATCGTTTACCCCCTTCCTGCTTAGCTATCTTCAATATTCCTGACAAAAGAATGACTCACAAAAAAGCTTAAATTTTTATCCTGCCATGTGCTTCAGTATCAACATTTATTTCTGCACAACTTCTCCTAGATCCCTGGAATTTATCCTTTTTTTTTTCTAAATGACACTTTATTTATTTATGTCTTTTTAGGGCCTCACCTGATGCATATGGAATTTCCCAGGCTAGGATCCAGTTGGAGCTGTAGTTGCCAGCCTATGTCACAACCAAAGAAATGCAGGATTCCAGCTACATCTGTGACATACACCACAGCTCATAGCAATGCCAGATCCTTAACCCGCTGAGCAAGGTGAGGGATCTAACCTGTGTCCTCATGGACAGTAGTTGGGTTCATTAACCACTGAGCCACGATGGGAACTCCTGGAATGGATCCTTAAAGTAGTCAACTGATAAGAGAGCTATATGAAATAAATGTAAATAATAATCCCATATACTGTCTCCAAATCAGATCATAAACCAAAAAGCAGTAGATTATCATATCTGCCCTCATTGATGTTTGATTTTGTTGTTATATAAGCTAACTATTGCTTCATAACAAGCTGTCTTAAATCATATAGTTTATTACAATATCTATTATCAAATGGGAGTATACCTGTTCAGATCACAGAAGCTATGATTCTCTACATTGAGTACAATGTGTGTGATCCTATCACCCCAATGTGTTCATTCTACACCGATGTGCTCACCTCACATCCATAAATTCAAGAATAGTAGACTTTTGGAGTTCCCATCGTGGCTCAGTGGTTAATGAATCCGACTAGGAACCACGAGGTTGCAGATTCGATTCCTGGCATTGCTCAGTGGGTTAAGGATCTGGTGTTGCCATGAGCTGTGGTGTAGGTTGCAGATGTGGTTTGGATCCTGTATTGCTGTGGCTCTGGTGTAGGCCGGCAGCTCCAGCTCTGATTAGCCCCCTAGCCTGGGAACCTCCATGTGCCGCAGAAGCAGCCCTAGAAATGGCAAAAAAAAAAAAAGACAAAAAAAGAAAAAAAGAGTAGTAGACTTTCAACAAAGTCCGCTAGGATGAACCACACTACCTCTATTTATATTAGATACTGGTTGTGTCTCACACACATCAAGTTAATTCTTTTCATTTATGAGCTTTCTCAGTCCAATTACCAACTGCCAACTCCTGGAGTTGTTTGTCCAAGGGCTTTATCTGACAAACGTCTTTGTCTGGTCAACTTCTACACAACTTGCAAGGTTATCTAAGAGTTGAAGTGATGTAATAGCCTTTATAATATATGTTCTTGTTCTCATGTAGCAAGCATGACCTCTAGAAATTCATTAAGCTTTTACTCAAGACATTGCTTGTTGTACAGTGGACCTGCCTTCTTTCCAAGCTCTTTTCCAGGCAAGTTGTTTCTCATATCCATGTCTCTCATTGGAAGCATCTGGCTTTCATTAGGTTTCAGGCTAGTGGTTGCTCCAGCATCATGCCTTTCCTGAGGTGGATCAGCTCAGTGCCAAGGAGAACTTTTGGCCTGTGATTTCTACTGTGGTGGAAAGTGAGAGCATTTGAGTGAGTGCCTAGCTTCTCCAGCTGTGTAGAATACTGCCAAAGAGACTCAATTTTTTCACGCCCATCCAGAAAACTTTGTTACAGAATTGTGCTTTGTGACAAAGGGGTGGGGACACATTGGAAGAACAGCAGCCAGGACCCTTTGAGAGTATCGCTAGTAAGCAGATTCTAACAACTGCTTCATCATCTCTATCAGGAAGCCCAGCAATGCGCTCGCTTCTGGACCACTCCAACTGGCCTACAAGCATCCTGAAGAGTTAATGCACTTCATCCACAAAACACTCTCCACCATGGTGGGCTCCTTGTACATGGTCCTAGAGGCACTGAGAATGAGACTTTGCAGAAGGCTAGTGATCAAGTACAGAAGTCCAGCCAGAATCTAAGGGGATGGGAGAGAACACAGATATTTCAAAATATATCATCAACATGGGGAAAGCAAACAGGAGGCTATCAGCCCTCTTCTAAATGGCTTTGCTGGATGTGAAAAATTATGCAATCATAAGGAAACTTTGTGACCCCCCCAAAAGAGAAAAAACGTGTAGAGCAGGAATACCCACAGACTACTTCTGACAATGCATCAGAATTTCTAAAGGGGCTAAGGAAAGATGGTCTTTCTCACCTAAGCAGTCAGTAAAGCCTGGATGAGCTAACGGCTTCTTCATATCTGAACATAGCAATACAAATCTTAAAGGATATGTACAATCAAGGAAATATGACCAAGAAAAGAATGAAATCTCCCAAGAAAGAAAAATTCAGGACCAGGTGGTTTCATTGGTGAATTCTACCAAACAGTTAAAGCATGACTGCCCATTCTCAAATTTTTCTAAAAAATTCAAGAGGAGTGAATACTTTCAAATTCACTTTCTGAGACCAGCATTATGCTGATACAAAAGCCAGACAAAGACACTCTAAGAAAGCTAATAAATTCAAAGTAGTTTTAATTTATGTTTTTCCAATGATATTGAGCAAGTTTTCATGTGCTTATTGGCCATTTGTATATCATTTTTGGGGAAATATATTTTCATTTCCTTTGTCAATTTAAAAATTATTGAAGTATATATAATCGACATAACAAAATTACATTTTTGCATGTATAAATAAAATGTTATATATCCAAACATGGAATATTATTTGGCCATAAAATGGAATGATATACTTACTGATACATGCTGCAACATGCATGAATCTTGAAAAGGTTATTGTGAGTGAAAGAAGGAAGTTACAAAAGACTCCATATTATATGGTTCCATTTATTTGGAAATATCCAGAATAGAGAAATTTATAGACAAAAGGAAGATTAATAGCTACTTAGGTCTGGAGGGAATGGGGAGGAGATAGATAAAAGATACACAATTTATTTTTGATGTAATAAAAAGTTCCAAATTTGGTGATGGTTACACATATCTGTAAATATACTAAAAACATTAAATTGCATATATATATATATATATATAGTTATATAGTTATATATATATTTGTTTTTTGTCTTTTTAGGGCTGCACCTTCGGCATATGGAGGTTCCCAGGCTAGCGGTCGAATTGGAGCTGTAGCTGCTGGCCTATGCCACAGCCACAGCAACGCCAGATCTGAGCCATGTCTGTGACTTACACCACACCTCATGACAATACCAGATCCTTAACCCACTGATCGAGGCCAGGGATTGAACCCACAACCTCATGTTTCCTAGTCGGATTTGTTTTCTCTGTGGCATCACAGGAACTCCCAAATTGTACATTTTGAATGAGTGAATTGTATGACTTGTGAATTATATGTCAGTAAAGCTGTTTTTAAAAGTCTAGTTTTGTTTTAAGGAAAAAAAGGACACTACAGGCCAATAACTCTGATGAATATACATGAAAAAATTCTACACAAAATAGTGGTAAACCAATTCAACATCTCACTAAAAAGATCATGACCCATGATCACGAGGGATCTATCTCTGGGGAAAAATGATGGTTCAACATAAGCAAATCAATAAATGTAATATTACCACATTAATGGAATTAAAGCTAAATATCATATGGCCATCACAATAGATACAGAGAAAGCATTTGATAAAATTCAGCATTCTTTTATGATAAAACCACAACAAAGTCAGTATAGAAGGAATGCTATAAAGCATACAATAAAAAAGACCATATATGACAAGCTGACTGCTAATGTCATATGAAATGATAGAAAGTTGATGTATTTTCTTTCAAGGTCAGAAATATTCAAGAGTTCTCACTCTCACCACTTCTGTTCAACATAGTACAGAAAGTCCTCACCAGAGCAATTAGGCAAGAAAATAAAGTCATCTAAATTGGAAAGAAAGAATTAAATGTCTTTAACTGCAGATATGTCCTTATATACAGAAAACAGTAAAGTCACCACAAAAAAAAAAAACATTAGAAAGAATAAACCATTCGGTAAATTTGCAGAATAGAAAATCAAAATGTAAAATCAGTTATGCTTTTATACACTAATAACGAACAATCTAGAAAAGATAAGAAAAATATCTCAATTATAATAGCATCAAAATGGAAGAAAAACTACCAAGACGTCAAATATATATCCACTAAACAGTTAAAACATTCATGAAGGGAGTTGAAGGTACACATGAATGGAACAATATCATGTATCTATGAATCAGAAGAATTAACATTATTAAAATGTTCACATTACTCTAAGACATCTATGGTTTCAATGTAACTCCTTTCAAAATTGCAATGTCAGTTTTCTAAGAAATAGAGAAATCAATTCTAAATTTCATATGAAACTGCAGAGAACTCTGAGTAGCTAAAGCAGGTCTGAAAAGAAAAACCAAAATATAAAGGTCACACTTTCCGATTTCAAGCTATACTACCAAAGCTATCATAAGCAAAATAATATGGCACTGGCATAAAAACAGACACAAACACCAATGGAGTGGAGTCAAGAATTCAGAAATAAACACATGCATAAATTGTCAACTAATATTGGACAAAGGCACCCAGAATACTCAATGGATAGAGTATAGTCTCTTTCATAAATGGTGTTGGGGAAACTTGTTACACGCAAACTAATGAAAATAGACAGCTATTCTACACTAGTCACAAAATTTAATGAGAAATGGATGAACTCAAATGTAAGATCATAACAATAAAAGTATTAGCAGAAAATTTGGGTAAAATTTCCTTGACATGTGTCTTGGCAATGATGTTTTGGATATGACACCAAAAAGCACAATGAACAAAACCAAAAATAAGCAGGATTACATCATACAAAAATGTTTCTACACAGTAAAAGAAACAACAACATGAAAAGGCAATCTGGAGTTCCCATTGCAGCTCAGCAGTTTAAGGCCCTGACATTGTCTCAGTGAGGATGTGGGTTCAATCCCCGTCCTCACTGGGTTAAGGATCCCGAGCTGCAGGATAGGTTGCAGATGTGGCTCAGACCCAGGGTTTCCATGGCTGTGGTGTAGGCTGCAGCTCCAATTAGACCCCTGGCCCAGGAACTTCTATATGCCACAGATGCGGCCATAAAAAGACAAAAAACAAAATAAAGGAAAAGAAAGAAAAGGCAATCTGTGGTACTGATAAAATATATGGACACTATATTTCTAATGAGTGGTTAATATCCAAATTATATAAGAATCTCATACAACTCAGTAATCATCATCATCCTCATCTGATTGAGGAAAAGTGGACAGAGAACTGAAATAGATTTTCCCAAAGACAAACATATGACCAACAGGCACATCAAAAGACGTTCAACATCACTACTCATCAGGGAAAGGAAAACCAAAGTCACACGGAGATATTATCTTACATCTGGTAGGAATTGTATTACCTAAGTGACAAAAGATAACAACTGCTTGCTAGGATATGAAGAAAAAAGAATGTCTGAACAATGCTGATGAGAATGTAAACTGGTTTGGTCAACAAAGAAATAAATTAGAGTTTCCTTAAAAAAATTAAAAATAGAACTACCATATGATTCAGAAATCTTGCACTGGGGTATATACACAGTGGCAACAAAATCACTACCTCAAAGAGATATATGCACCTTCACTTTCATATGTTCATTGCACTATTATTTTATAATAGCCAAGATATATATGAAAACATACTGTCTCCATCAATGAAAGAATGGATAAATAAAATGTGATATATATGTAATATGTGATATATATAATTATATATGATATAAATTACATATATAATTCAAATATTCATTTTAACCCTGAATTATTTCAAATATTATTCAGCATTAAAAATAAAGGAAGAATGTCATTTGCAACAACATGTTGAACATAAGGGCATTATAAGAAATGAACTAAATCAGACAAAGAAGGACAAACCTGTACAAGCCCTCTTATATGTGGTTATCTAAAAAAAGCCAGACTTATAGAACAAAGAGAAATGTATGGTTGCCTGGGACTTAAGGAGTAGGGGGAAAAGTGGAGATGTTGATCAAAGCACAAACTTCCAGTTATAAACTATAGAAATTCTGGAGATCTAATGTACAGAATAGGGGTTAGGTTCAACAAGACTGTATTATGTGCTTGAAAATTGCTAAGAAAGTATATATTAAATGTTCTTACCACCAAAAAAGGAATTATATGAAGTGGTGGATATATTTACTAATGATATTGTGGCAATAATTTTACAAAGTATATCTGTATCCTATCATCATGTTGTGTGCTTTAAAATTGCACAATGTTGTGATTGGCCAGTGTGGACCTTCTGTATAGCACAGAGAACTCTACCCAATATTCTGTGATAATCTGTGTGGGAAAAAGAATCTGAAAGAAAATGGATATATGTATATGTATGACTGGCACACTTTGTTGTACAGAATAAATTATCACAACATTGTAAATCAACTATACTTCAATAAAACTTTAAAAATTAAAAAACCCAAATACATCAATTATATCTCAATAAAGCTGGAAAATTTATTTAAAGTCGCAAAGCAAGGATTGGTAATGTACAATCTACTTGGGTGTAAAAAAATAAAATTCTATATAGGGCAAGCGGACACACAAGCATTTCCTACTTCTTTTCATAAAAACATTTATAAGTCATATGCTATATATAGAAGTAAAACAAGGGAGATACAAAGAGTTAATAGAATAATTTGTTTTTCCAAGAAACGGCAGCTTTGCCGATATTCCCAAGAGTGGAACGTAGGAACATAGTACCATAGCCTGAAGATTCTAAAAATTCTTACTGTAGCCCCTTGTACCCAATGTGAAGGGGTCAGAGGTTATATCCCTGAGTGCACCTAATGGTAGCCTCTCAAGCACTCTTCTCCGTGTGTGGGGCCCTGGGGGAGATGTTTCTGCAAGATGACAGCTCGTTATCTTCCAGGAACAAGTCAATGTTTGACTCATTTTCAGACCTGAGTGATCCTCTGATGTCATGTAAATCTTAGTAAATGAAGAACTGGGACATAGTCACAATAGTTCTTCTTGATTGAGCATCTGTTCTATTCAAAGTCATTTTATCAGGTCTAAATTATTACTAACGTTGCATGGGTGGAATTTCCCTATTTATAGAGAAGGAACCAGAGTCCTAAAAGATTCATTTCCTGTCCTGAAAGAAACACTCAAAAAACACACATAAACTGGAGCATGCAGAAACTGAGCCATATTTTGACCACCTAAACTCAGACCTGAGGTGGACAGGGTGTGTTCTTTGTGGAGAAGGCCTTAAAAAAATCTGACTGTAATACTGGACCACAGTCTCTACACTGAAAGAATGGTCCATAGGTCTGCAGCCTCAACCTCAAGTAGCAAATGCAGAAATTCTGGGCCCATCTTAGACCTACTGAATCAGAATCTTAATCTGGAAAGGATCCTCAAGTGATTCTTGTACACATTGATGTTGGATATGTTCTGGTCTAGCATAGTATTTCCCATCTTCCTACTGTTCACATTTGTGCTGGATGATTCTTTTCTGTGGAGGCCATCCTGAGCATCATAGGATGTAGAGAAGCATCCCTGTCCTCAAACCACTAGGTGGCAGTTAGCACCTCCCAGGTTGGGGCAACCATTATTTCTGGACAGTGCCAGGTGTTCCTTAGAGGCAACATACTCCAGTGGATACCTGTTGGCCCAGAGCATGAGGACTGAAAAATTCTTGATGCAGTTCTAATCAAAGCTCATCCCTTACTCAGTTCATAACTTTGGACATATCCCTTCACCCTTTTCAGACCCATTTCTGGAAATGTAGAATAAGGTACATAACAGTACAGACATGAGAAAAGGTACTTTTGTGAAAATAAAAGAAGACAATGCATATAAGATTCTAAGCTAATTTCATGGTGCATAAAATATGTAAATATATCTTATAATTAACATTATAAATGAAACACAGAATGACAGCTTTTAATATGTGTGCTAAGCATGATTCTCCTAATAGACTTGTCAAAATCATCAAGACATGATTATAGTACCTATATACCTATAGCAAAGGAGCACACCTCTACCCCTTGTTGTAAAAGAGAATAGCAATTTTTTGAGCTCTCAGGAGATGTTCCCACTGCAAGATAATACTTTGGGGGTTCATGAGACCTATTTAAAAAGTTTCCTCAGTTTCAGATTTTGAGAAACTATTAACTAAAGATTATGATAAAGTGCAATGTTAGACTTCTGGAAAACATGGAGAAAGTGTAATAAAAACTGAATTCATGTGTCTTCTGAGCTAATCTCCTGGGAACAGAGAACCAGTGGGAAAAACTTTCTTCTGTCCATACCAGGATCCCAGAGGATAATGATGTGCACAGAAGTGGGAGTAACAATGGAAGCATTGCCTAATAAGCTAACATAAGGATCTGTAAATAGCTCCTCTGCTGCATCCCTACATCAAGTACAACCTTGGATGGGCAGGACATTGTTGCTGCTTTTGGAGTCCTAAGTCTGGTTGGAAAATCAGTGCTTCACTCCTTTTTACTGCCCTTTCTGGGGACAGACTTCAGTCTCCACCATTAACCATCCAGGGAGGAACTGGGCTTTCACAGTGAGACCTTCCAGTGACTCCATCCAGAAGAATCTGAAAGTCCAGTAGGAAATTCAGGAAGGATTCAGAGAAAATGTAGGTGGAGAACGTAAAGTCACCTGAGAGCCCAACCAGACTAACCCAGAGCCAAGAGATTAATTGCCAATAACGGAGAAAGCAAAACCAATGAAGTAAATGCTTGTATGACCGAGGGTTGACAGGGATAAATCCAATAAAGAAAGGGGGTAGATTGTCATGGAATATGCAGGATTTTATAGAGAATGGTCTGAGAGGGTCACTGCCATGTTGGATGAGGGACAGAACCAGGATTAGATTGTGTCCATGGGATTTGTCCAAAAAGAGATCAAAGCCCAAACCACAAGAATAAGAGAGGCAGGAACACTACAAAGAACAGCAAGAGATGGGCCAGGCTTATCCCACTACTGGGACACATAAAAACAAGTGTGGTGATACAAGCATGGAACAAGTACAAGACTAACAGATCAGGAGCCTGAGGTGGGTGCTGTGATGATGCTAGTGGAGCCATCAGTGTGTGGTCCCTTGAGGTGCCATCAGTACCTACATTGCCGCCTTTCTCTCTGCAGCCTGCCTCTTTTGATGGGCCCTTCCTTCATATTGCATTTCCCTCAGAGCATAAATATGCCTTCTTTTAAAACAATTTTTTTCTTTACTGCAGCAGATTTCTAATTTTCTGACTGTATCCAAAATCAAGCATGTCTTTTACATTATTGGCCACCACGTATACACATGCAAACATACAAATACACATAACTACACACACACACATGATTAAACAAATAGAGTAATTGCCAGTAATATTCATTCATATACTCACAGGAAGGAATTACGTGAACATTTTCACATATGTTGAAGAAACCTATTTACCGCCTTAGGAAGTTGGATACCACTCTTCTCACTATTTCTATAAGTATATGAACATTTAGAATATTCATTTATCTCTATACATTCAAACTGATAATATAAGGTAGATACAAGATTAAAAATTCAGTTACTGATTCCAACATTTTGCATTTAATATCATTCAGAGAAATCTTTTTAATGTTTCATCACTATTTTTCTCCATTGTAGGTTTCTTTTTGTAAAATGTGCATGTATTCATTTTTCTCATATTTGCTTTGCTCATATTTCTAGCAGGTGTCCATTTGTTGTCTTGACATGATAAATATATAACTCCTCTCTCTTTTGTATAAATTGTTTTTGCTGCTTTATTAGGTATTCTGGGAATCAAGGAGATATAACTTGGGCTGGAATGATGCCAAAATCAAGGAAGCTTTTTTTCTTTACAATGTTTCAGGGCCTACGTGTGCTAATTAGATATTTTCTCTGCCCCATGTCCATTTCTTTCCTTTATCTCTATTTTTAAACTGAGTTTTAACATTTATTTAAAGGCAGAGCAAAAAATGGTCATGTTAAAATGCAGTACCAAGTTCACATGTCCATTGTAGGCTCATCAATTAAAATTTGGACACTATTTCTTCATTCTCTAGAGTAAAGGTAGTTTAACACTGACCACTTGATTTGTATCTTTTCTTTTCTAAGGAATTTGTCTGGGGAAGCAGTGAGAAGAGCCTGGTAGTAACATAGTCCCAGATGAGTGTGTGTGTGTGGGGGGGGGTTGAGGAGCAGTTCTGAGAACTGAGGTAACTGACTCCATATATTCCAAGGTGATCTTAGACAGAAACCAGAAATACAACCAACACATGAAAATAAGGAGGGGATCCTTGTCTAGTCTCAAGATTCCTTCAAATTAAATTTAATAAATTCTAAGACACAGAATGTGAAGAGGGGGCTTCGTGTGCCTTGAAGTGTCAGCCACCTCTTTCCTCAAAACTATTCTGACATGACCTCTCACCATTCTCTCTTGCTCATTCTCTTTGTACCCTGGCTATATTTTGAGCCTTGAACATCTGGAATAAGAACCCTCCTCAGGGCCATTGCACTGGCTCTTTCCCCTTCAGAGCACACATTTCCCCAGATAACCTCCTGTCTCCCAGTCACTTTTCTCTGAAGTCAATATTCAAATATCCCCTTGTTTTTAGATCATTCTGAACCCCCAGAAAACTAACACAGCTATCCTCTTTCCCTTATACTTGCTCTTTTCCCCCCACAGAGTGTTTTAATTGTAGCATATTACTAGTGCCCACTTATGTAAAAATTAATCATGCTATTATAAACTTTTATTCCTAGTCATTACCACTACCACCACATGGGACCAGGCAATGATACCCGAATTTCAACATTTTTTCTTCTGGGATTGTCAAAGGAACAAGAATCGCAGCCTCTTGTATTTGGACTTTTCCTCTCCATGTACCTGATCACAGTGTTTGGAAACCTGCTCATCCTCCTGGCCGTCAGCTCAGACCCCCACCTCCACACACCCATGTATTTCTTCCTCTCCAACCTGTCCTTTGTGGACATCTGTTTCACTTCCACCACCATCCCAAAGATGCTGGTGAATATACAGACAGAGAACAATCTCATAACCTATGCTGGCTGCATCACACAGATGTATTTTTCCATACTCTTTGGAGGTTGTGATAACTTTCTTCTTGCTGTGATGGCTTATGACCGCCTCTTGGCTATTTGCTACCCCCTCCACTACACAGTCAAAATGAGCCCCTGGCTCTGTGGACTGCTGGTGCTGGTGTCCTGGATCTTGAGTGTCCTGAACTCCTTGTTACAAAGCCTAATGGTGTTACAACTATCTTTTTGTACAGACTTGGAAATCCCCCACTTCTTCTGTGATCTCAATCAGATGTTCAAGCTTGCCTGTTCTGACACTTTTGTCAATGACACTGTGTTACATGTATCAACTGGGCTGCTGGCTGGTGGTCCCCTTGCTGGTATCCTTTACTCTTATTCTAAGATAGTTTCCTCTATATGTAGAATCTCATCAGCTCAGGGAAAGCATAAAGCTTTTTCTACCTGTGCATCACACCTCTCAGTTGTCTCCCTGTTTTATTGTTCAGTCCTAGGAGTTTACCTTATCTCTGCTGCTACCCACAGCTCAAGCTCAACTGCTGTAGCCTCGGTGATGTACACTGTGGTCACACCAATGTTGAACCCCTTTATCTATAGTCTGAGAAATAAAGACATAAAAGGGGCTCTGAAAAGATTCAATGGGATGGCGGGTATGAAAGGGTCAGTTATCCTCGAGGTGAAGAAGTGCCCTTGATTGTATGAGTTGAGACCTCGGATCAAGAAATTGTGATTGTTTGATCATTGTGGAATATGTTTTTTCCCATTTATGTCCTGGGATTTATATTTCTTTGAATTAAATATTTCCATACAATTTCTACACATCACTTTATGATTTCTGCTCTGTCTGATATATAAGCAGTTTTTCTTTTTGTCCATTTTCATACATCCACAAAGTCTTTCTCAACCTTGGATAAGAACCGTTTGGAAATTTCCATGTCTTTCATGCGACAACCTCAATGTCTTAAAAATATTTTCTTCTCAAATGACATATATCATGCCATGTATTCTTTCCTAGTTTTCCTGAAAGAATAATCATGAGTTTTATTACTAGACTATTTATGTAATTTCATTGTAGGGTAAAATATGAAACCACAGTTTTTATTTTGGTTTTGTTACTCTGTTTTATATCACTACCCTAACTGCCCTTCCTGGTAATGTAGACAGTGTCACTGTCCCCTTTCAGTCCCAGCCAATTGATTCTGATGTGTAGGATAGGAATGCCTGGGGCATTCACGAGGGCCCATGATACTCATGATTCTGATCTAAGCCAGTGTTTTGACTGGACCAGCCCTTGTGTTGTGAATGTTTCATTTATTGAAATGGAACTGACATAACATTATACTAGTTTTAGGTGTACAACATGATGATTTGATGTTTGTACCTACTGCAAAATAATCACCACCATAAATTAAGTCAATGTTCATCACTATACATAGAAATTTTTTCACATCATGGGAATTTTCAAGATCCTCTCTCTCAGCTAAATTAAAATATAAGTTACAGTTTTACTAACTATGGAACCCATGCTGTACATTAAAATTCCATGACTTATTCATTTTATAGCTGAAGTCTTTACCTTTTGATATGATTCATCCATGTTGCCCACTCACCAATCCCCACCTCAGGCAGCCATCAACCAGTTCTCTATCTCCACATACTTGATTTTTTTTAATATTCCGGATAAAAGTGAGATCATATGATATTTATTGATTTTTCTGTCTGAATTATTTCACTTTTCTTAATACCCTAAGATCTATCCATGTTTTTGGAAATACTAAGATTTCATTCTTTGTTATGGCTGAATCATGGAATGTAACATATATATATATACACATGTGCATATATATGTATGTATATATGTATGTATATATACACACTTAACACATATGTATACATGCATACATATGTATTTATATACATACATATGTGTATATTCTTCTTTCTCTTGCTGATTTAGGTATAAGTTTATTTTGTTTAAGGTTTTTTTGTTTGTTTGTTTCCTGAGGTAAGATTGTATCACTATAAACTTCCCTCTTAGCCCTGATATTGCCCTCAAATGAACCTCATTTGACTCCCACCTCACCAGGACACCCTCCAAGACCCACGGGTAGGTCGAGCCTAGATTCCTGTGGAGTTATTGCTTTGTACTGGGTCCCAATGAAGGTGACACACTGAGTGCACCCTCCGAGAGTGGAGTATTTGTTTTCCTCATTTATGCGGAGGCTTCGGCACTCAAGGCCCACTTGCCTTTGGAGCCAAATGCCCTGGGAGTTTTTTTCCTGATCCCAGACCCTCAGACTAGGGAGCCTGATACAGGGTTCAGAACTCTCACTCCTGTGAGGGGATCTCTGTGATAAAATCAGTTTATTGGTCACTCATTCAGTGGGTGTGGGATTTAGTTATGTCACAAAAGCACTCCCCCTACCATCTCTTTGGGACTTTTTTTGTCCTTGAAAGAAGAAAGTCTTTTTTGGTAGGACCCAGTCTCTTTTGTCAATGGTTATTCAGCAGTTAGTTGTAATTTTGGTGTTTTGTTGAGGTGAGTTCAAATATTTCTACTTTGCCATCTTGTCCTGAATTGAGGGATTGTTTTTAGTTTAGGTGCTTGCTGCCTCTTCCAATATCCATTTGACATGGAGTGTGCAGGTGCAATGGCCCTTGTGTGTTGTGGGACAGCAAGGAGAGGAATCCATGGCCACTGGCATGTCCCCAAAAGGGCAAGTGGCCCTTGCACATTCCCAGGACAATGGCAGAAGTCTCTGGCACTCACATATTTTTCAGTGATGGCTGGCGTTCACTCCCTGGACAGAAGGGGCAGGACTCAGTGCCTGCTAGCAGGTCTCCTAGCAGCCACCAGCCTATGGAGCTTGCAGAGGCTTATGAAGTATATACATAAACGTCCCTTGATGGAGAACACTAAACCTATGTGCACCTGAAACCTAACAGAGGACCGCAGCCTTGCTAGCCAAACTGAGATCTCCAGACCAGGACATGCACCATCAACTACACCTGTGCCTCATTAGATATGCAGTCCCTGGAGTTCCCATCATGGCTCAGTGGAAACTAATCTGACCAGCATCCATGAGCATGCAGGCTCAATCCCTGGTCTCACTCAGTGGGTTAAGGATTCAGCATTGCTGCGAGTTGAGGTATAGGTCGCAAATGTACCTTGGATCTCACGTTGCTATGGCTGTGGCAAAGGCCAGAGGCTACAGCTCCAATTCAACCCTCAGCCTGGCAACCTCCAGGGTTGCCAGGGTTTAGGGTGTGGCCCTAAAAAGACAAAAAGAAAAAAGAAAAAGAAAGAAAGAAAGAAAGAAAGAAAGAAAGAAAGAAAGAAAGAAAGAAAGAAAGAAAAAGAAATGAGGTCCATGGGCCCTCTGGAGACCTGATGAATCAGAATTTGTATTTAAACACAAATCAGAATTTGCATTTAGACCTTTGACATTTGTATGCATGTGTAATTTATGGATTTTCTGTTCTAGAATAGGTTTTCTCAAAATCTTATTCTTGACCTTGGGGAAGGATAAATATGCATATTGGATGCTCTTCTGTGGTTTATAGGAGATTATTACCCTCCCTTCAGATATTGCCAAATATTCCCAAAGACAAAGTCATCTCTGGTTGAGAATCACTGCCCTAGAGTTCAAGAACTAAGAGCACCCTGACAGATTCCAATCAAGACTCCATCCTTTCTTGGTTTAACCCTTTCAGCAGAACATTAAATCCCTGAGTCCCATTTTTGCAATGGAGAATGAGTTCATAAAAGCACTACCTCATAAAATCCACTGCCGTAAAAATTTGAAATTTGACAGTGTCTATGGAATGCTAGCTAGTGGTGCATAAAAATACTCATGTCTTTTAAAGTTACAAAAGTGTGTCATGAGGGAAAATATTACAGCTTGAAACTTCTGATATAAGTGGGAAAATTCCTAATTAGCTTGGAATCTAAGGAGTATAACACTCATGATTTTATATTAGATGGAAAACTTATCCCCCCTTTGAAGAGGTGAATGGTAGTTAGAGATTTCAGTGGTAATGTCCTTACACAACACACATTGAAGTTTTGATGACCCATGGACTGATTTAAGATAATTCCTCAATATCATACTTTTGAGAAAATTTGAATTCAGGGAGGTGATGAGGTGCTGGGGGGCTTAGAGCTTTGGAAGCAGGAGAGTTAAAGGAAAAGGAGCAATAAAATGAATTCACCTGACTTGTACTCTCCTAGGAATAGAAAATCAGCAGAAAAAAAATCCATTCTGTCCATACCAGTGTCTCCAAGGGAAATCATGTAATTAGAGGTTTAAAGTAACAAGAAGGAAAACAGGCCTAATGAGCAGACATAGGACACTGTAGATTCTCTTCTGCTGCAGTCCCTCCTCATGTGCAAATTTTGGTTGGACATGTCCTTTCTGTTGCAGTCCTAAGTCAGGAAGGGAGACCAGTGCTTGATCTTTTCCTATTGTCTTTTTTAAGATAAAACTTTAGTCGGAGTCACCAGTCATTTAGGGAGGAATTTTGACTTCTACGAGGACGGATTCCTCTCAGACTCTGTCCATAGGTAAGTCTGAGAGCTGAACAGACACTGTAGGAGAGGATCAGAGAAGACGGAATCTGAGAACATGTACCTGAGGTCATCTGAGAACCAACATCACACTGCCCACATGCCAAAGTTCACTGGGGTTGTTTGCTGGCTTTCCTGATAACACACTTATTTATGATGCTGAAGAGTGAACACTGCACTTAACAATGAAGTGCTGGTATTGACAATTAAAGGTTATTCATGGAACCTCAATTTGAAAAAAGAATGGGAGGCTTAAACTGCTTCCAGTAAAAGTAGGACATAAGTCCATGAATCTTACTAATTAACAGGATTAGACAAATAGAGAAATGTATCAGGAAAAATGTCTTCTGCTGCTTCATAGAAAACACACCCCAGTTAGTCATATGTTATATATTTCCATTTTTTTTATATTTTTTTTATGGCCCTCTTGATTTTTCTTTCAGGATATTTATCTGTAAAGTGTTTCACATCATTAAGATACTGCTGTTTCAGTCCCAAATAATTTTCCTCATTATTTTTCCTTAGCATCAAGAAAATGTCACTGGAGTTGGAATGTTGTTGAACTATGCAGACTCATCGTCATCACAATGTTTCAGGGGCCATATGAGCTTATTAGATCTTTCTCCTCTAATGTCCATATATATGTCCACTTCGTGTCTCTCTGTCTCTCTTTCTCTCTGTTTCTGTTGCTCCCCCTTCTATTACTATTTTTTATTTTTAAAATACTGAGCAGAAGTTGGACTTACCAAAATAGAACCTTGAGCTTATTTGTCCATGAGAACCTTATAAACTGGAATTTCTGAGTATAATTTAAACATTATTTATGGGAAAGGTAATCTGATTTGAACAACTTGAGCTCTAACTACTCATGGCCTAAGGAGGGTGTTTCTGGGTAAGAAGTGGAAGGTAATAAAGCAGCCAAGGAGGAGGCCATGGTGTGTGTGTGTGTGTGTTTGTGTGTGTGTGTGTGTATGCACATATTCCTGCCTGTGCCTTGTGGAGTGAGCACAATTCTCAAAGCAGAGGCATCAGGACTCTATATTAAGGTAACATAATATAGAGGCCAGAATTCAATCAAAACAGATGGTACAATGAAGGGGATCTTCTTTAATTTAAAGGACACCTTTGCAAAATATGAATAAAATGGTAGGAACAGGATATGAATGGGGGATTCTCTATCTACTGAAGTTGTATCTTAAACAGAGAGGCCACTTAGTTCTGCAACATCCTCTGACACCATCTCTCATCACTCCTTCTCTTGCTCATTCCTCTGCCTGACTAGCTTCCTTGTTTGGATTTGTACATATCAAACCAGCATTATCCTTAGGTCTTTTGCGCCCTTCCCTCTGCCAGGCATAATCTTCTGATAACATACTAAATCTTTTTCTCTTTCTTGAAGTCTGTGTTCAAATATAACTTTGCAGACTTTGAACATTCTGCACATATTTCACTTTCTGACACATTATGGAATATTTTTATTTGAATATTTGTAATCCTTGGATTGTGGGAGAGCTGTTTTTCACCACTCTCTGTTTATTCCTTCTTTGTGCTTGGAACCTGGTTGGCATCAAAGTATGTTTCTCAAATGCATGAAATAATTTCTCATTAAAAGTGTGGAATAAAAGACCTCTTAGGAAATATGCCAATAATGGGACAAAAATTCAGTCGGAGATGAAATGGGGAATAACCTCAAGGAGAACTTTTCTGTACATAAAATGTTAGCATCATTTTTTTCACAGCAAAATAGAAATTGAAGTATTCAGTTTGTGAGCTATACCAGTTTGTGTGAAAATTGGTCATGTTATTTTCCTTTTTTCCCAGTAGTCTCCTCTACATTATGGAACCAGGGAACAATACACAAATTGAAAATTTTCTCCTTCTGGGACTTTCAGAGGATCCAGAACAGCAACCCCTCATATTTGGGCTCTTCCTCTCCATGTACCTGATCACTGTGTTTGGAAACCTGCTCATCATTCTGGCTGTCAGCTCTGACTCCCACCTCCACACACCCATGTACTTTTTTCTCTCCAACCTGTCCTTTGTAGACATTTGTTTCACTTCCACCACCATCCCAAAGATGCTGTGGAACATTCAGACCCAGAAAAAAGTCATAACCTATGAAGGCTGTATCACCCAGATATATTTTTACTTACTGTTTGCAGGATTAGATGATCTTCTTCTGAGTGTGATGGCCTATGACAGGTTTGTGGCCATTTGCCACCCCCTGCACTACATGAGTGTAATGAACCCTGGACTCTGTGGATGCTTGGTTCTGCTGTCCTGGATAATTATGGTCATGTATTCCTTGTTACACAGCTTAATGGTGTTGCGACTGTCTTTCTGTCCAGATTTGGAAATCCCCCACTTTTTATGTGAACTCAGTCAGGTGGTACAACTTGCCAGTTCTGACAACTTTCTTAATAACCTGGTGATGTATTTGGCAGCTGTCCTCATGGGTGTTGGTCCTTTTGCTGGTATCCTTTATTCTTACTGTAAAATAGTTGCTTGCATTCTTGGAATCTCATCAGCTCAAGGGAAGTATAAAGCATTTTCCACCTGTGGGTCTCACATCTCAGTTGTCTCCTTATTTTATTGTACACTCTTAGGTGTGTACCTTAGCTCTGCGGCTACCCACAGCTCGCACTCAAGTTCAGTCACCTCAGTAATGTATACTGTGGTCATGCCCATGCTGAACCCCTTCATCTACAGTCTAAGAAATAAAGATTTAAAGAGGGGTCTGAAGAGATTCTATTTGATGCCATGTGTAAAATGGCCAATTATCCTGGAGGTGATGAAATCCCCTTAATTGCACAACTCAAATTCTTAGAACTAGAAGTAGGGATACTTTTATCTTTGTATAATAAAGTTTTCAACTTGTATTTATTTTCTGGGATTTCTATTTTTTGGATTGGCCTCTCTATATAATTTCAGTGCATCCTTTATTAAGCTTTTCCTCCCTCTGGTATATAGGTGGTTTTAATTTTTTCCCACTTCAAAATTTTCCTACCTTTGAATCAGAAATATTTGGAAATTCCACTTCTTAATTGGGGCATCCTAGAACTATTAAAATAATTACTTCTCAGATTATATGTGTTCATCCCAAGTAATTTTTCTCTTGCCTCTCTAAAAGAATACTCATCAATTGCATTACTCTATAAAAATATAGTTGACAACTAAGGCAATTTACATTATTTTAATAAGGTTGGTTGAATCTGTGGATATGGAGAAGTGACTCTAAAGTTATATGAGGATTTTTGACTAAGCAAAGGGTCTGTGCCCGTAATCCTCATGTTGATGAAGGGTAATTTGTACATACATATCTAAATACATATATGTGTCCTCATCATTGAAGGATGGATGATGAGAGAGCTCAAAGGCCTGTGCATTCATGTGATTCTTTTGTTTCTGTAGCTATACAAGATGATGGAGGTTAACTAAACTTGTGATAATCATTTCACAAAATATATATCACATCATTATACTGTTTGTATACTTTAAACTTAAACAGTGCTGTATGTCACGTACATCTTTTTAAAATATAAATAAAGCACATGCACTGTTTGTTTGCGTTTATCTCCTCTTTTCAGCCAACATTAAGTCCATCAGAAGAGTCCCACTAACTCAATATTTGCAGTATGTCCAGAATTTGTGCATTATATCTTGAAAAATCTGGAATAAAAAGAGAGCTCTGAAAAGATTCTTTGGAATGGCAACTGTAAAGAGACATACTTTGGCAGATATATAGGGCTGAAAAAGTGCCCATTTTTGCAGGATGCAAAGCTTTAGAGACATAATTTGACATTATTTGATGGGATTGTGAAGGTAGAACTTGCTCCTTTTTATTTCCTGTAAGTTTCATTTCTTTGATTCAACTCATCCTTTGATTTGAAGTACCTCACTTTTTTGAGTTTGATAGGGACAGTGTTCGCTGTTTGATAGGACAGTTTTATCATATGTCCATTTCCTACTTTCTTAATATTTTCTCCAAATCTCATTCAAAATATTTAAAATGTACAATGATTTCATGGGTTAATACAGATTTCTTTTTTTTATAATGATTTTTTATTTTTTTCCATTATAGATGATTTACAAAGTTCTGTCAATTTTTACTGTACAGCATGTTCACCCAGTTACACATATATGTATACATTATTTTTTTTCAAGTTATCATGCTCCAACACAAGTGAGCAGTTACCAGTGCTATACAGCAGGATCTCATTGATTATCCATTCCAAAGGCAATAGTTTGCATTTATTAACCCCAAATTCCCAATCCATCCCACTGCCTCCCCCTCCCCCTTGGCAACCACAAGCCTGTTCTCCATGTCCATGACTTTCTTTTCTGGAAAGGTTCATTCATGCCATATATTAGATTCCAGATATAAGTGATATCATATGGTATTTGCCTTTCTCTTTCTGACTTACTTCAGTCAGGATGAGAGTCTCTAGTTCCATCCGTGTTGCTGCAAATGGCATTATTTTTTCTTCTTTATGACTGAGCAGTATTCCATTGTGTATATATACCACATCTTCTTAATCCATTCATCTGTTGATGGACATCTTGGTTGTTTCCAGGTCTTGGCTATTGTGAATAGTGCTGAATTGTTTTAATTTAATGTGACTACTTGGATATCCACATATAAAACTTTGCTTTTCCCAGTTAGAAGAAATATCTCCCACCCCAATTTGGTGTGACTCAGCTGTGTGCTCCATGTATTACCCTGGCATGCACCCTAGAGTTTTAACATCCTAATATATTTAATAAAGCTTAATTGTAAACAATAAATTGTGCTCATTGAAGTGTAGAAATTGAAGAATTTTTAAAGTCATAAAAATTTAGAGTACACACTGGTTCAAATTGTATGTAAACCAAAAATGTGTACAATAAATTTTCTGCCTTGTTTGGTAATTGTTATAAATGTAATTCCCATAGATTTACTTTTGAAGACAATGCAGAATAATAAACACAGATTCTGCAGTATGTTTTGAGAAAAAATGAAATTTTAAAAAATTCTTATATAGTCCAAAGAATGCACTCAAGTGTAATGGGTATGTGTGCCTGTGTGTGTATTATTTGTATATATTTGATCTTAAAAACACATTCAGACACATATTTGTATATGCACACAGACCCATTTATAATTCTACAATCTTTATAGAAAATTGTAAATAAGAAAATAAAAATGTGTTTATTAATATGAATTCAAGGAATGTGTACATTTAGATAATCAGATATCAAATAGAATGTGAGAGCTTACTTTTGATATGAGTTAATTTTCCTATCTTAAGTCCTCAAAGTAGAATAACATTTATATTTATGCAATGAGAAATTTAACAAACCAGAAAATAAGTCAAATACCTCTAAATTGCTTCTAGTTTTCATCTTTTTTTAAAAGTGAGGTTCTAACACAACACCTTTATCCAGGGGAAACTAAATATTTGAATTGAGAAGGCTAAACTTAGCTATTCCAAACCATTTTTTATGGGTTAAATGTGTGTATTACATTCCTATTGCACATCACTACACTAACGGCTTTAAGAAAATTAAAGTTCTAGAGATCAAATATTCCTGTCATTGGGCTGAATTTAAGATGTCTGGCAAAAACTGAGATCCACTTGGACACTAGAGAAAAATGCATTTCCTTCCTAGATTAGTTTCTAGTAGGCACCTGCACTCCTTGTCTCATGGTCCTTCCTCTACCTTCAAACCAGTGGCTTAGCATCCTCAAATCTCTTTATAACTCCAATTCTTCTTCCTCTCTCCACATTAGAAATTCATTGAAATTATTTATACCAACCTGGGTAATCCAAGTTAATCTTCTAGTCTTAAAGACAGAGATTAGCTAATTCATTTAATCTGCTAACTTTATTCCTTTCTATGGAAGCTAACATAGTCAAAAGTTTGAATACTTCATCAGAACCTTAAATGCCTCTAAGTCCAGTTTTAAAATGGAGAATGTAGTGCATAATAGTCCTACCTCACAGAATGAATTTATTTAAAATTCAAGCAGATAATCCCTAAAATGTGCTAAGGTAGGTTACAGAGCTTAAATATTAAATATATCTATTGTAACTTAACAAGCATTTTATATTGGGGGGCTAAATAACAGCTCTTAACTTCAGATATAAGTATGGAATTTGTAATATTTTAGCAGAAGTGTCAGGAAACCAGGTATTGCTTGTGTAATGTTTTACATTAAAGAAATATAGTAGTTCCTCTTATAAAGATGGGAATAAAAATCTTCCTAAGGTGTGGTGAGATGTGTCCCCACAAAAAGTCAAGTCATGAACAGTTCCAGGGACCTAATCAAGACAGCTGCCTCAGCCTCAATCTGGAGAAAACTTAAAATCAAGTTAGGGATAAGACATTGATAGTTTAGACCTTTGTAAGGAAAGAGAGTTAATGGAGAAGGATTAATAAAAACTGAATTCACCTTACAACCTGGTCTCCTGAGAACAGAGAATCAGCAAGAAAAGTATCTCTTTTTTTGTCCAGACAAGTATCCACAGGGAAAGAATGTGCTTATGGGTCATTGTAACATGAGGGAAATGTAGCTAATGAGTAGACATAGAAAGCTGTAAATATCTCCTCAGCTGTATTCTTGAGCTTGTACAACCTGGGCATGGACAAGACAGGTTGTCTTTTGGAGCCACTTAGGTGGTGAAAGGGCAAGTGCTTGACCCCTACCTGTTTTCTCTTCTGAGGACAGATCTTCAGTCTCCATTATAAACCATCTAGGAAGAGATTCAGATTTTCAGAGGGAGCACTTACTTGCAGAGTTCTCATGCAGGTGAGTTCCAAGAGCCAAAAAGACACTGCAGAAAATTATCAGATAAAATGAAATAAAAAAAATATTTATCAGATGTCACCTGAGAATCAATTGAGCCAAACTTAGAGCTTAGAGACCACCGTGGTTGTTTACTTGCTTTATTAAAATATCAGTGTAGGAGTTCCTGTCGTGGCGCAGTGGTTAACGAATCCGACTAGGAACCATGAGGTTGCGGGTTCAGTCCCTGCCCTTGCTCAGTGGCTTAATGATCCGGCGTTGCCGTGAGCTGTGGTGTAGGTCGCAGACGTGGCTCGGATCCTGCGTTGCTGTGGCTCTGGCGTAGGCCGGTGGCTGCAGCTCCGATTCGACCCCTAGCCTGGGAACCTCCATATGCCACGGAAGCGGCCCAAAGAAATAGCAAAAAGACAAAAAAAAAATCAGTGTATTTTAATGTTGCTAGAGAGAAATCAGTAAGGCGATGTTCAATGATGCTAATAAATGATAGGAATGGAGGCAAATATAAAAGAGGGATGAGAGGCATAAAGTGCTTTCAGTAAAAGTAGAATATGTGTCCAGATAGCTTATTAAGTAGCAGGAGTAGAGAAGTAGGGTATAAGCTGGACAGATATAAAACGACATGAAAGAGTTTCTTAAAGACTGGGCACATTTGACTGTGTTTTCATATTAATGGGAAATATGTACATCAAGGAATATATGCAAATCTCTTGAAACAGCAGTTACAGGGGAAATATTTTCCACAATATCTTCTGAGAAAAAATTAAAAATTTAAATGTGAAAAGGGGTATGCTAGTGAGCTTTCTTTACAATTACTTCAGTATCTCTGAGGCTGAATATGTATATGGACGTGTGAGCCATTTACTTCTCTATCTTGAACTATCTGTGAGTCCTTTGCTTTTCTTTAGAAAAGTACTGGAGAAAGTGAATTCCTATTTTAGACTGTAATCTTTCAAACAATGAGTTTTTTTTCACAAACTAACCATTTGCCATCTCATTCTCTTATTATGTATAGACATATTTGAGGGGAATTGTGAATCTATATAAATTTTGTATAGTCAAATCTCTCAATCGGTCATATTGTGCTTTCTCTACTGCTTTTCTATGTTTTATTTTTTTGCTGAAATAATTGAACTCTCACATTATTGTTCTTCACTTGCAAGTTATTTCTAAACAAAAAGATAGTGAAAGTCCTGCATCTTTAGTCCTAATAAATCACCCTATATACTTTCTACAATGTTTTACATCTTGATCTGATATTCCTTTATTTCACCCTTTGTTATTAAATCTATATCTGAAAGTTGAAACACATGTGGCAATCACTTAGAAGGTGTTCTTCTTCGCCCTTTGACTCAAGGTCTCCTGTACCATTTTGAGCATATTGAAAACCACAAATCTTCATGTAAAATGAAATTATAACTTAGGTATGTTTTTCACCCAATGTTATAAAAACTCTTCTTTTATATCCTTTTCTTTCCAAGTCATTGGCAATTTAATATTATATTACTGACCCATGCTGATATCATTAAATTATTACTATTTCACATTTCATGTAGCTTATAGATTAATATTTAATTTTGTTACAAACAGTTGTTTTGAAACCACTGAACTTAGCCTAATTTCATTCTAACTGAGGTTTTTGTCCCAAAAGATGTTAATGTCTTTTTTTCTTTCTTTCTTTTTTTGGCTGCACCTGCAACATGTGGAAGTTCCTAGACCAGGGATCGAATTTGAGCTGTAGCCATGACCTACACCACAGCTGAGGCAAAACATGATCCTTAATCCATTGCAACACAGTAAGAACTCCAAGATCCTAATTTTTTTTTTTTAATTTCTCTTCTCTGGAGTTTCCTGGTGGCCTAGGGGTTAAGGGTTCAGTGTTGTCACTGCTGTGGTTCAGTCCCTGGCCTAGGAACTTCCACATGACATGAGCATGGCTGGAAAACAAAACAAAATTTATCTTTCTATATCATACAAACATACATAATCAAACACTTTTATGCAAATGCATGAATAGGATCCTGTACACATGGTAAATGCTCTTATGTTGTAGCATTATCACTTTTCCTACCTTTTTCCCCCCTTATCTTTTTACTTAATAATTCGTCATGTACTTTTCTGTAATCATTAGTATAATTTTTAAAAATTTTTTTGACTGTTTAACATGTTATGATGTGCCTGCGCTCCTCTAATTCTGACAGTCTTATAGTTTATCATTAAGTTACTTTATACCAAATGTGCAAAAATGTGTTGAGACATTGAAGTTCAAACCATGGTTCTAACTGTGAATGATTTTTTCCCTCAAGGTATATTAAACAATATCCAGGGGAGTTTAGCTGTCACACAGGAAGGGATCAGTAGGTGGCAGAGATGCTCTAGACCCATACAATGCACAGGAGAGAGACTCCACCAAAAACAATCATCTGACCCAGAATGTCAGTTATGCCAACACTGAAGAATACGAGTAAAGGAATATTTGACTACTTATATTTGTCTTCAGATTTTTCCCTACAATATTGTAACACTTCACATTTCTGCCAGAAAAATCTAAGAGTACTCCCTTGCTACTAGTTCAAAAGTACTCAGTCTAAATTTGACAGATTTTTAAGTGTTTCCACTGGGTGATGGTATGAAAGTGATTCCTTATTTTCTTAAACTATATACTGAATTAGTACACAATTTTATGTATTTGGTCACCCAATTTGATTTTTCTATCATTATTATATACCCATATAATATACGCCCATTTTTCTATGGTAAACAGACTTTCAAATAATTTTTATAAGTGATTGTTTTTTTCAACTGACATCAAGGGCATATTTTTGGGCACAAATTTTATTTTAGTTAAATCTGTTTATCTCCTTATTTCTGAGCTTCTTGTCTTATTTAAGATGATTTTGCTTACTCACAGATGATTTCAAAATGTCCATCTAACACATTGGTTACTCTTACGCTGAGGTTATAATCTCTCTTATTTTGTGTAACATGTTTGAGGGAGGTGGAAACTTCATGCTCTTGCAAGACAGACAGATATTAATATCGCCTTTTATCAATGATTCTCTTTCCAAGTAAATTGAAGTCAAACCTCACCATGTACTAAACATCCGTATGTAATGAGATCAAATCCTGATCTCCTCAGCAATGATAATTTAGTATGTTCTCCTGTCAGAACATTCTAGGAACACAATTTATTATATTATTTATTTTTAAATTTTTTTATTGTTATTTCCCCAACACAATTTTTTTCCACTGTATAGCATAGGGACATATATTACATTATTTTATCTATAGGTCATTATATTATATTATTTTATCTAGAGGTCATTGTTATCTTCATTAATCCATACTGATATCATAAAGTATTGTTATTTTACTCTTGTTTAAGTAGTTTTCAATGCTTCATTTAATTCTTTTTATTATGCTTATTTTAAAATTGTACTATTTAACCTGGTTTAATTTTCTTTGTCTTTCTTTTCATTTCCCAACTTTACATTTTTCTAAATTTATTTTGGTAGAAGTTCATATATATTCACATACTTGGTTAGAACACATAGCTGAAAAAAAAACAAAACGTGATGTACCCGCTTGTTTGGATTGAGCATTATAATTGAGAAGACAGAATACAATGAAAGAAATGTGTATGCAATACAATATCCTTAGACAGGTAACATGAAGAAAGTTATTCAGCAAAAAGTTTGGAATTGTCACAGCATGTATAGGTTTTATGTGTATAGTCCACATAGATTATTGATAATATGGCAACTATCAGAACTAGGACTAAAGTTTGCCCATAAGGCTAATAAAACAAGCAGTCGAAACTCAAGAATAACAAAGAGAAGATGCCACATATGAAAAAAGGAGATAGAGGCTTACCTCCTCTGCTATCAGACCATGTAAAACCAATCAGTTGAATAAATATGATACAGACATGGGAAAAACAAGTTTTGCTGCCTGATCTTAAAAATTACAAAATTTCATTTTCCATTCATTGTACTTTATATACACCCTTTTATGAAGCATTGGTTTATTTCCTTGCTCATTTTTTCTCTTAGACTGTACAACTTTGTGTTTTAAAACATGTAGATATTGCTACTTTTTCCTTTGGATGTATTTATTTTTGCTTTTTAATTTTTTTTTTCTGGAAATCAAGGAAGGATAACAGCACATGAAATGTCACCAGAACCAAAGGAGCTTTTCTTTCCACAGTCTCTCAGGGACCATTTGAGCTTATTAGGTCTTTATTCTCTCTCTTGTGTCCATTTTCTCTCTCTCTCTCAATATATGCATATGTCTTAAAGTCCATCTTTTGAGAAAGGTTATAGATATGTACATATATAAATATACACACATCTAATCACTGAACATATTTTTATGTATCTTAAATACAGGAATAAGTTGGTCATACTCAAACTGAGCACCAAGTTTACTGATACTTGGGAAATTTATAAGCTGGATATTCTGGATACTACTCGTACATTATCTGATATAACCAACTCAAGCTTTATCAACCTCTAACTTAATCAAGTGTTTAGGGGTGAAAAAGACGTAGAATTAGCACAGCCTAGGAAGCCAAGTTATACTCTATGTGTGTATGTGTCTTTGTTTTCATGCCTTGGATATATGAGAAATCATCAGAGCAGCATATTGAGCCTGTTATATTCCAAGGTGACTCTAATGCATAGAGGTCAGAATGCAATCAATATAAGAGATCCATTTATACATACAGGCTACCTTGCAATGATTTCATAAAGTGCTAGAGGAACATAATGTGGACCAGCGAATCCTGTGAGTTGAAGTTTAGCAGCAGCAGGGAGACCAGCAGCAATCTCTGACAATATCTCTCCTCATTCCCCTCCTGCCTATTGCCCTCCCCAAACTGAATATCTTAAACAAGTACCTTCCGAGGGCATTTGCAAGTGCTGTTCTCCCCTCTTGGCACACATTTCCCCTGATATGACCACAGTTCTTGCTCTCTCTTCCTTGAAGTCTCTGTTCAAATGTTGCCTTACTTTCATGTCTTGCCTGAACACCAATAAAAAATAGCAACCTCTCTTTTTTCTTTCCTGATAGCTGCTTTCCAATTTCTTCATTGCATCTGTCATACCCGCGAATATATATATATATATGTATATATATATATATGTGTGTGTGTGTATATATATATATATATGTGTGTGTGTGTATATATGTGTGTGTGTGTGTGTATATATATAGGCAGATATTATATATATTATCTATATATCTGTTATTTATGTATAATATATGCCTATATATTTTTTCTCAATGATTAGATTATAGAAGTGTTGTTTATTTCTTGCTTTTCCTTTTTTTCATGGCTGCACCCATGGCATATGGAAGTTCCTTCACCAGAGATTGAATCAGAGCCACAGCTGCAACATTCTTCACAATCATGACAGTGCTGGATCCTTTAACCCACTGTGCTCAGCCAAGGATTGAATCCACACCTCCATAGCAACCTGAGTTGCTGCAGTAAGATTCTTAACCCACTGTGCCACAGTGGAACTCCCTAGGAGATTTTGTTTTTTACACCTGATATTCACCTAACTACCACCTGATATTGGTTTTTAGCACCTGATTTAGCACCTAAACAGCACGTGGAACATTGATGGCACTCAACTTATATTCCCCAACAGAATGAAAGAATTATGCCAGGGACGCAGACAACAAATTTGCAAAGCATTTTTAAAGATTACTTTAAAACATTATTTTTAATGTTTTAGGAATTTTAAGAAGTGCATAATTTTCAGGTGTCTGGAATTCTATCTTCATTCCTAGAAACTGACTAGGAGATCTAATAAAACTAAGATAAAAGCTATAATTCTCATTTCAGATGTCCACGTGGAACATTTAGTAAGCTTATACCAGTGTTTTAACTTCTTTAAAATAAAGATTAAGGTAGATTGCAGCAATGAACACAAGTCTTCTGTGTCCATTCCCCTTGCATTTCTTATTAAATGTGTGACATACATGACAATATGTGACAACTTGAGAAAAATACTAAAAGTGGAACAAGTTCACTGATTAGAGATATATAGGGAATTCCCAAAGGGAACAAAATCCATGAACAAAATATTGAAATTAATTAAGCAAATATAATCAAATATAATTAAATGTATTTAAGGAAAATGTAAAGAGTCATTTTTGAACAATGTGAGCATTGTCCATTTTGGGGAAAATTTATCATTGTATTTGGCTCTTTCTTTGTAGTCTCCTCCATCACAGGCACCAAGGAACCTAACAAATGTTTCAGAATTGCTTCTTCTGGGATTTTCAGAAGAACCAGAACTGCAGCCCCTCATATTTGGAATTTTTCTTTCCATGTACCTGATCACTGTGTTTGGGAACCTACTCATCATCCTGGCCATTGGCTCTGACTCCCACCTTCACACACCCATGTACTTCTTCCTCTCCAACTTGTCCTTTGTAGACATCTGTTTCATCTCCACCACCATCCCAAAGATGCTGTGGAACATCCAGACCCAGAGAAAGGACATCAGCTACAAAGGCTGCATCGTACAGATGTACTTTTTCCTACTCTTTGCAGGGTTGGATGACTTCCTGCTGACAGTGATGGCCTATGACCGCTTTGTAGCTATATGCCATCCTCTGCACTACACGGTCATCATGAATCCCCAGCTCTGTGGAATTCTGGTTCTGGTTAGTTGGATCATCAGTGTCCTAGATTCCTTGCTACAAAGCCTAATGACCTTAAGGCTGTCCTTCTGTAGACAGTTGAATATCCCTCATTATTTCTGTGAACTCAAGCAGTTAATTCAACTTGCCTATTCTGACAAACATCTTAATAACATGATGATGAATTTTGCAGCTGGGCTGCTGGGTGGTGTTCCGCTTGCTGGTATCATTTACTCTTACTATAAGATAGTTACTTCCATATGTGGAATCTCATCAAGGCAGGGGAAGTGTAAAGCTTTTTCCACCTGTGTATCTCACCTCTCAGTTGTCTCCTTATTTTATTGTACCTGCTTAGGTGTGTACCTTCATTCTGCAGGGACCCACAACTCACATTCAACTGCAGTGACCTCAGTGATGTACACTGTGGTCACACCCATGCTGAACCCCTTCATCTATAGTCTGAGGAACAAGGACATAAAAAGGGCTCTGCAAGCATTCTTTTAAATTGTAGCCAGAAATAGGCCAATTTGGGAGCTCCTATTGTGGCTCAGCAGATTATAAACCCAACTAGTATCCGTGAGGATGTGTGTTGATCTCTGGCCTTGCTCAGTGGGTTAAGGATACAGCTTTGCTGTGAGCTGTGGTGTAGACTGGCCGCTCCAGCTCCGATTTGACCCCTAGTCTGGAACTTCCATATGCAGATGGTGCAGCCCTAAAATACCAGGTTGACTCACCAGGGCCTTGGCTGGGACATTCAGGCTCTGCTCCACAGGTCCTTCCATCCTCTGAATGGCTCATCGGTATTTGTTTACACATCTGATCATATTTCCAGAAGAAATAAACAGAAATGGACAAAATTCTCTTAGGAAACATCATCATTTTCTTCATATGAGTTTTACAGATTCAGGTCTTATGTTCAACTGAGTTGAGTCTTTTATATAATGTGATATAATGGTCTAGTTTTGTTTAATTTTATAAGGCTTTCCAAGTTCTCAGCAGCATTTATTGAAAAGACTATCCTTTCTCTTTTGTATGTTCTTTGCTCCTTTATGTAAATTAATTATCCATTTATTTGTATTTATATCTGTGCTTTCAATAGTGTTCCATTCATCTATGCATCTATTTTTTCTGACAATGCCATAATGTTTCCTTACTATGGCTTTGTAATATAGTTTGAAATCAGGGAATGAGAAACTTCCAGCTTTGTTGTTTTTTCTCAGGATTGTTTTGAATATTTGTGTTTTCTTATGGATTCATGCTAATTTTAGAATTTTTATTTTATCTTTGTGAACAATGTCCCAGGAGTTTTGATAGGAGTTGCACTGAATACATGGATTGCTTTCAGTGATATGGGCATTTTAACACCATTAAGTCTTGCCATCCATGAGCAGGGAATATCTTTCTATTTCTTTGTGTCTTCTCCAATTTACTTCAGAATGTCTTATAACTTTTAGTTTACAGTTTTTCATCTCCTTAATTAAGTTTTTTTTCTAGGTATTATATTCCCTTTGTTGCAATTGCAATTTCTTTTCTTTTCTTTCTTTCTTTCTTTCTTTCTTTCTTTCTTTCTTTCTTTCTTTCTTTCTTTCTTTCTTTCTTTCTTTCTTTCTTTCTTTCTTTCTTTCTTTCTTTCTTTCTCTCTCTCTCTCCCTCTCTCTCTCTTTCTTTCTTTTTTGTTTTTTTAGGGCCACACTCATGGCATATGGAGGTTCACAGGCTTGGGGTCTGATCTGAGTTGTAGCTGCCAGCCTACACCACAGCCACAGCAATGCCAGATTTGAACCACATCTATGACCTGCACCACAGCTCATGTCGATGCTGGATACTTAACTCACTGAGTGAAGCCAGGAATTTAACCTATGTCCTCAAGGATACTAGTCAGGTTTGTTAACTGCCGAGCCATGACGGGAACTCCAGAATTGCTTTTCTTAATTTCCTTCCTTTTGGCTCACTGTTAGCATACAGAAATTGAAGTCATTTTTGCATGTTGACTTTGTACCCTGAAACTTTACTATGTTTGTTTACTATTTATAAGACTTTTGGAGAAGTCTTTAGGGTTTTTAAATATAAAAGTTTGTAATCTGCAAATAGTGCCAGTTTTACTTCTTTCCAATTTGAATGAATTTTACTTTGTTTTCTCCCTCATTGCTCTTGGTAAGACTTCCAATGATATGATAAATGAGTGAAGAGATTGGGTATCCTTGCCTTATTCCTGATTTTAGAGAGATAGCTTTCAGTGTATTAGCATTGAGTATGATGGTAGCTGTGAATTTGTCATATATGACCTTTATTGTGCTGTATATCTTCCTTCTAACCACTTTGTTGGGAATTATTATTATTATTTTTTACTTATTTCACAAATTGCTACTGAATCTTGTCAAATGCTTTTAGTGAATCTGTTGAAATAATCATATTTTTTTTATCCTTCATATTTGAATGTGGTGTATCACATTGACGTTTGCAGATGTTGAACCATTCTTGCAGCCCTGGGATAAATTCCACTTGATCATAATAGTCGATTCTTGTCTTTAGCTTTATAACATTTTCTTAAGGATTTTTGCATATTTGTTCATAAGAGATATTTTCCTACAATTTTAATTTTGTGTGTTGCTTTTGTCTGGCTTTAGTATCAGCATAATGTTAGACTACTAAAATTCATTAGAAAGCATTATGTCATCCTCAATTTTTTTCATATTTTATGAGAGATAAGTATTAAATCTTCTTTGAATTTTAATCAAATTCACCTGTGAAGACATTTGGTTCTATACTTTTATTTTTCTAGAGCTTTCTGATTACTGTTCCAACTTTTGCTGTAGTGTTCATCTCTTCAGAATTTCTATTACTTCATGGTTCAGTCTTAAACACTGTATGATTCTAAGAATTTATCTATTGCTCTGCTTTTTTCTGTATATTATCGTATAGCCGTTTATAACATCATCTTATAATCTTTAGTGTTTTGTGGTACTTTAGTATTTCTTCTCTTTCATTTCTGATCTTATTTATCAGAGCCTTCTCTCATTTTTCTTAGTGAGTCTAGCAGAATATTTTCAATTTTATTTATCTTTTCAAAGAACAGCTTTTATTTTCATGATTCTGTTCTATTGTACTTTAGTCTCTGTTTCATTTATTTCTGCTCTGATCTTAGTATGTCCTTCCTCTTACTGATTTTAGGCTTCATTCTTCCAAGTTATTTTAGGTTAAACCATAGATTATTAGGGATTTTTTAGTTCCAGTTTTGCTGTTTCCCATGTATTTTTCGATGCCATATTTTCATTTTTATTTGTCTTCAGGTAATTTTATGTTTCTTTTTTGGTTTCTTTGTTGACCCAAAACTTTTCGAGTAGCATGTCGGTCAGTCTACACATATTTGGATTTTCTCAGCTTTTTTCCTGGAATTAATTTTTAGTTTCACTTTTATGATCAGAGGGGATGCATGATTTGATTTCAAGCTTCTAAAATTTATTGAAACTTGTTTCATGTCCTAACATATGGTCTCTCTTTGAGAAAATTTCATGTGCACCTCAGCAGACTGTATATTCTGCTGCATTGTTCTGAATTTTCTACACAATCTATGAAATATCTCTGATCTAATGTTTTATTTAGCTACTGTTTCCTTGCTTAATTTCTGTCTGGATAATTTATCCATTGATGTAAGTGGGGTGTTAAAGTCCAAGACTGTTATTTTGTTGCTGTCAATTTCTCCCTTTAGGTCTGTTAATTATCATTTCATGTTTTAATGCTCCTAAGTTAGGTACTTATATCTATAATTATTGCATCTTCTTGATGAACTGTCTCTTTTAAGTATTGTCTGTCTTTGTCTTTTTTTCTCTTTTAGGCATGCAATCTATTTTTTTTCTGATATGATTATGGCTATACCCTCTTTTGGTTGCCATTTTCTTGGAATATTCTTTTTCTATCACTTCAGTTTAAGCCTGTGTTTGCCTTTAGAACTTAAGTGAGTCTCTTTGAGACAGGATGCATTTGAGTCTTGTTTTTTAATCCATCCAGGCACTCTGTGACATGTGATTTTTGCATTAAACCCCTTTATGTTTAGGATGGTTATCGATATTGATATTGAGAGAACTTAGTAATGCCATTTTATCTTTTGTGTTCTGGTTTACCTTTTGTATTCTGGTTGCTCTATATCTGCATTTTTTCTTTTTCATTGTGTTTCTGTCTGGCACTTTGGTGAATTTCTACAGGGTATTTTTCAGTTTCCTCTTTCTAGTTATTTAGTCTAGATTTATGTTTTGTTATTGCCCTGGGTTAGTGTAAAATATCTCATAGATTAAAAAATAGTTCTTTTTTACACCGATAGGAGCTTATTTTCCTTCGTTTATGTGGGTTCCGTTATTTTCCTCTTCCTCTTTGTGTTTTCATTGCCTTAATCATCCCATTTTAGGTTGAGAGTTTGTTACCTAATTGAAGGAGTCATAATTATATTTTCTGCATTTTCTCCCTTTTATATTTTAAATTATAAACCTATTCTCCTAGTATTTTCCAATTTTCTGATTCTGTTTGGTTATTTATCACCTTACTCAAAGTTTTGTGAGCTTTTGCCCTTTTGTTTCTGTAGAATAGCTCCTTTCAATAGCTTTTTTTTTTGCAGGTCTAGGGTTGATAAGCTCCCTCAGCTTTTGTTTGTCTGGAAAAAGTCTTTATTTCTCTTTTATATCTTAATGATAACTTTTCTAAATAAGATATTCTTGGGTGACAGTTGTTGTCTTTCAGTATTTTGTGAATGGCATTCTACTCTCTCTCTTGCTCTCTAGGTTTTCTCTCTGAAATCTACCGACAGCCTAACGGGGGTTTCATGTATGTTTTCATCGCTTTCTCTCTGTCATCCTATAAATTCTTTTTTCTATTGGTCTTTGACAATTTTAATATAATGTGTCTTGTAAAAGTTCTTTGAACACTGAGGTAATTAGATAATGTTTAGCTTTACAGAATTGTATGTCCAGTTACTCCCCAGGTTTGGGGAATTCCCAGTTATTTTTTATTTAAATAAACTCTCTGTTCCCCTCTCCTTCTCTCCTCTTTCTGGTATACCTACTTGTTATCCCAAGGTTGCCCTTCATAAAACATTCACATGGGTCCTGTTGAATTTCCTTATTTTATTTTATTTTATTTATTTATTTATTTATTTATTTATTTATTTATTTATTTATTTATTTTTGGCCACACCTGAGGCATGCAAAATTTCCCAGGTCAGGGATAGAACCAACACAACATTAGTGATAATGCTGGATCCTTAACCTGCTGAGCCACCAATGAACTCCAATTTCCTGATTTTAAATATGTCATTTCTCTTTCCTCTTTTACGTTATCACTATAGATTTCTGTCTTCAACCTTGCTAATTCTCTCTGCTTTATTTCCAATGCTTTAATGCTTTCTTCATCTTGTTTTTTTTTCTTCTTTTTTGTTTTTTTTATTTTTTTCTTGTTTTTGAACTTTTGAATTTTTGTTTTGTTCAATTTTAAAGTTTTAATCACTTAGGTAAAGTATTCCTTCTGTTCATTAATTTTATTTCTAAGACATTAACCGACTTCCTGAGTTTTCTTATAGCTCATTAGCTTTCTATATGATGGCTACCTTGAATTCTGTATCAGTTAGATAGTAATAATCCAAGATTTGAAGTTTTGCTTCTGGATGATTTCATTTTCTTTTATTTAATTATTATTCGGTCAAGCCTGTGGCATGTAAAATTTCCCAGGCCAGGGATTGAACCTGTTCCATGACAGTGACCCAAGCCACAGCAATAACAATGTGACATCCTCAATCACTAGGCTAACAGGAAATTTGTTATATTCTCTTTTTTGTTGTTGCTGTCGTGTTATTGTGCTTCTTCTTAGTATTTGATGATTTGTTCCTCTACTGGTGCAACCTGAAGCAGAAAACACTTTTCTCTGTTTCAAAGGATTCTATGGATTAGAAACTTGATGCGTTTCTTTCATTTTCCAGTAGGTAGTGACATAGCAATCAAAAATTGTTATACCTAAACTGTCTCTGGCTATGAGTCTGTACTTTTCCACTCCATCACCTCTGTCAGAGGTATCACTGTGTGCCCTAGTTATTTCTTCTTGTGCTTCTAGGGTCAGTAATTGTCTGTTGCCACTATTGCTGATGTGCTGCCTGGAGCACTGGGTTAGGAGCTTTCCTGATGCATCTGGGATTCCTGAGTCACAGGCTTTGCTGCCATAGGGGTAAGGTGATGGTGGGTGGTGGGGCTGAGGCTGTAGGAATGCCTGTGCTATGTCCAGTGTGGTAAGGTCCACCAACTCTGCAACTGCAAGTGTGGAGCTGGGGTGGGAAGAGTAATGGGCACCTAAATGGCTAGAGGAACAGGGTCTCACGCTCCACTGCCACCTCTACTCAGTTGCCTATGGCTGCAGGCACCACACAGAATTGTGTGTGCCACCTCCCCTGCTGATACCAGGTTCTTTGGGGCTGAATCCATAAAACTCTAGGAAAAAACAGACAATTTTGACGTTGGTTTTAGCAATATCTTTCTAGATCTGTCTCCTCAGTCAAGAGAAACAAAAACAAAAATAAACAAATGTTACTACATCATACGTAAGAGTTTTGCACAGAAAAAAAAATAACAAAATGAAAAGAGAGCTTACCAAAGGGGAGAAGATATTTGCAAATGGTCCGTCAGTTATGAGGTTCATATTAAAAATATACAAATAAGTCATACAACTTAAAAACAACAAAAACAGCAACAAAACAACCAGATTTTAAAATGGGCAGAGGAACTTAATAGATTTTTTCCAACAAGACATACAAATGGCCAACAGGCAAAGGAAAAAATGTTCAACATCACTAACTATTAAGGAAATGCAAATCAAAACCGCAATGAGATATCACCTCATGCTTGCTCCAGTGGTATTATCAAAAATGCAAGAAATAAGTTCTGCCAAGAAAGTAGGGAAAAGGGAAACTTATTGAAGAGACTGTCATTTTTCCATTGTGAATTCTTTGGTCTTTGCTGTAAATTAATTGTCCATATATGTGTGTGATGTTGGTGGGAATGTAAACTGGTACAGCCACTATGAAAAAAAGATTAGAGATTCCTCAAAAATTTAAGAATAAGACTACCATAGGACTCAGCCATCCTACTTCTGTGTATCTAGCTCCAAAATACAAAAGCACTGATTTTTTAACTCAATGAATTTTATCCCATTTATAGGTGTACAATGATCATCTCAACTCAATTTTATAGAATTTCAACCCCCAACCCTCAGCCTATCTCCTTTGGAAACCATAAGTTTTTCAAAATCTGTGAGTCAGTATATGTTCTGAAAAGAAGTTCATTGTGTCCTTTTCTTAGATTCCACACGTAAGTGATAGCATATGACATTGGTGTCTCACTGTCTGACTAACTTCACTTAGCATGATAATTTCTATGTCCATTCATGTTGCTGCATATGCCATTTTTTCTTTCCTTTTAATGGCTAAGTAATATTCCATTGTATATATGTACTTCCTCTTCTTTATACACACCTATGTTGATGGACATTTAGGTTGCTTCCATGTCTTGGCTATTGTATATAGTGCTACAATGAACATTGGAGTACCTGTATCTTTTTGAGTCATGTTTTTCTCTGGAGAGATGCCAAAGAGTGGAATTGCTGGATCAAATGGTAATTCTATTTTTAGTTTTCTGAGGACTCTTCATACTGTTTTCCACAGTGGTTGCACCAATTTACATTCCCACCAACTGTGTAATAAGTTTCCCTTTTCTCCACACCCTCTCCAGCACTTATTGTTTGTAGACATTTTGATGATGGCCATTCTGGCTGGTGTAACGTGGTACCTCATAGTAGTTTTGATTTACATTTCTCTAATCATTAGTGATATTGAACATCTCTTCATATGTTTTTTGGCCATCTGTTTGTCTTCTTTGGAGAACTGTCTGTTTATATCATCTGCCCATTTTTCGATGTGGTTTGTTGTTTTGAAATTGAGCTGTAGGAGGTGTTTATATATTTTGGAGATTAATCCCTTGTCAGTCACTTTATTTGCAAATATTTTCTCCCATTCTATGTGTTGCCTTTTCCCTTTTATTTAGGGTGTTTCCTTTGCTGTGCAGAAGCTTTTAGAAAACATTGATTTTTAAAGATGCATGAACCCCTAATTCATCACAATATTATTCACAATGTCCAAAATATGGAAAAAACCTAAGGCCTATCAACAAATGAGTGGGTAAAAGGTATATGACATGTATATTTGTAAAATGTATATGCATATTGAATTTGCAATTACATGGGTGGAATTTGAGGTTATTGTATTGGGTGAAATAAATCAGATGGAGAAAGACATATACCATGTGGTTTCACTGAAATGTGGAATAGAATCAACAAACCAGCAAACCAAACAAATGAACAAACCAAATCAAACAAAAGAGAACATGTATACACAGAGAAGAATTCTCTACCCAAGGTAAATGTGCATGAAGGGTGAGTGAAGTAGGTAAGATATCAAATATATGGTGATAGATAGAAACAAAATTTTGGTTATGAGGCTGCTCTACTGTACCCAGAACTATAAATATAAGTTTGGACACACAAAATTACTTGATGTAATAAACCAATGATATCTCACTAAAAATAAATAAAAAAACAGGAGTTCCCATTGTGGCACAGCAGAAATGAACCCAACTAGGAACCATGAGGTTTCAGGTTCGATCCCTGGCCTTGTTCAGTGGGTTAAGGATCCAGCGTTGTGGTGAGCTGTGGTGTAGTCAGATGCAGCTTGGATCTGGCATTGCTGTGGCTGTGGCGTAGGCCAGAAGCTACAGCTCTAATTAGACCTCCAGCCTGGGAACTTCCATATGCTGTGGGTGTGGCTCTAAAAAGACAAAAATAAATAAATAAATAAAATTTTTAAAAAATGAAAAAAAAAAACCAAAAACACATGTTCATCAGTCTCACTGTCCTTCCTAAGATCACTCATCTGCTGAAAATAGAAGAGGAAATAAAATGTTACTGAATTGAAATTTATTCTTCTGTGAGATTATTTGTAGACTTGGCCACAATTCACCACATTTTGCTGTGTCCATGTTTGCAATGTGACAGTGAAACCTTCCATCAGGGCAAGGAGTTTATTGTTCTACCTTTGTAGCTGTTCTGGACTTAGGGTTTTTTATTTGTTTTCACCCATGGAATGTGGTGGAAATTCTGATGTGCCTCCAGATGACTTGGCACGTTTCAACTGATCTCTCTGGGTACTCTACTCTAGAAATGTGAGCAAATTCAGGTAGGCCACTCAGAGGATGAGAGAACTTATGGAGCAGAGCCTGACTGTCTTTGCTAAGGCCACAATACATCAGACTTCAGCTAGATGAGCATCCAGTACGTTAAAATGCTCAGCCAAGATCAATAGAACCTCCTCAGGTGACTTTCAGCAGAGGTTCCTACAAGAGATATGAACAATTCACCACATACAATTTCATTTTAGTAAAACAAACATATCGTTAAAGCACTGGCTTTCAGACTGGCTTGCTGTACAGCAACAGCTTACTGATACAGCAATTAAAATGAATAGAAGGGAGGACAATTATAAAAAATTCCTTTTTAAAAAAATTTTTGACATTAGCTTTGGTATTGAGACAATATTAGTGATCATTCCATTATTCAAGCTTGCCTCAGAAAACTGTACTAAGATGTGACTCCACTGAACGTCCCTTTCAGGTAACCAGGGTTGATTGGAAGGAAACAAATGTTTATGGAGGAAAAAAAATGTGACTCTGAATCACAGGATTAGGCAGGAATTGAACCTGTCTTGTGAGTCACTTGTTGATTATAAGGATGAAGATATTTCAGATCAGAAAGAGAATATATAGTGGATAAAATTTATATTATACTTCCATTGCTCCTTAAATTATTATGACTAACTTTAGGAAAGATGAAAATGTTTCATTTAAAGCAGGAACAATTCATGTGTTAATAGCACTAGAGGTTTTCAAGCAGAAACAATAAGATAATCTGATAAAAACCATGTAAAACAAGCCATCAACTCCTTAATTCCAATGTAAAAACACCCCTCACATGAAAATATGTCTTCCAAAACTCAAGTAATAGATGTCCAACATGGAAATCATATATATATATATTGCACAGTAATATGAGGTATATTGTAAATTTTGCTTCATAATATTTTGCATATTTATAACATCAAATGATTTATTCAAATGTGTGTTTTCTTGGAAACTCCACAAGGACACATGTATGGGATAGTGTGGTCTTGACAGTGCCTATGGTAGTTATTGTGGAAACAAAAGTGAATAAGACAATAGAATCCTAATGAGGAGAATAAAATTCAATGACACCTTGCAAAACAGTAAATGTTAAAGTCCAGAATATTATGAAGAGCCGTCAATCTAGTGGTGCACAAAGGAAGGATGTACACAAAAGTCAAATTCTGTGGTCTGAGATTTTCCTTGTTATAAACACATGAATGGCCATGCAGTCCTAGACTAAGTAGTTTTCCTCTCCCCACATGACTCAGTAGAACACATAACTATTCTCTTTTTAAAAGAAAAAAAAATTGGTACTATAGGTTTTATTTGAGAATGATTTGTTTTAAGAAATCCATCTAGTCATATTATAAACAGTAATTCCCAAATTGTTCAGACTCAAGTTTAAGAACAAATTTAAGAGTGGGAAATCCTAAAGGAGAACAACTATTGAATATGAGAGAAAATACTAAGCTTAATTATGTGAGTTACAGCAATTGTATGGTAATTGCATTTCTTTGACTTCAAAGAAAAAAATCCCAAAAAGTCAGAGTCAAAGAAATGAAAATAAATAGAAAGAGCAAGCTCTACTTCCACAATCTTTTCAAAGACTGGCAATTTTGTGTCTGAGGCTTTGGAGTTTTCAAAAAATGACACTTCTTCAGCTCCAAACAATTGGCCTTTTTATGGCCATATTAAAGAATGCTTGCAGAGTCCTCTTTATGTCTTTGTGCCTCAGACTGTAAATGAAGGGGTTCAGCATGGGTGTGACCACAGTGTACATCACCAAGGTGATTGCCATTGAATGTGGGCTGTGGGTAGCTGTAGAGCTGAGGTACATGCCTAAACAGGTACAATAAAATAAGGAGACAACTGAGAGGTGAGATGTGCACGTGGAAAAGGCTTTATACTTCCCTTGAGAAGATGAGATTCCATGTACGGTATAAACTATCCTGAAGTAAGAGTAAAGGATACCAGCTAAGGGACCACCACCCAGCAGCACAGCTGAAAAATTCATAATAAAGTCATTAAGAAAGCTGTCAGAACAGGCAAGTTGGACCAGTTGCTTTAGTTCACTTTAGTTTAGTGTGGCATTTTCACCACTCTACAGAAGGACAGCTGCAATGCCATTAAGGTTTGTAAGAAAGAATCTAGGACACTGATGATCCAGCTAACTAGAACCAGAATTCCACAGAGTTGCGTGTTCATGATGACTGTGTAGTGCAGGGGTGGCAGATGGCTGCAAAGCGGTCATAGGACATCACAGGCAGGAGGAAGTCATCCAACCCTGCAAACAGTGTGAAAAAATACATCTGTGTGATGCATTCTTCATAGGCAATATCTTTTCTCTGGGTGTGGATGCTCTGGAGCATCTTTGGGATGGTGTTAGAGATAAAACAGACATCTACAAAGGACAGGATGGATAGAAAGAAGTACATGGGGGTGTGGAGGTGGGAGTCTGAGCTGATGGCCAGGATGAGGAACAAGTTTCCAAACACAGTGATCAAGTACATGGAGAGGAAAAGCCCAAATATGAGGGGTTGAAGTTTTGGTTCCTCTGATAATCCTAGAAGAAAAAATTCTGAAACATTTGTTAATTTCCTTGGTGCCATGTGGTAGAGGTGCCTGCAAAGAAAGGGCCAAATAAAATGACCTATTTTCACAAAAGCAGACATTGCTCACTCACATTGTTGGAAAAAATTATTTATATTTTGCTTAATTACATTTTCTCAGTTAATTTCAATATTGTATTTATGAGGTCAGTTCCCTTTAGGGGATTCCCCATGTCATCTCCAATTCATAAACTTCTTCCACTTATAATTTTTTTCCCAAGATGTCGTGTATTCCAGAGTTTTAGTGTGAAATTATTTCATTCATCAGGGGAACATAAAGTTGTCCCAACAGGAGTTCTTGTCGTGGCACAGCAGAACCAATTCCGACTAGGAATCATGAGGCTGTGGGTTCAATCCCTGGCCTTGCTCAGTGAGTTAAGGATCTGGCATTGCCATGAGCTCTGGTGTAGGTTGCAGATGCGGCTCAGATCCTGTGCTGCTGTGGCTGTGGTGTAGGTCAGCGACTACAGCTCTGATTTGACCCCTAGCCTGGGAAACTCCATATGCCACAGGTGCGGCCCTAAAAAGCTAAATAAATAAATATAAATATAAATAAATTAAAAATAAATTAATTTAAACAATTTTCCCCAAAATGTTTCAGGTGCTGTCTAGACTATGGATATAGGGTTCCAAAAAATAAGAGTACCAAAAATTCAGTCATAGTGACAGCAGCTTTGGATAAATTTAAAAGCATCTATAAGGAAAAGAGTAAAGATCATGTGCTACTTCTTACCGTTATTTAGGCAAAACATGGAAATAAAGTGATTTGAACTTTGATCTCAAGAACGAGAGAGCAGGAGCCATGAGCATTCAGGCAATGCGTGCCTTGTAGGGAGAAAAGACCTTGCAAAGGCTCTGAGGCATTTGTTTAAGATATTCAGGGTGAGGCGAGTAATGTGCAGGCAGGAAGTGAGGAAAGATGGTGTCAGAGATTATTTAGGAAGATGACCTCCCTGCTTCTGCTAAACTGCAAGACACAAGGAATCCCTCATAGACATGATGTTTCTCTAGCACCTTATGGAACCATTGCAAAGGTGGCCCATATGTTTCAATGAATCACTTCTGTTATAAAATTATGACCTCTGTATGATTCATCTTGGAAAATATGAGTTCATTACCCCTGCTATGAGGACTTGGCACACCTCGCAAGGCATGAACCAAACACACACACACCCCTCCCCACACACACACACTAGACCCTGGCTTCCTAGTTTGTGTTACTTCCATGCATTTTTTTACCCTTAACCACCCTGATTGAGTTAGAGGCTCAAATGGATCAAGTAAGATAATGTACAAATGGCGTCGAGAAATTCTAGTATAAATATATGTAAATGAATATGTACACATTCTTTTTTATTACCTTGGTTTTAAGATATATATATATATATACTGGAGGAGAGAGAGAGAGAGTGGTGGTGGTGGTGGGGGGAAGACACGAGAGAGAATATAAAGACCTAATAATATTGAATGGTTCCTGAGAGACTATGGTAACAAAAAAAATTTCTTTGGTTCCTGTGACATTTCATGTGCTGTTATTGGTTCCCTTGATTTCCAGGAAACATAATTAAAAAGTGAAAATAAATGTAACTAAAGGAAGACATAGAAATGAAGCACTTGCAGATTGGATAGCCCAAGAGAAACATGAGAAAAGAGAGTACACCAACACCTCACAGAAGGATGATTATTAAGTGCAATGAATGGAAAATGAGAATTGGTCATCATTAAGATCATGCAGCAAAACTTAATTTACCTGTGTCTCGTAGACAGTTATTTGACTAATTGGTTGTACATGATCTGATAGCAGAGGAAGCAAGCCTCTGTCTACTTTTTCATAGGTCAAATCTTCTCTTTGTTATTTTTGGGTTTTATCATTTTCCTGATAAGCACTAATGGGCACGTTTTTGTCACAGTTCTGATCTTTGTCCAACCGTCAATGATCTGTACAGTCTACACACATAGAACCTGCTCAAACTATGACAATTCTAAATTTTTCTGAGTAACTTTCTTCTTGTTAGTTATTTGGGGACATTGTATTATACACATGTTTCTTTCAATGCACTCTGTATTATCAATTATAATGCTAGATCCAATCAGGCTGGTAGTTCATCTGTTTTCTTTTTTTTTTTACCTGTGCTGTCTTAACCAAGTATGTAAATATACGCGCACTTGTATAAAAATAAAAACAGACTTGTGGTTGCCAAGGGGAGAGAGGAGGAAGTGGGGTGGACAGGAAGTTGGGGTTGGTAGATGCAAACTATCACATTTAGAATGGCTAAGCAATGAGATCCTACTGTACAGCAAAGGGAACTATACCTAATCTCTTGGAATAGAACATGATGGAAGATAGCATGCAAAAAAGAATGTATATATGTGAATAACTGGGTCATTATGCTGAGCAGAAATTGGCACAATACTGTACATCAACAATACTTAAATTAAAAAAAAGAAAAATGGAAAATAAAGACAAGGAAAATGAATCCAGGTTAAATAGTATGGTTACAAAACAAGTGTAGTAAAAAGAATTAAATGAAATTGAAAACTGATTGAACATTATATAAAATAACAATTTTGACATCATACAGACTAATTAAACTGACTAATTAAACTAGAGATAAATTAATATAATTTTATATTATAGGAATATATTATGTTCCTAGAATGTTCCCCCATGTAGCCCATGCTCAGTTGTTATTATTTAATAAATAAGGAATATGTCTAACTACATGTAGTTGTTTAACATACAGTGAGGTTGTATTTTATAGAAAGATAAAATTGTTGATAAAAGCTGGCAAAAAGTCTATCTATCTTGAAAAAAAAGGAAGTTTCACCCTCCCTCAAATATCTTACGAACAAAATTAGATGATGACCTCAGTGTTAGAGTAGCCAATGCATTATAAATGAACAACTTGAAATCTATATATGAGATCTATGAGTAAGCAAGTCATCTTAAGGCAAGAAGCTCAGAAGTAAGAAAATAGACATGTTTAATTAAAATATTTTGTTAAGCCTGTGGCCAAAATATACCCTTGAAGTCAACTGAAAATTAATCATTTGTAAATATTATTTGAAATTCAGTTTATTGTAGAAAAATGGGCATATAATATATAGGTGTTTAATAATAACAGGCAAATCAAAATGGTGACCAATTACATAAAATTTTGCACAACTCAGTATATGGTATGAAAAATTAGCAAGGAATCTCTTTCTCAATATTGTCCTGTGGAAAACCCAAGAATCTGTCAAATTTGGACCGATGACTAGTAGCAAGGGAGTGCTCTCTGATTTTTCTGGCAGAAATGTGAAGTGTTACAACATTTTAGGGGAAAATCCAAAAGCAGCTATAAATTACTCAGGTTCTTCAGTGTTGGCACGAATGACATTCTGGGTTAGATCATTGGTTTTGGTGGAGTCTGTCCTGTGCATTGTAAAGGGTTTAGAGCATTTCTGCTATCTACTGAGCCCTTTCTGTGTTAAAAATCTAGACATCATTCAATATCCCCTGAGGGACAAAATTATTCACAGTTAGAACCACAGTTTGAACTTCACTATCTCAACACATTTTTGTAGTTTTGCTGTAATAATAACTTAAGGATAAAGAATATGAAAGACCATCAAAGTTAGACTAGCACAGGCACACCATAGCATGTTACACAGTCAAAAAATAATAAATCATTATACTGGTGGATGGCAGAAGATACATGAGGAATTACTAAGTAAGAAGCACAATGGGGCAAAAGTAGGAAAAACGACCTTGCTACAACATGAAGAGAATTTACCTTGTGTACAGGATCTTGTTCATGCATTTGCATAAAATGTTTTGAGTATGTATGTGTGCATAATATAGAATGAGAAATTTTGTTTTGTTTTTGTTTTCCAGCCATGCCCATGGCATGTGGAAATTTCCAGGTCAGGGGTCTGATCCCAAGCCACAGCAGTGACAACATCATATCCTTAACCTCTAAGCCATTAGAAAAGTCCAAACAAGAAAATTTTTAAAGAAACTAAGGGAGTTCCCGTCATGGCTCAGTGGTTAACAAATCTTACTAGGAACCATGAGGTTGCAGGTTCGATCCCTGGCATCACTCAGTGGGTTAGGGACCCAGCACTGCAGTGAGCTGTGGTGTAGGTCACAGATGGGCTCAGATCTGGCATAGGCTGGCAGCTACAGCTCTGATTAGACCCCTGGCCTGGGAACCTCCATATGTTGTGGGTGCAGCCCTAGAAAATGCAAAAAAGACCAAAAACAAAAGAAAGAAAGGAGGAAACTAATATCTTGGAGTTCCTGCTGTGGTGCAGTGGATTAAGGATCCTGTGTTGCCACAGCTGTGTGTAGGTCATGGCTGCAGCTCATATTCGATCGCTGGCCTAGGAACTTCCACATAGTGAAGATATAGCCAAAACAAAAAATGAAGAAAGAAATAAATTAAGATCTTATGGGACAAAATGTCAATTAGAATAAAATTATGTTAAGTGTAGTAGCTTCAAAACAACTGTATGTAACATAATTAAATGAAAATCTGTAAGTCATATAAAATATGAAATAGTAATAATTTAATGATATTAACAGGGGTCATTAATATAAAATTAAATTGCCAGAGACTTGGAAATAAAAGGATATAAGAGAAGAGTTTTTAAAACATTAGGCAAAAACCACACCTAAGTTATAATTCATCTGACATGAAGATTTGTGTTTTTCAATATGCTTAAAAAAGGTACAGGAGCTCTTTAGTCAAATGGTAAAGAAGAATGCCTTCTAAATGATTGCCACATGTGTAGCAACTCTTAGATATAGATCTAATAACAAAAGGAAAAATGAAGGAATATCAGAGATATAAAAATATTGGAGAAAGTATATGGGGTGATTTATTAGGATTAAAGATGCAGAACATTCATGATTTTATTAAAAAGACTTGGCAGACTATTGTAATAGCTGAATGCTTTCAGATAAAACAAAAACATAGAAAAGCAGTGGAGAAAGCACAATATGACTGATAGTTTTGACCATAAAAAATTTATATAGACTCACAATTCCCCTATATGTAATAAGAGAACTTGATGGAAAATGGATAGTTTGTGAAAAACAAAACTCCATTGTTTGTTTGAATAATTGCATCTAAAATAGGAATTAACACTCTCCAATCCTACAATAGGAAAGTGAAGGACTCACACAGATAGTTGGAGATAGAGAGGTAAATGGCTCACACATCCACATGTATATTCAGCCTCACAGGTAATGAAGTAATTGCAAAGGAAAATCTAAGTAACTATTGAAAATACTCCTTTTTAAATTTTTTAAAAGTATAGTTGATTTACAATGTTGTGCCAATTTATGTTATATTGAATATATTTACTAGTCTAAAATCAAAATAGTTAAATTAAATTCCACTTTGTGTCTTCGTTATAGAGGTAGAAATGCAGCAATTACAAACACTTTGTGTGTATTATGGAGTTGAACAAATGAGAAATAATTGTTGATAAGCCAGGCTCCCACTGAGAGAATGAAGATAGAAATACGGATTGAGTGAAGGCAAAAAAGAACCCTTCACCATTGGATTGGAACTAGAGGTCAGTATAAACACATAATTTAATATATACATGTGTGTATATATATATATATATACCATTCAAATCATTAAAATAACTCATTAGCATACTCATTTTCACCTCTAAATTGTTTTTATTTTTTTCACAGAAGATATTGTGAAAAATATTTATCTGGAAACTGCTGTTTCAAGATATTTGCATACATTCTTTGCAAACATATACCTTTCTCATCAATATGGAAATAAGGTCAAATATGCCCAGTATTAACAGTAAGAAAGAAATTCATTTTATATTCATCCATCCTATCATTTAATTAGCGTCACTAAACATTGACTTACTGAGTTCAATATTCATTTCTGTCTAGTATCATTAAAGTGCATTGATATTTGGAGTTCCCATCATGGCGCAGTGGAAATGAATCTGATTAGGATCCATGAGGACCCAGGTTCGATCCCTGGCCTCATTCAGTGGGTAAGGATCTGGCATTGCCATGAGCTGTGGTGTAGGTTGCAGACATGATTCGGATCTGGTGTTGCAGTGGTTGTGGGATAGGCCGGTGGCTACAGCTCCAATTCAACCCCTAGCCTGGGAACCTCCATGTGCCATGGGTGCAGGCCAAAAAAGCAAAAAAAAAAAAAGGGTTTTTTATAAAGCAAGTAAACAATCATGGTGGTCTCTAGGCTCTTATATAGGCTAAGTTGGTTCTTAGCTGACCTCAGGTTAATATTTTTGAATTTCATTTTATCTCACCTTTTTCCACAATGTCTTTTCGTCTCCTGGACTCACTTACATGGGAACTCTGAGTTGATGGTCTCCCTATGAAAATATGAATCTCTTTCTAGATGTTTGATGATGGATACTGAAGCTCTGTCCCCAGACAAAACAACAGGAAGGTGTCAAACATTGATTCTTTAGCCAGACTCAGGACTCCAAAAGATACAAACTGTGTCACTCATGTCCACATTGTACAAGCTCAGGGATTGCAGCAGAGGATATATTTACAGGTCTCTATATCTGCTCATTAGGTACATTTCCCTCATGTTACAATGACCTGTAAGAACATGATTTCCCTGTGGACACTACTCTGGACAAAAAGGATGTTTTTCCTGCTGATTCTCTGTTCCCAAGAGACCAGGTTATAAGACAGGAGAATACAGTATCTTATCCCAACCCTGATTTTAAGTTTTCTTCAGCATGTGAGACTGAGACAACCATTGACTAGGTGTCTTGGAATGTCCATGCATTGTTTTTGTGCAGATACAGCAATGATACCCTAGGGAAATATGTATTCCCCTCTTTTTAAGTTTTATTCTTATCTCTATTTCTTTAATGTAAAATATATAGGAGTGCAGTGCTTGATTTCCTGATACTTCTGCTAAAATTTTACAAATTTCCTACTTATATTTAAGGTTAAGAACTGTCGTTTAGCACCTCATTATAAAATGTTGTAAGTTATAAGATTTATTTAATATTTTAAATGCTGTAACATACCTTAGCACTTTATAGGGGTTATCTGTTTGAATTTTGTAACTTTAATTATGTTTTTTTTTATTAAAATACTGTTGGTTTACAATGCTGTGTCAATTTCTGTGATACAGCAATTGTAGAGAAGTTCTTTCTGTGAGGTAGTACTATTACGCCCTCCATTTTTAATTTAGGGATGTATCTCAGAGGTACTTAATGTTCCACTGAAAATTTTAAACTTTTGAATATGTTAGCTTCCATAAAAAGGAATGAACCTATCAAATAAATTAAATTGGCTACTAAATGTCCATAATATGAGATGATTAACTTGGATGACCCAGATTTGCATAAGCAATGGCAACAACCCTCTAATATGGAGGAGAGAGGAAGAAGAATTGGAGTCAGATATTTGAAGATGCTGTGCTACTGGATTTGAAGATGAAGGAATAACCATGAGATAAGAAATGTAGGTGGACCCTAGAAAGTGATTTAGGAAAACATTGCATTCTTCTCTGGAGTGTCTAGGTGGCATTTACCAGGCATCTTAAATTCAGGCCAATGAGAGGAATATAGACTTCTGATCTCTAGAAGTTTAATTTTCTCAAAGCCATTAGTGTAGTGATGTGCAAAAGGAATGTAATACACACATTTACCTAATAAAATGTAGTTTGCAGGAGTAGAGTTTAAGCTTCTCAATTCAGTCATCTTGGATATGCTGGATAAAGATGTTTTATGTTGCAACCTCAATTTAATAGAAGAAGAAAATGAGAGGCAATGCAGAGATATTTGCCTCATTTATTGGTTCATTGAATTTTTCACTTCATAAATATAAATGCAGTTCTATTTTGAGGACTTAAAATAGGAAAATTAATTCATAGTGAAAGTAATGTCTAACATTCTATTTTAAATTTTATAGTCTAAATTCTATAGTCTTTGAATTATGTGTTAATACAAACATTCATTATTTTAATTTCCTTACCCTTCAACTTTCTACAAGGTTTCTTTCAAAATAATAGATTGAATTCTAAAGGAGTCTGTGTAAAGGTACATGTACATGTTCAAATGTGTCTTAAGATAAAATATATACAAATAACACACACACACCTTACCTTTGAATTTTCTTTGGACTGCACAAGTATTTTTACAGATTTCATTTTTTCTCACAGCATCCTTCAGAAGTTATGTTTATTATTTTGCATTGCCATCTGAAGTAAATCTATGAAGATTAAATTTATAATAATTACAAAACAAGGCAGAAAACCTTACTGCATACCTTCTCTAGTTACATAAAAATGGAACCAGACAGTATGTATTATAAATTGTTATGAATTTTAAATTTCTTCAATGTATACACTTTCATTTGCACAGTTTATTGTTTGTACTTATGCTTTAGTAAATATATTCGAATTTTAAAAGCCAGGGTATGACATGGAGCACAGGCAGCTGAATCCCACCTAAAATGGTGTGAGGTAACTCTTCTAATTGGGAAAAATCAAAGTTTTATATGTGGATATCCAAGTAGCCACATTAAATTAAAACAATTCACATTGAATTAACTCAAAAAAGGGAGTTCCCTGTGGGGCTTAGTGGAAATGAATCTGACTAGGATCCATGAGGAAGAAGGTTCAGTCCCTGGCCTTACTCAGTGGATGAAGGATCTAGCTTTGCCATGAGTTGTGGTGTAGTTCACAGATGTGTCTCAGGTCTGGTGTTGCTGTGGCTGTGGCATAGTCCAGTGGCTACAGCTCTGATTTGACCCCTAGCCTGGGAACCTCCATATACTGCAGGTGTGGCCCTAAAAAAACAAAAACATGAATTAACTCATTTACCCCTTAAAACTAGAAGATTAGCCTACTGTATAAAAGAGGTAAAATGACAAACATTAGTTCAAGCACAAGAGCCATGAGCCTCTCATGGATGAACCTTCGAACACAGTGGAGAGATTCATTTCTGACTACAGATTCATGAGAATCCTTGCAGATATCAGAACAGCTTTCCCCATAACATCGCATTTGATAAGATAGAGGACACACTAATGAATTTTTATCTTAGGAAAGTTTGTATGAAGCAACACGTGATTCAATTATTGAATTGGACGGAAATGAGAAAAATTGTAATAATCTGATTCTATTCATTCTAGGCATTTGTTCTGATATTTGAAGAAAGTATTCATGATTAGTCTGTTATTCAAGTTTATTCTGTATAATTGTTTGTGAAATTGGCTACATTGATGCTCCATTGATTTCCCTTTCAGGTCACATAGAGAGGTTGGAAAGACATGGATATTTGAACAGTATTTGTGACCCTGAATCATACACCTGAACAGGCATTCAAGATTTGTAATGTGTCATCCTTTGATGAGGAGGATGATATATGAGAAATATTGACATTGAGTTTTTGCTATCCCTTTAATGGTTATGACAAAACTTTGAATGGTGGCAGATATTCAATTTAGAGAAGTAAAAGAAATAAAATTTTCCAGAAGCAAAATGTCTAGAAATTTTCAAACAGAAACAAGAAAATAATTTAATGACAAACCAAACTATGTATCCAGTCATTCAGCTAAACAAATGCAATGTACAAATGGACGTTGATATTCCACACTTCAATGAGAGGAGCTGGCTGAAAATTAAATATTTTGCTTAGTAATAAATGCATGATTTAACACTTTGCTCCGTGATACTTAAGGTCATCTCATTCTAAAGCCTTATGTCAATATAGTTTTTTATATTTGTCTTTCTATGTAGATTCCTCTGAGAGATACATATTTTATTATCAATGTTTTCCAGTAACTATGGTAGACATATTAGACACAAGCTCTATAACAGACTGCGATCCTAATGAGAAGAAAGATATCCCACATCAGTGAAAACAACCAGTATGTTAAGATTTGGACTATCAGAAAGAGCAATTAAGGTAGTGATATGCAAAGGAGTGATGTTCACAAAAGTGAAAAACACTGTTCTCATAGTTTTCTCTTTAATAGCCTTATATAAATAGGTGTGGTTGTCAAGAAGAGTTTTTTCTCTTCCCCATAGGAGTACAAATCATGACTATTCTTTTAGCCAAACAAAAGAATAAAATCATAAGATGCATTTCAATTGATAAGAAATTATTCTGAAGAGATCCATTTACTCCCCTGAGATAAAGGACGATTTATAGATACTTCACAGCCAAGACTGGGATTACATTTGGGAGAGAAGGAAAATGACGAAAGGGAAAACATCTTGGATATCATAGATGTTAAAAACCTTAAAAGTCAGTCACATAAATTGTGTACGAAATCAAAATAAAAATAGAAATTTGGACAAGAAGCAGAAGAGGCACATTCTACTTCTACAGTTTTGTCAAAAACTGACAACATTTGGCTCAGGCTTAAAGCTTTGTTATCATGGGCATTCCTTAAGCTATAGGGACTATTGTACATTTTATAGATGACTTTCCAATGAGTATTTTCAGACCCCTCTTTATGTCTTTATTTCTCAGACTATAGATGAAGGGGTTCAGCATGGGTGTGACCACAGCATGCATCACTGAGGCTATTGCACTTGAGTGTGAGCTGTAGGCAGCAGCAGAGTTAATATATACTCCTAAGCATGTACGATAAAATAAGGAGAAAACTGAGAGGTGAGATGCACAGGTATAAAATGCTTTATATTTCCCTTGAGATGATATTTCATGTATGGAGGAAACTATCTTCCAGTAAGAGTAAAAGATACATATGAAGTAATCACCAGCCAGCAACATAGCTACATGTTATTGAGAAAGGTGTTGGAATGAGCAAGTTGGATCATCTGATTGTGTTCACAGAAAAAGTGGGGGATTTTGAAGACTCTACAGAAGGTCAGTATCAATACAATTAAGCTTTCTTTCTAACAAGGAATGTGGGGCACTGGTTGTCCAAGACACCAGAATCAGCAGTCCACAGAGCCAGGGGTTCATGAAGACTGTGTAGTGCAGGGGATGACAGATGGCCACAAATCATTCATAGGCCATCATGATCAGAGGAAAGATGTCCAATCCTGCAAAAGGTAGACAAAAAATACATTTGTGTGCTGTAGTATTCGTAGGCTATGACTTTGCTCTGGGTCTGTGTATTTATCAGCATCTTTGGGATGGTGGTAGAGGTGAAACAGATGTCCACAAAGGACAGGTTGCAAAGAAAGTAGTACATGGCTGTGAGGAGGTGGGAGTCATAGATGGTGACATGAGTGATGAGCAGGTATCCAAATGAGATACCTTTAGAGAAAAATAACAAATAAGAGGGGTTGCAGCTCTGGTTCTTCTGAAAATCCCATAAGAAGAAATTCTGTAACTTCTGTTAAGTTCCTTGTTGCCATATGGTGGTGATGACTAAGAAGAAAAGGGAAAATAGCATAACTAATTTTTCCATAAATTGAGGGTTATAACATTGTTGAAATGCTACTATTTTTATCTTGCCATAAACATGTAAGTCCAATATTTTGTTCATTGATTTCATGCTTTTTAGGGAGTCTCCTGTGTCATCTCTAATTAGCAACCTTCCCAACTGTTACCATTTTCCCCCAGATGTCATGTATTTACAGTTCTAGTCAGAAATTCTTTAATGCATTAAAAAAATGAATTGGGACAATGTTTCAGGTGCTTTCTATGCAGAGAGCTTAGGGTGCTGAAACATAAACACTCTTAAAATCCATTTATAAAGATAGAATATAAGCAAATAAAAATCACATAGCATGTCAGATGGTTACAGGTGTTATGAAATAAAATAAGGCAGATATAAGGAGAGAGTAAAGAGGTAGTACTATGTTGTGCAGGTTTGGGCAAGAAATGTTAACAAGATGATATTTGAACAAAGACCTCAAGCAAGGAGTCAGGGCTATGAGAAAACCTGGGAAGTCTGTGCCTGGCAAGGGAACAGTTAGTGCGAAGTCCTCAAGGTCAGTGCTTAAGATGTTCCAGTCCAAGAAAAGGCCAGTCTAGTGAGGGAAATGAACAGGAGATAAAGGGAGGAAACATAGTGTCAGAGAATATTGAAGAAGGAAGGTCCCCCCGCGATATTGCTGAAAATTCAAGGCGCAAGAGGTCACTTGTCCATAGTAGATATCTTTGGCACTTTGGAAAAATCAATATAAAAAGACTATCTGAAAGAAAACAGAAGGAAAATTCAAAAAATAAGCTCTAAAAGAAAAGATATACAATAGTTACATATTTTAAAGACATTAATGTGTGTCCTTAATTCAATTTTAGACTACCAAAGTTTTGGATGTAAAAGAATATGACAGAGATTCTTTTAAAATGAGACGAGGAAACTGTACTTGAGTTATACTTTCCTTTTGCATAGAGGCATATGTATTGAAATATACATATGTGTAATAAAATTATCTTTAGTTAACTATAAAGAAGAGTACCTTCCAGATAGTGGTTGAAAATGATGCAACTTTTATAAATAGATTGAATTATAATAGAATAAATTAAACAATGAGGGATAAGCTATATGGAAAGTAAATATAAATATGTATAGAACATGATTTATTAACAGAAAACATTGGTGTTCAATTCTCTTTAAGGCAAAGATTTGCAAGTAAAGAATATTTAAGTGACAACTCTACTTCTTCAGTTAAAAAAAATTAAAGCAATGGAGAAAACATAAGATGATTGACACAGATTTCACCACATAAAATTTATAAACTCTCCGACATTCTGCACAAATACTTGTACCCACACATAAAATGACTCAGTGGCAAACAGCACACTTGAAAAAATTACAGTTCTTATTTGAAAGAGTACATTTTAAAAGAGGAGTGCAAACATGCTGGATTCACCATACAAAAATAAAGGAATTCAACAGGTAAGTCTCTATGTTTTGGTTTGAGCTGCACAGACAACGCCAGATCCTTAACTGCTGTGTCACAAGGGAGTGCTAAATCTCTACTTTTTGGTAGAGAAATCTGAAAATATATTCAGCTTTACAAGAAATAAAACAATTGCAGATTAAATGCATTAACACACCTCTTTTTACACAATATTTTTTCACTTGAGTGCTGAGAGAGGAATTAGTGTGAAATGTATATGTCACGAACTGCTGTTGCTAGGAAATGTTGCCAGCATTCCTTGGTCTGGATATTCACATCAGATTCAAACATGCTCCACATTAGGAAAAAAAAAAGATCTTATGTCTCTTACATTCCTTCACAGCTAATAGACTATATCTCTGCTCCAGTTAATTGCAAAGTCCTTGGACGTAGGTTCTACTTTTGACACCTCCTGTCCCCTTTTCTAATTGGGCTTCCATGTCTTTCATTTGACAATTGACATTGACCTTTGCATTGCTGAGTTCAATATTCACTTCTGTTTTGGGCATTAAATTAATAAATTAAGTAATCAATCAAGCAAACAAACAGCTGCATTGATCATGGCTCTGGCTTAGCCTGGACTGGCTCTTGGGTGAACACAGGTAAATGTCTTGGCTGTCATTTTCTTTGTCCTTCCAAAGTATTTACTGAGCTCTTGGACTCACCTGGGTAGAGTCCCTGAGAGGAAACTCTCAATTTAGATGTCCAAATCTTCTTGGGTGGTTGATGATGGGGGTAAAAGCTCTGTTATTGGACAAGACAGTGGGATGGAGTTAAGCATTGGTCCCCCAGACAGAGTTATGACTCCAAAAGCAACAAGTGTGTCCTGTCCACACCAAGGTTGCACAGGCTGAGGGACTACAGAAGAGCTATTTATAGGTCCTTATATCTGCTCCTTGGCAGGTTTACCTCTTTTTACTACAACCTCTAATAATCGATTCCCCTTAGAGACACTGGTCTGGGTAGATAGGAAATTTTCTGGCTTATTCTTTGTGTCCAAAAGGCAATGTTACAAACCAGAGAAATTCAGTGTTTATTAATCCTGTTCCATAATCTCTCCTGTGTTTCATAGGAATAAACCTTAAGGTCCCAGTCCTTTATATCAACCAGGAGTTCAAGTTTTTACTGAAGTCTAAGATTGAGGATTTTTCTCAATTAAACCCTTATGAAAGCATTGATTCCTGGTGTGTCACAGCTTCTCCTAGCTCTAGAAAATTGCTTTACCATATTCAAAAGTGGAACAACGTTGTTCCTTTAATATGAAGCCTTAGGCTGTGCACTGCTTGGATTCATCACAATATTACCCAAATAATTGGGAATTTCATAATTCTAGCATGAATTAAGACTGGCTGTTTATTCCCTCATTAGAACATATTTGTTACTTATAAAAGTTATTTTTAGATCATAGGATCTTATGGGGATTGTACTATTTAATTTTTAGAAAACTCCATTCTATGAGAGGGTACTATAAACAACTCCATTTTCCATTGCAGTAATGGGGTTTGTGTGGATTAGTGATTTGCCAGTTTTAATCTGAATAAGGCATGAGACCTTTATTGGAATTCTGTCAGGTTGTTTCCAGTTTTCAAAGTCTGGGCCAGTGGTTCTCAATCAGAGATGTCTTTGCCCTGGGTGATATTCAGTCATGTCTTAAGGGAAGTTGTTTAGGGCCACACCCATGGCATATGGAAGTTCTCAGGGTAGGGGTCAGATAGGAGCTCTAGCTGATGGCCTATGCCAGAACCACAGCAATGCAAGATTCTGAGCCTCTTCTGTGACCTACACCACAGCTCATGGAAACACCTGATCCTTAATCCACTGAGTGAGGCCAGGGATTGAACCTGTCCTCATGGATAATAGTCAAGTTCATTACCACTGAACCACAATGGGAACTTACAGTGTGTGTATTTTTGTTTTGCTTGTTCATTTATTTATTTTTATACCACATGAAATTGAAATGATATGTTATTTGTCTTTTCTCATCTTAGTAATTTCAATAAGCACAATACTGTCAATGTCTATCCATATCATATCAAATGGCAAGATTTTACGTTTTTATAGCTAAGTAGTATTCCATTGTATAGATAGAACCCATCACCTATATCCATTCTTCTGTCAATAAGCACTTAGGTTGTATTCATATCTTGGCTGTTGTAAATGTGTGTCAATTAACATAGAGGTACTTCTTAATTTTTGTTTTCATTTACTTCTGAGAAATACTAGAATTGCTAGATCATATGCTAGTTATATTTTTAGTTTTTGAGGAAACTCCACTCTATTTACTGTAGTGCACTAATTTACATTCCCATCAACAGTGTGCAAGAGTTCCCTTTTCCAAACATCCCCTCGAACGTTTGTTATTTGTAAATGTTTAGATGACAATCATCCTAGCAAGTGCAAGGAGGTGATATCTCATTCTTGTTTTGACTAGTATTTCTCTAAAATTTAATAACATTGCACAACTTTTCATATGATTGTTAGCTATCTGCATGTCTTCTTTAGGAAAAATATCTATTCAGTTCTTCTGCTCATTTTTTGGTTGAGTTTCTTTTTTTTATTAAAGCATAGTTGATTTACAATGTTGTGCCAAATTCTGTTGTACAGCATAGGGACGCAGTCATATATGTATATATGGCATATATATGTGTGTGTGTGTGTGTGTGTCTATTATTATTCTAATATTATCTTCCATTATGTTTTGTCCCAAGTGATTGTATAAAGTTCTTTGTATTATGAGGTAGGACCCCATTTCTTATCCATTCTAAATGTAAATGTTCGCATCTACTAAACCCCAAACTCCCAGTCCAGCACAATCCCCCCTGCCTTGGCAACCACAAGTCTGTTCTCTATGTCTCTACATATGTTTCTGTTTTGAAGATAGGTTCTTTTGTGCCATATTTGAGATTACACATATAAGTGATATCATATGGTATTGTTTTTCTCTTTCTGACTTACTTCACTTAGTATGAGAATCTCTATTTGCATCCATGTTGCTGCAAAACTAACCCTATCACTGATATAATTTGCAAATATTTTCTGTCAACTCATAGATGATCATTTCACTTCTTAGATGGTTTCCTTTGCTATGAAAATTCTTTTGAGTTTAATTAGGTCCTTTTATTTACCTTTGTTTTTATTTCATTTGCCTCAGACACAGATGCCAAATAATATTGGTATGATTTATGTTAACAAATATTCTGAATATGTCCTCTTCCAGGAGTTTTATGATTCAGGTCTTACATTTAGGTCCATAATTGACTTTAAGTTTATTCTTTATATGGTGTGAAGGAATATCCTAATTTCATTGCTTTACATGTACCTGTCAATTTTTCCCAGCACCACTTATTGAAGACTGTTCTCCATTGTATATGCTTGCCTAATTTGTCATTGATTACCATAGAATGGATTGGTTTATTTCTGGGACCTCTAATCTATTCCATTAACTTATGGGTCTATTTTTGTGCCTGAACCATGCAGTGTTTTTTTTTTTAATATGTAATTATTTTTATTTTTTCCCATTATACCTGGTTTACAGTGTTCCATCAATTTTCTACTGTACAGCAAGCTGACCCAGTTACACATAAATGTACACATTCTTTTTCCTCACATTATCATGCTCCATTATAAGTAGAACTACCATATGATCCAGCAATCCCATTCTTGGGTGTATACGCAGACAAGACTTTCCTTGAAGAAGACACATGCACCCGCATGTTCATTGCAGCTCTATTCACAATAGCCAAGACATGGAAACAACCAAGATGTCTATCAACAGATGATTGGATTAGGAAAATGTGGTGTATATATACACAATGGGATACTACTCAGCCATAAAAAAACCAAAATAATGTCATTTGCAGCAACATGGATGGAACTAGAGACTCTCATCCTGAGTGAAGTAAGTCAGAGAGAGAAAGGCAAATACCATATGATATCACTTATATCTGGAATCTAATATACACCACAAATGAACCTTTTCACAGAAATGAACCATGCAGTTTTGATTACTGTAGCATTGTACAATATTTTGAAGTATGAAATATTGTTCTTGCCCCCCTCCCTTTGTTCTTTTTTCCCAAGGTTGCTTTGTCTATTCTAGGTCTTTTGTAGTTCCATGTGATTTTTAGGATTTTATGCTCTAGTTCGGTGAATAATATAATGGATATTTTGATGTGGATTGTATTAAATTTTCAGATTGCTTTTGGTAGTGTGGCCATTTTAACTGTATGAATTCTTCCAATCTAAGAGTATAAGATATCTTTTCATTTTTCATATCGTCTTGATTTTCTTCATCAATGTTTTACATGTTTTGGAGTATTGGACTTTCACTTTCTTGGTTAAGGTTATTTGTAAGTATTATATATATATTTTTAATTTAAATGATTTTTAATTTTTCCTTTATAGCTGTTTTACAGTGTTCTTCCAATTTTCTACTATACAGCAAAGTGACTCAGTCACACATATATTCTTTTTCCCACATTATCCTCCATCATGTTCCCTCATAAGTGGCTAGATATAGTTACCAGTGCTATACAGCAGGATCTCATTGCTTATCCACTCCAAAGGCAATAGTTTTCATCTATTAACCCCAGACTACCAGTCCATCCCACTCCCTCCTCCTCCCCCTTGGCAACCATAAATCTGTTCTCCAAGTGCATGAGTTCCTTTTCTATGGAAAGGTTCATTTGTGGTGTATATTAGATTCCAGATATAAGTGATATCATATGGTATTTGCCTTTCTCTCTCTGACTTACTTCACTCAGGATGAGAGTCTCTAGTTCCATCCATGTTGCTGCAAATGACATTATTTTGGTTTTTTTATGGCTGAGTAGTATCCCATTGTGTATATATACACCACATTTTCCTAATCCAATCATCTGTTGATAGACATCTTGGTTGTTTCCATGTCTTGGCTATTGTGAATAGAGCTGCAATGAACATGCGGGTGCATGTGTCTTCTTCAAGGAAAATCTTGTCTGCATATACACCCAAGAATGGGATTGCTGGATCATATGGTAGCTCTAAATTTAGTTTTCTGAGGTACCTCCATAATGTTTTCCATATCAGTTTTATCAATTTACATTCCCACCAACAGGGTAGGAGGGTTCCCTTTTCTCCATACCCCCTCCAGTATTTGTTATTTGTGGACTTACTGATGATGGCCATTCTGACTGGAGTGAGGTGGTATCTCATAGTCATTTTTATTTGCATTTCTCTAATAATTAATGATGTTGAGCATTTCTTCATGTGCTTTTTGGCCATCTGTTTTGTTCTTTTTCAGGCGATTTTAACTAGATTTTTTTTTTAAGTTTCTCTTTCTGATCATTTTTTGTGTCTAGAAAAACAATAGATTTCTGTGCATTAATCTTTTGTCACCTTTATGAATTCATTGAATAGTTCTAATTTATTTTTGGTGGAGACTTTAGATATTCCTTTTTTCTTTTTATGGCCACACCTAAGGCATATGGAAGTTTCAAGGCAAGGAGTCAAATTGGAAATGCAGCTGCCAGCCTGTACCACAGCCATGGCAATGTGGGATGTGAGCTACATCTGTGACCTACATCTGGTGAGCTTGCAGCAACACCAGATCCTAAAACACTCAGAGAGGCCAGGGATTGAACACACATTCTCATGGATACCAGTTGGGTTTTTAACCCATGGAGCCACAATTGGAATTCCCAGATTTTTCTATATAAAGTATTTTGTCTTCTGAATTATGACTTAATGAAATGCTCCTTTCATCTCACCTCTTCAACTGACAACCAAGAAAACACCCACAGCACAACCAAGGTGCCTTGGCACAACACGCTAGGACAACAGAGAATTCCACATGTGTATACATCTAAGGAGGGTGAACTGGAACACATAAAGGAGGTGGAACTGGGAGGAACATCAGAGGCACCTCTGTGACCTCAGCTCCTCCACTTGCTCACCCCCTACAGGAGAGCACCAGAGCAACCACAGAGGCAAAAGAAATTATAAATATGGTACAAGGCGACATCTCTGACAGATACAGTGGAAGGTGGGAAATTCAGATGCTTGAATATAAGCAGTGAAGCTCTGGTAAGAGAAACTGAAAACATAGGCTATCTCGCAACCCATTGATCAATGAAAGAAAGGTATCAAAATTTAAGCCTAATGAATAGTTTGAAGAAAATACAAAGCTGTTATATATTTCAAAAGCACTAATTGAGGAACAACTCATCAAACTCTGGGAAGAACCAGTCTAAGTGTTCTCTGCTCATGAATAGATTTTTTAAAAATAGTTTCGTCTATAAAAAAGAAGGAAATACTGCTGTTTGCGACAAAATGGATGGATTTTGACAACATTATGCAAAGTGAAATAATTTAGACACTGAAAAACTAATGCTGTATTGTCTACATATACATAGAATCTAAAAAAGCCAAATTTTTAGATCAGATAATAGAATGGTGGTTGCCAGGACATGGGGCATTGGAATACTGCATAGTAACACTACCACAAAGAAAGAAAATAACGGTTGTTCAGAAAGTAAACTTCCATCATGCAGTATTTCAATCTAACTGATAGAGAATTCAAAAGAGCTTTCGTGGCATTCCCATCGTGGTGCAGGGGTTAACGAATCTGACTAGGAACCATGAGGTTGCAGGTTTGATCCCTGGCCTTGCTCAGTGGGTTAAGGATCCAGTGTTTCCGTGAGCTGTGGTATAGTTTGCAGATGCAGCTCAGATCCCGCATTGCTATGGCTCTGGTGTAGGCTGGTGGCTACAGCTCCGATTAGATCCCTAGCCTGGGAATCTCCATATGCCATGGGAGTGGCCCTAGAAAAGGAAAAAAAAAAGAAAAGAAAAGAAAAAGAGGTTTCATGAAAAAACTCAATTAAAGAAAACTAAGAAGGGCAGTTCCATGACTTAGGGAAAAAAAAATTAATGAACAGAGAAATGCATTACCAAAATACTGAATCTTTAAGATTGAACCAAAGTGAAATTCTGTAACTGAAAAAAAAATCAGTAAGACAGATGAAGAATGCATTAGAAATCACTGGCAAAAGAGAAGAGAAAATTTGGAAGCTAGATGAGAGAAATGAGATATTTTTAAAATGAGGAAATTTAAGAAGAACTATCTGACTCTTTTAGGAAGTTCAGTGTTGCGGTAATGGACATCTTAGAAGGAGAAGAGAGGAAGAAAATGTGGGGAGTTTACTTAAATAAATAATAAGAACTTGCCAAATCTGTGGGAGAAACTGGATTATGAGTCCATGAAACTAAAAAAAAACCAACTAATTACCTAAATGTAAAACAATCTTCTCCAAGACACATTAAATAAAGTAGTTGAAATTCACTTAAAAAGTATTTTAAGGCAATGAAGAAATGTTTAAAAATGATACCATACAAAGAAACCTCCATTAGCCTATTAGCAGATTGAGCAGAAGAAATTATACAGACAAGAGGGTGTGGAAAGACTTTCTCAAGATATTGAAAGATAAAAACTCTCACCCAAGAATATTCTATCTAGCAAAATTACAATTCAGATCTGAAGGAGAAATAAAGGCTTTGCCACATGAACAAATGCTGAAGGATCCCATCACTGCTGGACCTGTTTTACAATAAATGTTGAAAGGAGCCTTTCTGCCAGAATAGAGTGGAAAACACACAAAACTCTGGATATGATGATAAATAGGCAGAATCAGAAAACTGAAAAACACTATCCTAATGTGTTTTGAAACACTTTATTATAACATAAAGTTTAAAGTGGAGAAAATACAAAAAATATGGCTACTTCAATTTAGTACCAATATCAGAACATAAAAAGGGATAATTTGAGGAAACTAAAACACAAAAGGGAAAGGGAAAGAATGGAACCTACATATAAAAGAAGATAAAATGCTATCAGCAGAAAAAAGGACTATTTTTATCTGTGAGATGCTTAACACCAACCCCATGGTAACCATAAAACATAAATCTAGATTAGAGACTCAAAAGACCAAAAAAAGAGAGAACAAGAGGAAAATATTACAGAAAGCCATAGACAAAATCACAAAGAAAAAGAAATAATATAGGAATAGAGCAATAGAATACAAAGAGAAAACGGCCATCTATCTGATCTATCAATATTTACCATAAATTTGAATGGATTATATACACCAATCAATAAATCAGTAGATACAAATTGCCTGGAGGGATTGAAATACAAGACCAAAATACATCCTGCCTCCAGGAGACTCACTTCATCTTTTAAAAAACACTGACGTTAAGGCTGTTTCTGTTTTGTAAGTTCTTTTGTGTCATTTTTTATTAGACCCCACATATTAGTGATGTCATGTTATTTGTCTTTGTCTGACTTATTATGATAATTTCTAGATACACCCATGTTGCTGTAAATGGCATTATTTTATTATATTTATGGTCAAGTATTATTCCTTTATATATATCTACCACATCTTATTTATCCAACACTGTTGATAGATATGTAGGTTTCCTCCAAGTCTTGCCTATTGTAAATAGTGCTGCAATGAACATCAAGTGCATGTATCTTTTGGAATTAAGGTTTTCTCCATGTACACATTACTATATAAAATACATATGCAACAAAGACCTTCTGTACAGGAAAATCTCAATACTGCGTGATAACCTCTATGGGAAAAGAATCTGAAAATCAAAGGAAGGTATATATATATATGCAACTGATTTACTTCGTTGCATACCTGAAACTAATACAACTTTGTAAGTCAACTATACTCCAATAAAATTTATTTAAGAAACATAGACTTAAAATGAAATGATAGAAAAACATACTCCAAGAAAATGGCAATCAAACCTGGTATAGGCATATTCATACCCCCTAAAATATATTTCATATCAAAAAAGGGAAACAAAAGACAAAGATGAACAGAATATAATGATAGAGGGAAGAATTCATCAATATACATAATAGTTTTTAATGTATATGTACCAAAACATATAAAAATGATTAAAGGATTAAAGGGAGATTGCCTTTTCTCCATAGCCTCTCAAGCATTTGTTATTTGTAGACTTATTAGTTATAGACATTCTGACCAGTGCAAGGTGGTACTTCATTGTTTTTTTTTTTTTCTCATCACATGGAGACTCCCAGGCTAGGGGTCCAATGGGAACCATAGCTGCCAGCCTACAGCAGGGCCACAGCAATGCTGGATCTGAGCTGTGTCTCTAACCTACATCACAGCTCATGGCAATGCTGGATCCTTAACCCACTGAGAGGAACCATGGATCAAACCCCTGTCCTCACGGATGCTAGTCAGGTTTGATAACTACTGAACCATGATGGGAACCCCTCATTGTAGTTTTGATTTACATTCTCTAATAATTAGTGATATTGATCATCTTTTCATGAACCAATTTGCTATTTGTATGTCTTCTTTGGAGAAATGTCTAGGTTGTCCACACTGTTGTTGGAAATGTAAAAATTGGTACAACCATTATGGAAAACAGCATGGAGGTTTCTTGGAAAACTAAATATAGAACTACCACATGATCCAGCAATACCACTCTTGGGCATATATCAGGACAATACTGTCATACATAAAGATACATGCACCCTTATGCTCATAGCAGTACTATTCACAATAGCCAAGCCATGAAAACAACATAAATGCCCATTGACAGATGAATGGATTAAGAGGTTGTGGTACAAATATACAATGGAATATGCTCAGTCATAAAAAGGACAAAATAATGGCATTTGCAGCAACATGGATGCAACTAAAGATTTCCATTCTAACTGAAGGAAATCAGAGATAGAAAGACAAATACGTATATTACTTATATGTGGAATCTAAGACATGGCTCAAATGAACCTATCTACAAAACAGAAACAGACTCAGAGACCTAGAGAAGAGAATTGTGATTGCCAAGAAGAAGGGGGGAAGGAAGTGAGACGGATTGCTAGTTTGGGGTTGGCAGATGCAAACAATTACATTTAGAATGGATAAGCATTGAGGTCCTACTGTAAAACACAAGGAACTCTATCCAGTCTCTTGGCATAGAACATGATTGAAGACAGTATAGAAGAAAACATATTATATATATATATATATACACATATATATACACAGATTATATATATATATTCACACTATATGCAAATGTTTGTGTGTGTATATATATACATATATATACATATATATACACTATGCTGCATAGCAGAAACTGGCACAATACTATAAATTAACTATACATTAATAACAATAAATTTTAATTAAAAACATTAAACCTTTCCACAGAGAAGAAAATCATGGACTTGGAGAATAGACTTGTGGTTGCCGATGGGGAGGGGGATGGATGGGGTGCTTGGGGTTAATAGATGTAGACTATTGCCTTTGGAATGGATTAGTAATGAGATCCTGCTGTGTAGCACTGGAAATTATGTCTGGTCATTTATGATGCAGCATGATAATATGAGAAAAAAGAATGTATACATATATGTGTAACTGGGTCACCATACTGTACAGTAGAAAATTGACAGAGAAAGCTGTAAGCCAGCTATAATGGAAAAAAATAAAAATAATAAAACATTTTTAAATCACTAAAGGGAGAAAATGAAGCAAGAAAAAGATAGCCCATTAATTTAACACCACTGTTACAAATGGACAAATCATCCAGAGAATGTCAACAAATACATAGCAGCTATATGAAACATAAGACCAGTTGGATTTGATGTATTTTTACAGAACATTCCAACCAAGTGCAGCAGAATACATTTTCTCAAGTGTAGGTGGAATATTATCAAGAATAGATCATATCTTGTAACACAAAGCAAGCCTCATCAATTTAAGATCAAAATTTCATCAAGCATCTCTTCTGATCATTTCGATATGAAACTACAAATCAAATAAAAGAGGAGAGATGGAAAAAATACAAAAAAAATGTGGACACTGAGCAATATGTATTGAATAATAATTACGTAAAAAAAAGAAAAATAAAGTACTTGAAGACAACAAATTAAAAGCATCACATACCAAAGTCTATGGGATGCAGAAAATTTGAACTAAGGTGGATGTTTATTGGGTAATTGCCTAACTCAAAAAATAAGAAAAATCCCAAATAACAGTGTACACTTACAACTAAAGAACTAGAAAAAAGGGACAAAGTCTAAAGTCAGTAAGAGGAAGTAAATAATAAATATCAGAACAAAAATAAGTGAAAAAGAAACTAAAATAACTGAACAGATTAATGAACTTATAGCTGGTTCTTCAAAAAAATAAACATAATTCACACATCTATCATCTCACTCACAAGCAAAAAAGAGAAAAGACACTTAAAAAATAAAATCAGAAATTTGAGAGGATAAATAACAAGTATCAAAGAAAGACAAAGATTATAATAGAATATTACAAATAACTTCACACTATTAACAAATTAGAAAACCTAGAAGAAATGGATAAATCCCTAATCATACAACCTTCAAAGATTAAACCATAAAGTAACAGAAAATCTTAGTAGATGGTCACCAAAACAAAGATTGTAATGGTCATTAAAAATAACCAGGAAAAAATGTCCAGTCCCAGATGGCTTTACAGGTAAATATTCTAAAATATTCAAATAAAATTAAATACTTATCCTTCCAAAAACCTGAAGAGATGGTAATGCATCTGAATGTATAGTCTGAGGACAATATTACCCTTATGAAAAACAGAGAAGGAAAATAACACAAGAAAAGAATATTTTAGGCCAATATCTCTGAGGAATATAGGTGCAAAGTATACTGGCAAATATACTCAAAATATACTGGCAAACCAAATTTAGCAATACATTACACCGTGATCAAGTGGGATCCATTTCAGGGATGCAATATGGATTGACATTCCCAAAAGAAGGATGATAGTTGTTTGAAGGACCTTTGTAATGTTTTCCACAGTAGCTGCACCTGTTTAAAATTCCACCAACATAAGACATATTGTTTTGGTCAGACTGGCATTTCAAAATCATTCACCTGCTGAACGTGGAAGTAAATTTAACACTTAATTGAATGTTTTCCTTATATTAGACTCTCTATATATAGGGCTCCATTTCCCCACCTTTCTCTGTATGCATGTATTTGGCAATATGGCAATGAAACCCTTTCCATCATGTCCTGAAATATATTTTTCCACCTTTGTATCTATTTTGGGCTCAAGGATTTTTATTTCCTCTGGTCCATGGTATATGGTGAAAATGATGGTGTGCCTTCAGAGGACTTGCTACATATCTGCTGATGTCTAATCAAACTTTGATTCAGAAAACAAGAAACCAAATCAGAGGACAAGATAACATGTGGAGAAGATCCTGACTGTCTCAACCAAGGCCATGATACATCAGCCTACAGGTGGCTGAGAACCCAGGATATGTGAATGCTTAGCCAACATCAACAGAGGCTTCCAGGCTGACATATAGGTGAATAAAGACACACAAGGATCCCAGCAGAGATCAGAACAATTCAGCTCCATATCATTCCATTTCAATAATTAAATGAATGTCAAATCATTGGCTGTCAGGATGGCTTGTTGTGTAACAATAGCTAGTAATACAACAATATAAATGAAGGCAATTATAACTTGCTGTTTCTTATTTTTGACATTTGCTTTGATATTGAGACTTTAATGATGACTCTGTTATTCAAGTTTATTTCAGAAAAGAATATTAACATATGACTCTATTGAGGTTCCCTTCCAGGTAATCAAAGGAGTTTGGAAGGAAATGAATGTTTACAGAGAAAAATTTCTGACCCTGAATCACAGGAATAGATACAAATTCAACCTCTCTTGTGAATCTCCCTTTGATCATACTCACTGAAGTGATTCCTGATCACAAAGAGGACACATAACGGGTAATATTTTTGTATATTCATCTCTCATTTTATTACTATGACTAACTTTAGAAAAGAGAGAAATATTTCTTTAGGGAAATGGGAAAATTCATATGTAGGTAACACTAAATATTCAAGCAGAAACAGGAAGATAATCCAATAAAAAGAAACAAAACAAGCCATCAACTCCTTCATTCCAACGTATAGTCTTCCTTTCACATAAATGTGAAATTCCATAATTCAAAGAGTTGCTGTATAGTATGTAAAACAAATATATTAGTAATATAAAATGCATTTAAGATTTTCTACATTCTATTTCACTTATTTATTATTTAAATCTCTTTATTCTTATTTGTTTTACCTGTTATCCAACTTATTTATTTAAATGATTGGTGTCATTTAAGATCACCATTTCCTCATTGATTTTCTGTCTGGATGATCCATCTACTGATGCAAGTGGGAATATAAATTGGTAGAGATACTATTGAAAACAGTATGGAGATTTTTCAAAGAAATAAAGTGTTCAGGAGTTCCTGTCGTGGCGCAGTGGTTAACCAATCCGACTAGGAACCATGAGGTTGCGGGTTTGATCCCTGCCCTTGCTCAGTGGGTTAACGATCCGGCATTGCCGTGAGCTGTGGTGTAGGTTGCAGACGCGGCTCGGATCCTGCGTTGCTGTGGCTCTGGCGTAGGCCAGCGGCTACAGCTCCGATTAGATCCCTAACCTGGGAACCTCCATATGCCGCGGGAGCGGCCCAAGAAAAGGCAAAAAGACAAAAAAAAAAGAAAGAAAGAAAGTGTTCAAATTCCACAATCTGATCAAAGTTTGCCATTTCTGACTGTGAGTCTCTGAACCCTTAAGTCATGTGCTCTTCTTCAGCCCAGTAGAATCCATATGATCAAGGATTCTACTCCTTGGAATATATCCCCAAACCACAGCAAAACAGAAATTTGAAAATATATATGCACCTCAATTTTCACTAAAGCACTATTTACAATAGTTAAAATATGTAACAATCCAGATGCACATCAAGATTAAAGTATAATCAGAGTTCCCATCATGGCTCAGGAGTTAATGAACTCGACTAGTATCCATGAGGATGGGGGTTTGATCCCTGGCCTTGCTCAGTGGTTTAAGGATCCAGCATTGCCATGATCTGTGGTGCAGGTTGCAAATGTGGCTTGGATCCAGCATTGCTGTGGCTGTGGTGTAGGCTGGCCATTACAGCTCTGATTTGACCTCACCTGGGAACCTCTGTATGCCACAAGTGCGGCCCTAAAAAGACAAAAGACAAAAACAAGATTAATGTATAATTAAGATGTGATATAAATATTAACTCTTTGCCAAAAAAATTCAGTAATTTTCAGCAACAAGGATGGACCTAGAGATTATTATGCTTAGTAAAATATGTCAGACTGAAAAAGATAATGTAAAATATCACTTATATGTGGAATATTAAAATAATACAAGTAAGAGGTTCACAGATACAGAAAACCAACTAGAAGTTACCAGAGAGTTGAGAGAATGGATGATGAGCAAAGTAGGGGTATAGGATTAAGAAATACAAACTGTTGTGTATAAAATAGACAAGAAACAAGGACATATTGCATAGCACAGGGGTTTATAGCCATTATCTCAAAATAATTTTTAATGGAGTATAATCTGTAAAAATACTGAAGCACTATGTTATACACATAAAACTAGTAAAACATTGTAACAACTATATTTCAAATAAAAGAATAAGTAAAAAATTAAAAAAATTGTGTTACTTTGGAGGTGTCACAGGGACATGAACTTGATAATTTGTTTTTGCCAGTGAATATAGTAGGTATTAAGGACCCAGAGCTGAATAAGGTATTATGACACCAAGAGGAGAATAAAATTCAATGGTACATTACAAAATGCACAGTAAGCTAAAATCCGAATACAAGGAATAGAAGTTAAGGGAATGACATTCAAAGGGATAATATGACAATATGACAACTCAAAACTCTGTGGTCTGAGATTTTCACTGTTATAAACATATAAATAGCCAGGGATGACTAGAGCAATTTTTTTTTCATAGAAGCAGTTCAACTCATGACCCTACTTCACTAAAACAAAAGAAAAATACTTGGGTACCGTATGCTGTATTTTAAAATAAATTGTCCTTAAGAAATCCATCCATTCCTATTTAAACATGGTAATTCCCCAATCTTTCAGAACCAAGGCTGAGAATAAATGTGAGAGAGTGGGAAAACTGTCAAAGGGGAAAACACTTGCACAAGAGTAGATCATAAGGCTAATCAACAAGAAGCTAATCAAGTGAGTTATGTAAATTATATCAAGAAACAGATGTCAGAGAAATGAAAATCCCAGGAAATAAGTAGAGACACAAGTTTCAAAATTCCACAATCTGATCAAAGTTTGCCATTTCTGGCTGTGAGTCTCTGAACCCTTCAGTCATGTGCTCTTCTTCAGCCCAGGTCAACTGGGCTTCTGATGGCTGTCATATGAAAGAAAGCTTTCAGAGCTCGCTTAATATGTTTGTTTCTCAGACTGTAAATGAAGGGGTTCAGCATGGGTGTGACCACTGTGTACATCACCGAGTTGATCTCAATTAAGTATGAGCTGTGGGTAGCTGAAGAGCTAAGGTATATTCCTAGGCTTGTAGAATAAAATAGGGAGACACCTGAGAGGTGAGATGCACAGGTGGAAAAGGCTTTATACTTCCCCTGAGCTGATGAGATTCCACATATGGAGGCAACTATCTTATAGTAAGAGTAAAGGATACCAGCAAGGGGAATACCACCCAGCAACCCAGCTGCAAAATTCATCACCATGTTATTAAGACATTTGTCCGAACAGGCAAGTTGGATCAATTGTTTGAGTTCACAGAAATAGTGAGGAATTTTCACATTTCTACAGAAGGACAGCCTCAATGTCATTAATGTTTGTAACAGGGAATCTAGGACACTGGTAATCCAGCTAACCATAACCAGAATTTGACAGATTTGAGGGTTCATGATGACCATGTAGTGCAGGGGGTGGCAAATGGCCACAAAGCGGTCATAGGACATCACAGTCAGAAGGAGGGCATCCAACCCTGCAAATAGTAGGAAAAAATACATCTGGGTGATACAGCCTGCATAGGCTATAACTTTCCTCTTGCTGTGGATGTTCCACAGCATCTTTGGGATGGTGGTGGAGATGAAACAGATGTCTACAAAGGACAGGTTGGAGAGGAAGAAGTACATGGGTGTGTGGAGGCAGGAGTCAGAGCTGACAGTCAGAATGATGAGCAGGTTTCCAAACACCGTGATCAGGTACATGGAGAGGAAAAGCCCAAATATGAGGGGATGCATGTCTGCTTCCTCTGAAAATCCCAAAAGAAGAAATTCTGAAACTCCTGTTTTGTTTCCTGGTGCCATGTGTTGAAGGTGACTAGGAGGAGAGGGAAAGATAACATAACTCATTTTCATATAATCAGACATTACTCACATTGTTGGAATGCTACCATTTATAATTGGCTGTCAATAATTAATTTCAATATTTAGTGTATAGATTCAGCCACCTTCATGGGATTCCCTCTGTCACATCTAATTCGCAAGCTTATTCTACTTTCATCTTGTTCCCCAGTATGTCATGGATTCCACCTATTAAATGAGAAAAATTTTCATTCATGTAGGGATTATAAATTGATTGCTAACAATGCTCCAGTTGCCATCTAGGCAATCACTATAGTATACTGAAAGCCAAAAGCTCCTAAATTCAAGTTACGGAGAAAAAAACATAAGCAAATAAAAAATTGTATAACATGTCAGATGATAAGAGGTGCTATGAAGAAAAGGAAAGCAGGTATAAGAGAAAGAGTAAAGAGAAGTGCTACTTTTTAATTTTTGTTCAGACAAAACACACAAGTAAGGTAATATTTGGACAGAGACTTCAAGGAAGAAAGAGCATGAATCATGAACTTATCAGGAGAAATGTGTCCCTGGCAGGGAGAACAGCCAGTGCAAAGTCCTTGGAAGGTGCTTGTTTAAGATATTCGAGGTTTTTTTTTTTTTTTTTAAATAAAGAAGTCAATTTGGGGAGGGTAATGGGCAGGAAGGAGATTATGGAGAGGCCCATGAGGTCCATGATTGTTGAGGAACATGGAGACCTCCATGATGCTGCTGAACTTCAAGTCTCAAGGAGTCCCTTATCCATGCTACATATGTCTAGCCCTTCATGGAATGGTTGCAAAATATGGCTGAATGTTTAAATGAATTCCTTCTGTTGATTTGAGTTCTGGCCTCTGGATAAGAGTAACCTTGGAATATATCAGATCAGTACCCTTTCTCTGATGACTTCTCACACTGCACAATCCATAGATAGAAACACAAACTCACACACGCACACACACGCGCGCGCACACACACACACACACACACACACACACACACACACACACATAGTCCTGACTTCCTACACTGTGTTATTTCTGTCTTTTTCACCTCTACCCCATCCTCATTACCTTACAGTTGATAAATTCAAATTGATCAGATTAGGTTATGTACAAATGTTATTCAGAAATTCCAATTTGGAAATTCCTCAGGTAGAAAGAGGCTTGGGGCTCAATTTTAGTATACCCACTTTATGTCTCAAAAGTATTAGATTTAGGCTCAAGGTAACTCCATTATCACACCACTTCACACAACATAATTTCTTTATTTTTCACAGAAGGTAGTGTGAAATATATGCCTCTTGCAACAGCTGTTTACAAATATTCTTTGGTGTGGATCTTTTTAATCAATATGGAAACATGGTCAAATATGCTGCATCTTAAAATTTAGAAAGAAATGCCTTCACTTTATTCCATATCCCTCCATAAGGAATGTCCTCTCTCTTTGCTCAGTTAATTAAGATACTTGCACATACATTCAAATTTTATTGAGAGCATTTTATGCCTCTCACTCCTCCTGTAATTGGGCATCCATCCTATTATCTAATTGGCATCACTGAACATTGCCTTAGTAAGATCAATGTTTACTTCTCTTTTTGGCATCATAAAAATACATTGATATTTTAACCAAGCAAGAAAAATGCCACTGTGGTCTCTAGGCTCTGGGCTAGGCTGAGTTGTTTATGAGATTTCCTCAGTTAATATTCTTAGAGTTTATTCTCTCTGACACTTTTAGGCAGGAGTTTTTATACTCTTGGACTCACCTGCGTGGGATCTTTGAAAGGAAGGTCTCTGTGAAAGTCAGAATCTCTTCCTGGATGGTCGATGGTGGAGACTGACACTCTGTCCCCAGACAAGTGAGCAGGAAATGGTCAAGTATTGGTCCTTTACTCAAACTTATGACTCCAAATGCAACACCTGTCTCATCCATGTCCAGGTTGTATAAGCTCTGGGACTGCAGCGGAGGAGATATTTACAGCTGTCCATGTCTACTCATTAGGTACATTTCCCTCAGGTTACAATGACAGATAACTACATGATTTCCCTAGGCAAATTGGTCTAGACAGAAAATTTTCCTGCTGATTCTTCATTCTCAGGAGATCGGGTTATAAGTCAGGTGAATTCAGTTTTTAGTAATTCTTTTCCATTAATTTTTGTGCCTTCCAGAAAACTAACCTCCAAAAACCTTATCCCAATCCTGAGTTTATGTTTTCTCCAACATGTGAGACTGAGACAACTGTCTTGACCAGGACCCTTAGGTCTCTAAATCATCGACTTGTGGTGGTGACACAGCCCATGATACGCTTAGAAAATCACAATACACTTCTTTATAAGAGGGACTTCTTTGTTTCTTTAATAAAAAACCTCGGGCAGTGCACTTCTTGGCTTTGCTAAAACCTTAGGAATTTCATACTTCCATCTGAAGTTAGGAGCTGTCATTTGACCCCTCATTACAAAATGTTTGTAAGTTATGAGATACAGTGAGAGGTTTTAAGTTCCATAACCTACCTTAGTACCTTAAAGGATTATGTGATTTAAATTTTAGAGAAGTTCATTTTATGAGGTAGTACTATAACTTACTCCATCCCCATTTTAGGCATGGGGCACAGAGGAATTGAAAGTTTTGCTGAAAATTACACTTATTTTGGGGGGGAGGTTTTGTTTGTTTTTGTTTTTGTTTTGTTTTGTTTTAACTAAGGAAACAATAGTATTTTAAATAAGTATTTCTGGAATATTTGAATATCCATACACACAAAATGAACAAACAACTCTTACTTAGCACCACAGAGAAAAATTAAGTTAAAAATCCCACCGAAACTAGAATAGCTTATTCAATCAGCTGGTGAGTGTTTTATCACTCAAGGAGAGGCTGGAAATTCACTTATTTGAGATGATGCAGAGGGCTTACTACATTACTTGGTTGGGTTTTGTTAGAGATTCATTCTAATTCTAAGCATCACTAGATTTTATGCTATAAATCAAATAGAAATAAAAAACACAAAAGACAGTATTTTCATTTCTGTGAGGAACAATAAAAGCATAATCATTATAGTTTTATCTCCATCTTATGTTTTGTATGAACTATAAATTTTGACACCACATCAATTAACTAAATTATTCTTTATAGCATATTCAAAATGAAAAAATTAGATCAGCGAACTATTAGATGTCACTTTAGTATTACTCTGAATTAGAATTTATATATTAGTTATATAAAATATACTAATGTCCTACTTTCTTTCCTTCTCCAATAATGTAAATGTTATCCCAAATAAATAAATCTGTATTTTCATATAATATATTGAATCATTTGCAACTGTTCTTTAGATTGTGGATTATACCCTGTAGAAGTATCATTTGCTTAACTGAAATGTCATCATTATAGATTTTTTCCCCAAAATAGATTAATGGGGAGGAGTTTTTAACAGAATTCTATCAGGATGCCTCCAGTTCTCATACCAAGCTGTGATTCTCAGCCAGAGATTTTTTTTTTCACCAGAGGATATTTGATAATGTCAGAAAGGATGCAGCTAAACATCCTCCATACACAGGACAGAACTTAACAAAAACAATTATCTTGCCTCAAATATTAACAGTGAAAATGTGAGACAGCTTGTTTACACCAGAGCTTCTGCAACTTCATTCTGGTGACTCAATTCACCAAAAATTCTAATGTAAATTGCAAATTTTTAAATAAAAATCATATCCTATGTAGAATTTTATATACTACTTTTCAATTGTTTTATAATAAGCACTTTCTATTACATTGTATGTAATTGTAAAAATTCTTAATGACTCTAGTATTCCCTTGAATAGACAAATGCTATTTTTCACTTAGTCTACATGAATTTTTCTTTCATTAAAGTGCCACTTTAATGAAAGTAATGCATAAAATTGCAAGTTGTATTATATCAATTTAAAAACCAAAAACATATACTTTACTACTGAAGTATAGTGAATTTACAATGTCACATTAGTTTCAGGTGTACATAGTAATCCAGTACTTTTGTAGATTATATTCCGTTATAAATTATTACAAAATAATGGTAATAATTCCTCATGTTATACATATGGTCTTGTTACTTATCTATTATACACATAGTAGATTGTATTTGTTAATCCCATTGCCCTAAATTTCGCCCCCATTTCCCTCTCACCTATGCTAACCACTAGTGTGTTTTCTATATCTGTGACTCTGTGTCTATCTTTCATATATTCTCATTTGTATTATTTTTTAGTATTTCTACTCCTCTGGCTGACTTACTTGACTAAGCATGGTATATTTTAGCCCCATGCATATTGTGGCAAATGTCGGAATTTCATTCTTTTTTATGGTTAAGTTATGTATATATATACATATATGTATGTATGTATATAAAACTCACAATCTACTTTTTAATTTTTGTTGTAGTACAGCTGACTTAAAAATGTTGTCTTACTTTCATATGTATATATCCTAATCCATTCCTTTTTTCTGTAGAGAATATTGCATATTATTGAGTAGTTTTCCCTGTGCTATGCAGAAGGTCTTTATTACTTGTCTATCTTATATAGAGTTGTGTGTATCTATTATTCCCATACTCCGAATTTACACCTTCCCCTATGGTTTTCCCTATGGTAATCAAAATTTTGATTTTAAAATCTTTGAGTTATTTTAGTTTTTTCCCCAAATCCTTTACCTTATTTTTTCATTTTTTAAACATTTATTAAAGTATAGTTGGTTTACAATGTTGTGATAATTTTTCAGCTGTGCAAAAAAGTGATTCAGTTATATGTACACACACATTGATCCTTTTTCAGATTCTTTTCCCACATAGATTATCACAGAATACTGGGTAGAAGTCTCTGTGCTATACAAAGGTTCTCTGTTGCTAATAATTCCATATACTATAGTGTGCATATGCCAGTCCCAAACCTCCAATCCATCCCTCCACATTGCCATCTCCTTTAGAAACCATAAGTTTGTTTTCAAAACCTGTGAGTCTGTTTCTGTTCTGAAAATAAGTTCATTTGTATCACTTACCTAGATTCCACATGCAAGTGATATTTTATCATTTTTGTCTTTTCTGACTAACTTCACTTAGTATGATAATATCTGGGTCCATCGATATTGCTGCAAATGGCATTATTTCATTCCTTTTCTTGGTTGGGTAATATCCCACTGTGTATATGTACCACATCTTTATCCAGTCTTCTGTATGAACATTTAGGTTGTTTCCAGGTGTTGGCTATTGTTAATAGTGCTACAATGAATATTGGGATGCATATATTATTTCAAAGTATGTTTTTCTCTAGATAGATGCCATGACTGGAATTCCTAGAAAATGTGGTAGTTTTTATTACATATTTACTTTTTTAATAGAACCTCCATACTATACTCCATAATGGTGGTACCAATTTACATTCCCAACAACAGTGTGGGAAGTATCCCTTATATTCACACTCTCTTTGGCATTTATTGTTTGTACATATTTAATGATGGTCATTCTAAGTCAGCTGATACCTCATTAGAGTTATGATTTGCATTTCTCTAATTGTTAGTGATATTGATCATCTTTCCAAGTCCTTTTTGGCCATCTGTGTCTTCTTTGGAAAAATGCTTCTTTAGATCTTCTGAACATTTTTTAAAATAGAAATCTGCATTAGATGTCTGTATATTTGGAATATTTATCCCTTATTGGTTGCTTTGTTTTCAAGATGTTCTCCCATTGTCTGGGTTTCCTTTTTGTATTTGTTATTTCCTTTGCTGTGCAAAATTTTGAAGTGTCGAGAAAAGAAAATCATATTTTTAAATTTTTTGTTTTTATTTTTATTACTCTTGGAAATGGATCCAAAAAGATATTGCTGCACTTTATTTCAGACTGTTCTGCCTTTGTTTAGCTCTAAGAATTTTATAGTATCCAGACTTAACATTTCAGTGTTTACTCCATTTTGAATTTATTTTTATGTATGGTTTTAAGGAATGTTCTAATTTTATTCTCTTTTTATGATTTTTATTTTTTCCATTAAAGTTGGTTTACAGTGTTCTGTCAATTTACACTGTATAGCAAAGTGACACAGTCATATATATATATATATATACACATATATGTATATACATATATATATATATTCTTTTTCTCACATTATCCTCCATCATGTTCCATCACAACTGACTAGATACATTTCCCCATGCTATACAGCAGTATCTCTTTGCTTATCCACTCCAAATGCAATTATTTGCATCTGTTAACCCCAGAGTTCCAGTCCATCCGATTCCCTCCGCCTTGGCAACTATAAGTCTGATCTCCAAATCCATGAGTTTCTTTCCTGAGGAAAGGTTCATTTGCACCACGTATTAGATTCCAGATATAAGTGATGATATTTTGTGAGTGGAAGAAAGGAAGGACATAGACCTTGGGTGTAAAAGCACGTAAGCAGAGTAAGGAAAAGAATAAAAAGTAAAGGTCATGGAAAATCATGACCTCTTTGCAGAATGCCAAGAAAGTTATGTAAGGGAAAGGATATAAAACAGTTAAAGTTTATAGACCCTAATAAGGAAACAAACAGGCTTGTTGAGCATAGTTAATGAGATAACATCTTATGTTAGAACAAAAACAGACCTCTCCTTGCTGAGAATAAATCGAGGGATTGTTAGAACAAACATTGTTAATCATCTACCCTTATTTAAGTGTGTTTCCTGCCCTGGGTTTAACAAGTCTTATCATTAATCTTTGTGAAAAAATTTGCCCTCCACGTTTTGCCACATAGTATTATTATTCATGATTATAATAAAAGATAGACCTTGACTATCTATCTAATAAAAGATAGGCATGGAGTTTTTGCTTGTTACTGCATTAGCAGTCTCTGTGTTACATTTAAGCTGATCTCCAGAAATAGCCCGAGTTCTGTTGTCACAGGCAACAACAGTATTTGTATTTCTCTTTCTGACTTATTTCACTCAGTATGAGAATCTCCAGTTCCATCCATGTTGCTGCAAATGGCATTCTTTTGCTCTGTTTTATGGCTGAGTAGTATTCCATTGTGTATATATACCACGTCTTCTTAATCCATTCATCTGTTGATGGATGTTTAGGTTGTTTCCATGTCTCAGCTATTATGAATAGTGCTGCAATGAACATACAGGTGCACCTACCTTTTTCAAAGAAAGTTTGTCCGGATATATGACCAAGAATGGGATTGCTGGGTCATGTGGTAGTTCAATATTTAGTTATCTGAGGTACCTCCATAATGTTTTCCAAAGTGGTTTCACCAATTTACATTCCCACCACCCTCTCCAGTGTTTGTTATTTGTTGACATGTTAATGGTGGCCATTCTGAGTGGTGTGAGGTGATACCGCATAGTAGTTTTGATTTGCATTTCTCTAATAATTAGTGATGTTGAGCATTTTTTTATGTGCTTGTTGGCCACCAGTGTATCTTTGGAGAAATGTCTATTCAGATCTTTTGGCTATTTTTAAACTGGGTTGTTGGCTTTTTTGCTGTTGAGTTGTACAGGTTGTTTGTATATTTTAGAGATTAAGCCCTTGCCAGCTGCATCATCTGAAGCTATTTTCTCCAATTCCATAGGTTGTCTTTTTTTTTTTTTTTGTGGTTTCCTTTGCTGTGCAAAAACTCGTTAGTTTGATTAGATCCCACTGGTTTATTTTTGCTTTTATTTCTGTTTCTTTGGGAGACTGATCTGAGAAAACATTTGTAAGGTTGATGTCAGAGAATGTTTTGTCTATGTTCTTTTCTAGGATTTTGATGGTGACTTACGTTTAAGTCTTTAGAGCTATTTTGAGTTTATTTTTGTGCATGGCGTGATGGTGTGTTCATTGATTTTAATGTGGCTGTCCATTTTCATTGATTTATATTTGGTTGTGCAGTTTTCCCAACACCACTTGCTGAAAAGACTTTTCCCATTTTCTATTTTTGCCTCCTTTGTCAAAGATTAATTGACCATAGGTGTTTGGGCTTACTTCTGGGTTCTCCATTCTGTTCCATTTGTCTGTATGTCTGTATTGGTTACCAGTACCACACTGTCTTGATTACTGTGGTTTTGTAATACTGTGTGAAGTCTGGGAGAATTATTTCCCCTGCTCGGTTTGTGTTTCCTCAGGATTGCTATGGCAATTCTGTGTCTTTTATGGCTAAATATAAATTTTTTGATTGTTTGTTCTAGTTCTGTGAAAAATGCCATTTGTAATTTGATAGGGATTGCATTGAATCTGTAGATTGCCATGGGTACTATAGTCATTTTGACAATATTGATTCTTCCATCCCAAGAACACGGTATTATTTTGTGTCATATTTAATTTCTTTTATCAATGTGTTATAGTTTTCAGAGTACAGGCATTTTTGCTCTTTAGGTAGGTTTATTCCCAGGTAATTTATTCTTTTTGATGTGATGGTAAATGAAATGGGTTCCCTAATTTCTCTTTCTGATCCTTCATTTTTAGTGTATATGATAACAAGAGATTTTCATGTATTAATATTGTATGCTGTAAATTTACTGAATTTATTTATCAGCTCTAGTAGCTTTCTTGTAGCTTTTTTAGTATGATTTTCTAGATAGAGTATCATGACATCTGCAGATGTTGGTATTGTTACTTCTTTTCCAATTTGTGTTCTAGTTTCACTGATTTACATGCAGCTGTCCAGTTTTCTCAGTACCACTTGCTGAAGAGACTGTCTTTCACATTTTATATTCTTTCCTCTGTTATCAAAGACTAATTGATGTTAAGTGTCTGAGTTTATTCTGGGTTCTCTATTCTGTTTCGTTGGTCTCTATGTCTATTCTTGTACCAGTATCACACTGTCTTCATTACTGGAGCTTTATAATATTTTCTGGAATCTCGGAGAGTTATGCCTCCTGCTTGATTATTTCCCCCCCTCAGGATTGCTTTGGCAATTCTGGGTCTTTTATGGTTCCATATAAAGTTTTGGATTGTTTGTTCTAGTTCTGTGAAAAATACCATGAGTAATTTGATAGGGATTGTATTGAATCTGTAGATTGATTTGGGTAGTATGGTCATTTTATCAATAATAATTCTCCCAATCCAGAAGCATAGGTTATCTTTCTATTTATTTTAGTCCTCTTTAATTTCCTTTGTTAATATTTTATAGTTCTCAGCATATTTCACCTCCTTGGTCATGTTTATTCATAGGTATTTAATTTTGTTGGGTGCAATTTTAAAAGTTATTGTATATTTATATTCCTTTTCTAATATTTCATTGTTAGTATTCAGAGATGTAACGGATTTCTGAATATAAATCTTGCATCCTGCTACCTTGCTGAATTAATTGATCAGTTTGAGTATTTTTTGTGTGGAGTTCTTAGGGTTTTCTGCATACAGTGACAGTTTTACCTCTTCTATGCCAATTTGGATACCTTTTATTTCTTTTGTTTGTCTGATTGCTGTGGGTAGGACTTGCAATACTATGTTGAATAACAGTGGTGAGAGTGGGCATCCGTGTCCTGTTCCATATTTTAGTGGGATGCATTTCATTTCTCTACATTGAATATTACATTGGCTGTGGGTTTGTCATAAATGACTTTTATTATGTTGAGGTATATTCACTCTATACCCATTTTGGTAAGAATTTTTAATCATGAATGGATGTTGGACTATGTCAGATGCTTTTTTGCATCTATTGAGATTATCATGTGGTTTTGGACTTTTCCTTTGTTAAAGTGATATATAACATTGATTGATTTGTTTATGTTGAACCATCCTTGTGAATGTGGGATGAATCCCACTTGGTCACGTTTGATCTTTTTATATGTTGTTGGATTCAGTTGTCTAAAACATTGTTGAGAATTTTTGCATCTATGTTCATCAACAATATTGGCCTATACTTTTTTTCATTATTCTCTGTCTGGTTTTGGTATTAGGGTGATGGTGGCTTCATAGAATGTCTTTGGGAGTGTCTCTTTCCTTCAACCTTTTGGAAAATTTTAAGGATGGGTATAAATTACTCTTTGGATGTTTGATAGAATTCTCCTGTGATGGCATCTGGCCCTGGACTTTTGTTTGTAGGGAGTATTTTTTTTTATTACATAGTTGATTCAATTTCTAGTGATGGGTCTATTCAATTGACATATTTTTTTATTCTGTTTTGGTGGGCTGTAAATCTCTAGAAAATTGTCTGTTTCTTCTAGGTTGTCAAATTTGTCAGCATATAATTGCTCATAGTATTTTCTTATGGTTTTTGGATTTCTGACAAATATGCTGAGATTTATCATTATTCATTTCATATTCTGTTTATTTGGGTTCTTTGTCTCCTCTTCTTGCTTAGTCTGACAAAGGTTTGTCAATTTTTTTGAACTTTCTAAGAACCACGTCGTTGTTTTGATTTTTCCTATCATTTTTTGAATCTCTATTTTATTGATTTACTCTCTGGTCTTTATGATTTCCTTCCTTCTGCTGATTTTAGGTTTTGTTTATTCTTCTTTTTCTAATTATTTTAGGTGCTAAAGTGAGATGATGATTTGAGATTTTTCTTTTCTGAGGAAGGCCTATATCACTATAAACTTCTCTTTAAGCACTGCTTTTGCAGCATCCCATGTATTTTGAATGGTTGTGTTTTCATTATCATTTGTCTTGAGGTATTTTTAATTTTCCCTTTTGATTTCCTCATTGACCCACTGCTTTTTTCAGTAGCATGTTGTTTAGTCTCCATGTCATCAATTTTTCTCATTTCTTTTCCTGTGGTTGATTTCTAGTTGCATGCCATTGTGGTCAGAGAAGATACTGAAAATAATTTCTATACTCTTAATTTTTTGAGGTTATTTTGTGCCCCATGATGTGCTCAATCCTTGAGAATGTTCCATGAGCACTTGAAATGACTGTATATTCTGATTTTTTTTTTTGGATGCATGCTCCTGAAAATGTCAATTAAGTCTAACTTTTCTATTGTTTCATTTAGAAACTCTGTTGCCTTATCGATTTTCTTTTAGAGGATCTGTCCATTGATGTGAGTGGGGTGTTAAAAATATCTTACTATGATTTTATCCACATCAATTTCTCCTTTTATGTCTGTAGTATTTGTTGTATGTATCTGGATGCTCCTATATTAGGGGCATATATATTGATGATTGTAATATCCTCTCCGTGAATGTATCCTTTTATCCTTACACAGTGTCCTTCTTTATGGCATTATTTTTAAAGTCTATTTTATCTGATATGAGTATGGCAGCTCCTGCTTTCCTGTCTTTTCCATTCAGAACCATCCCCTCACTTTCAATTTTTATGTTTCCTTTGCCCTAAGGCTAGTCTCTTATAGACAAGATATTGTAGGCTACTCTTTTTTCATCCAGTCTGCTACTCTATGTCTTTTGATTGGAGCACTTAGTCCATTGAAATTTATGGTAATTATTGATAAATATGTATTTATTGCCATTTTTTTCTATTTGCCATGCTTGGGCTGCTCCCGCGGCATATGGAGGTTCCCAGGCTAGGGGTCTAATCAGAGCTGTAGCTGCCAGCCTATGCCAGAGCCCCAGCGACATGGGATCTGAGCTGCATCTGCGACCTACACCACAGCTCACAGCAACGCTGGATTGTTAACCCACTGAGCAAGGGCAGGGATCGAACCCACAACCTCATGGTTCCTAGTCGGATTCATTAACCACTGCGCCATGACAGGAACTCCCTCTTTATTGCCATTTTAAACCTTGTCTTCCAGTTGATTCTATGTTTCTCCTTTGTTCTCTCCTTTTTTTTTCTTGGATACTTTCCTTTTATTTTATGCATGTGTTCTTCTCTTTTCAGTTTTTTTTTAATATAATATTTGGTTTTGATTTATGGTTGTCCTGTTTTTCGAGTATGTTAACCCCTTCCTATATCTGCTTGTTTAGCTTGATAGTCCTATAGGCTCAAATGTATTCTAAAAAGAGAGTCTAGTTTTTCTTACTTTCCTTCCCCAAATTCTATGATCTTGAAGTCTTTTTTTAACATCTTTATGTTTGTCCTTTTGCTTTTCCTTGTCTTTATCATCAGTGTTACAATATATTTTCTTAAGATCTGTATACTGGCTTACTCAAGTGATTCCTTTCCAACTGTGATTTCCTCCATCCTATTTCTTCTTACTTTTTTTATTTAGAGGAGCCCTTTATTATTTCTTTTAGAATGTGTTTAGTATTGTCATACTCTTTTAGCCTTCGTTTGTTGGAGAAAATCATTATTTCTCCTTCTATTTTAAATGATATTCTTGCTGGGTAGAGTATTCTAGGCTGCAGAATCTTCCCTTTTAGAACTTTGAATATATCTTGTCCCTCTTTTCTGGCCTGTAGTGTTACAGTAGAGAAATCAGCTGATAGCCTTATGTGGGTTCCCTTGTAATTAACTATTTTTTTTTCTTTCTGTATTTAGAATCCTCACTTTATATTTAACGTTTTGTCATTTTTATTATAGTAAGTCTTGGTGTGGGCCTGTTTGGCTTCAAATTTTGGGGGGCCCTCTGTGCTTCCTCTATCTAAATACTTGTTTCCTTTAGACTTGGAACATTTTTAGCTATAATTTCTTCAGATATATGCACAATTGTCTTTTCTTTTTCTTCTACTTCTGGAATCCCTAGTATCTGTAGATTGGCCTGCTTTGTATTATCCCATAGCTCTCCTATATTGCTTTCATGTTTTTTTCATTGGTTTTCTGCATGCTACCCTGATTGTGTGATTTCCATTGTTCTATCTTCCAAGTCATCTGCATTGTTCTCTCTGCCCTTCAGTGCCTTTAACTCAGCTTGCATTCTGCAAATTAATTTTCTAATTTTTCTTGGCTCCTCCTCGTATATGCTAGTTCCTTTCTAAAGTAATTTGCATTACTATTCATATCTGCTCTTAATTCCTTCATATTCACTCTTAATTCCTTCTGTATTTTCACTATCTCCTTTTGAAGTCTGTGTCTGTTAGACTGCAGGGGTCTGTTTCATTGTGTGTTCCTTCAGGTGACTTCTATTCTTTTAATGGGGAATCGTTCCTGATCTACTTCATTTTGCTTATAATTTTCTCATTCTCTGAGTTTAGGGAAACCAACTACTGTAGCCTAGGAGGGCTATTTATATGTATGAGCACTGGTGATATTTTTGTGTGGTCTTTCTATTTATTTTAAGAGTGCTGTAAATGCTTCCAGAAAGGTGGAGGCAATGGGAAGGGCTAGTAGCCAGTATCTGGTTCCTGAGTCCTTGACAGTGGAAAGGACCTGAGGAAAGTTTGGCACAGGCTGATCCTAGTTGCAGGGCCCTGGGAGCTGACAGTGATCTTCAGGCAGGGGTAGACAGCACCCAGAGAATTTGGCAGTGGCAGCAGCAGATCTGGTGCTTTCCCATGGGTGTGAGAGCAACAGCAGGCAGTGTTAGGTTGCAGTGTCCTGTTTGCTGGCCTCTGAGTTGACTGGAACCACTGGTGGTGCCTGTTCACAGACCCCTAATGGTGATGGGCTGCACCTACCTCTGGTGTCTGAGATGACTGCCTATGGCATATAACTCCCTAGCCCCTCACACTGTCTCCACAAAGCCAACAAACACATTCCTCTCCCTGGAACTGACTTCTGGAGCCTGAGTCTCAATGCCTGACCCCTGCCCAAGTATCCTGGTCTGTTGTGTCTGGGAGTGGTGGTATAGATGATCTCTGTGGCTCTCACTCTGCTTTGTCCTCCTCAGTCCCACTATTGCACTTTCACTGAAACTCTGAGGTACCTCCATCTCAGCTGATATCTTTGTCAGGTAGATGGCTTTCGAGAGTGTGAGTTCCTTTCCTCTTTCAGAGCTCCCTCTCAGGAGTGCTAGTCTTATCCTGATTCCTCTTCCTCTCTCTCTTGCTCTCTCATTTCTTTTTGTTCTACCCAGTTATGAAGAGTGTTCCTAGCCCTTTTTGGAGGGTTAATGCTTCTGCCAGCATTCAGTAGATGTTTAGGGTGAAAGGTTCTACATCAGAATTTTTTATGTGTTTGCGGGAAAAGGTGAGCACTGTGTCTTACTCCTCCACCATCTTGATCCCTCTATCTATTTTTTTTTCTAGATAGATTGCCTATTTTCTTTTCAGGTAGTTGTTTTGTGGGTTTTTATCTTATTTCTTCATCATAAACATGTTTTTCTCTCATCTCATTTGTCTAATTTCTGTGTTTCTGTTCCTCTTTCTACAGGTTTCAGAATCATGGTTCCTCTTGCTTCTGCTGTCTACCTCCTGGTGGGAGACATTGGTTTAGCAGGTGCACAGGCTTCCTACTGGGATACACTTGTGCCGGTCCATTGGTGGGTTGAGCTGGGTCTTTCTCCTCTGATGGTCAGGGCCATGTCAATGAGTGAGTTTAGAGGCAGCTTGAGCTCAGGATGACTTTAGGTAGATGGTCTAGGCTTTATTTTTTGGTTTGAGGGCTGTTTTTAATATAGATGACTGACACCTCTTTCCTCAGTGTATCCTGGTCATTACCTACTTCCTAGCAAGTGTGATGGATATTTTGATTACCAGGGCTTGCCCCGGGTATTGAGTAGGGCCTATTGTTTGCTCTGTCACTATCACTTTCCTGTCATGGGTAGGGTCTTCTTCCTAGGTGTTATAAATCTGTTTCCAAGCTTCAGTTCTGGTCTGTGGTGTGAAGTAAGAGGGATTGGATTGATCCTGTTAGGAGAGGGGCCCCTGAGTATTCCTTCACTGGAGCTGTTCATCTGTGAGTGTGCTCTTTTGTGTTACCTTTTACCTGTTAGGCAGGTTCACAGAATTCAATGTTGTCAGTGCTGCTCTTGGATGTACCCTAACCATAGGTATGTCAGTAGTTGGCCCCAGTGTCTCTCAGGCATTATTTTCTCCGGGATATCAGCATAGATCCACTGAGGTCAGGTTGCAGAACTGCAATAGTTATGCATCTGGGCCCATTATTGGAACATGGAGACAGCTCAGACTCTAGTCTAGTCCAACCCACACTTTTACACATCCACGAAGCCCACAGCTGCTAAAACCAGACCCATATCTGCTTTGTGAACAGTTGTTGTACATTGGGATGTTCCGAAAGACACAAAATTTACAATGCTTGCCATGAAGGTATAAATCTGTGTTTATCATAGTTGGAAGGAGAGATTTCAGCCCTTCTTCACAAGTCATGGGGCTCCTTGGGCTCAGCCTGTGGTTTTAGCCCAACCTCTATATGTAGGGAACACATTAGAAACTTCTCATTAAGCAGCAGGCTCATAGGAGCCTATATAAGTAGGAGGCAGGTGCCATGGCAATCAGGCACATGGGGTTCACTCCAGTGGAGGGTATAGGAAAGAGGCTGAGGCAAGTGAACCTACATAGGTGGTAGCCCCTTCCAGGGGCTGAAGAGGGAGTGGCCTACATGGGGAGATAAATAAAAATGGTGGCTCTACTTCCTGAATGCCATGTAAAAAATGGCATTCAGCATTCCTGGTGGCCCAGGTCCCCTCCAGTAATATTCCTGGTTGTTGCACTTTGCCCTCCAGTCCCTCCAGGCTGTCTCTGTGCAGATAACTGCAGTTCTTTCCATGGGTATATTCTTTAAACCTTACTCCAACCCCCTGCCCCCACCATATCAGTGCTCCTGCATCTCAGGCTGGGGCATGCAGGGCAGTAGGATGGACCATCTGTGTAGGTATCATTCTGTCATACCTGCCACAGACTGGCTGCTGTGTTTCCTCTGAGCCTCCAAAGTTACTTTCCAGTCCTAGCTGATCCCCCTGCTTGTGAGGGGACTCCACTGGGTAAAAGAAAGTCTCTTCTCCTTCAGCTCCTTCCTAGGAATGCAGATCCTGACTCACTTATTTCTTTTTCTTTTCTTTTCTTTTCCTTTCCTTTCCTTTCCTTTCCTTTCCTTTCCTTTTCCTTTCCTTTCCTTTCCTTTCCTTTCCTTTCCTTTCCTTTCCTTTCCTTTCCTTTCCTTTCCTTTCCTTCCCTACCCTTCCCTTCCCTTCCCTTTCCTTTTCTTTCCATTTGTTTTCTGTTCTCCTTTTCCTCCATCCTACCCAGTTATGTGGAGATCCCTCTTCTCCTTTAAGGTGTTTGGCTTCTTCTGTCAGTATTCAGGAGGTCTCCTGTAAGTGTTGCTCCATTTGCAGATGTATTCCTGATGTATTTGTGTGAAGATGTGTGCTGTGCATCCTCTTACTCCACCATCTTGATTATCACTCCTCCAACTCAAAGGACTGTTAAGACTTTTAGAGAAATGGTATGCATCCAAATTTAAATCTCTCTCTACAGAAGTTCCATAACTTTGGACAAATTTCTTAATCCATTTGTGCCTAAGGTTCCTTATGTGTAAGATGCCAAGCCAGGATTGGAGGATCTAGGAGATAATTTCCAGCAGTGAGAGTCTTAAAATTTATAAATCAGGCTCATCAATTTAAAAACCTTACTTTCTGAACTGCACTCCCTCATATGTCTTCTTAATCCAATCATCTGTTGATGAGAACTTGTATTATTTCTTCATTCATATCAGCTATTGTCCATAGTGCTGCTATGAACTTTGGGGTGCACATATATTTTCAAATTAGTGCTTTTAATTTTGGATATATACCCAGAGTGGAATTGATGGGCAATTCATAATTTGGTAGTTCTATTGCTGTGTTTCTGAGGAACCTCCATAATGTTTCCAGTAGTAGATGCACCAATTTATATTTCAACAGAAAACCAACTGAAAACACATATAACAGCAGACTAACTTTTTACTAATATCATTCATTCACTGAAAGTGGAGTGAAAATAAAACTTTACTGAATTGAAATATGTACTTGTGTTAGATTGGGTGCAGAGGTGGCCTTCTGCCATAATCCGCCTTTTTCTGTATCCACATCTTTTGCGGTGTGACATTAAAATACATTCCATCTAGAGGTTGAGTTTATTCTTACACCTTTGTATATGAACTGGAGGATTTAGGATTTCATTTTTAATTTATTTATTTATTTTTAATTTCCCACTGTACAGCAAGGGGATCAAGTTATCTTTACATGTATACCTTACAATTACATTTTTTCCCCACCCTTTGTTCTGTTGCAACATGAGAGTCTGCACATAGTTCTCAATGCTATTCAGCAGGATCACCTTGTAAATCTATTCAAAGTTGTATCTGATAACCCCAAGCCCCCGATCCCTCCCACTCCCTCCCCCTCCCATCAGGCAGCCACAAGTCTCCTCTCCAAGTCTATGATTTTCTTTTCTGTGGAGACATTCATTTGTGCTGGATATTAGATTCCAGTTATAAGTGATATCATATGGTATTCGACTTTGTCTTACTGACTCATTTCACTCAGGATGAGAGTCTCTAGTTCCAACCATGTTGCTGCAAATGGCATTATGTCATTCATTTTTATGGCTGAGGAGTATTCCATTGTGTATACATACCACTTCTTCCAAATCCAATCATCTCTTGATGAACATTTGGGTTGTTTCCACGTCCTGGCTATTGTGAATAGGGCTGCAATGAACATGCGGGTGCATGTGTCTCTTTTAAGTAGAGTTTTGTCTGGATATATGGCCAAGAGTGGAATTGCAGGGTTCATATGGAAGTTCTATGTATAGATTTCTAAGGTATCTCCAAACTGTTCTCCATAGTGGCTGTACCAGTTTACATTCCCACCAACAGTCAGGAGGCTTCCCTTTTCTCCACAGCCCCTCCAGCACTTCTGATTTGTGGACTTATGAATGATGGCCATTCTGACTGGTGTGAGGTGGTATCTCATGGTAGTTCTGATTTGCATTTCTCTTCTGATCAGCGATGTTAAGCATTTTTTCGTGTGTTTGCTGGCCATCTGTATATCTTCCTTGGAGAACAGTCTGTTCAGGTCTTTTGCCCATGTTTCCATTGGTTGATTGTCTGTTTTGCTGTTGAGTTGTATAAGTTGCTTATATAGTCTACAGATTAAGCCCTTGTCGGTTGCATCATTTGAAACTATCTCTCCCATTCTGAAAGTTGTCTTTTTGTTTTCTTTGGGTTTTCCTTTGCTGTGCAAAAGCTTTTCAGTTTGATGAGGTCCCATGGGTTTATTTTTGCTCTAATTTCTATTGCTTTGGGAGAACTGACCAGAGAAAATATCATGATGTAGATGTCAGAGAGTGTTTTGCCTATGTTCTCTTCTAGGAGTTTGATGGTGTCCTGTCATATATTGGAGTCTTTCAGCCATTTGGAGTTTATTTTTGTGCATGGTGTGAGGGTGTGTTCTAGTTTCATTGCTTTGCATGCAGCTGTCCAGGTTTCCCAGCACGGCTTGCTGAAGAGACTTTCTTTTTCCCATTTTAGGTTTCTTGCCTCCCTTGTCAAAGATGAATTGAGCATAGGTATCAGGGTTTATGTGTGGGTTCTCTATTCTGTTCCATTGTTCTGTATGTCTGTTTTCATACCAGTACCACACTCTTTTGATGACTGCGGCTTTGTAGTATTTCTTGAAGTCTGGGAGAGTTATGCCTCCTGCTTGGTTTTTGTTTCTCAGGATTGCTTTGGCGATTCTGGGTCTTTTGTGGTTCCATAGAAATGTTTGGATGTTTGTTCTAGTTCTGTGAAAAAATGTCCTGGGTAATTTGATAGGGATTGCATTGAACCTGTAGATTTCTTTGGGTAGTATGGCCATTTTACAATATTGATTTTTCCAATCCACAAACATGGAATATCTTTCCATTCTTGACATCTTCTTTGATTTCTTTGATGAAAGTTTTTATAGTTCTCAGCATCTAAGTCCTTTACTTCCTTGGTCAGCTGTATTCCGAGGTATTTGTTTTTTTGAGGTGCAATTTTAAAAGGTACCGTATTTTTGTATTCCTTTTCTAAGATTTCATTGCTGGTATACAGAAATGCAGCTGACTTCTGAACGTTAATCTTCTATCCTGCTACTTTGCTGAATTTATGAATCAGTTCAAGTAGTTTTGGGGTTGAGTCCTTCGGGTTTTGTATGTATAGTATCATGTCATCTGCATACAGTGACACTTTGATCTCTTCTCTTCCTATATGGATGCCTTTTATTTCTTTGGTTTGTCTAATTGCTGTGGCTAGGACTTCCAAAACTATGTGGAAGAGCAGTGGTGAGAGTGGGCATCCCTGTCTTATTCCAGATTTGAGTGAGAAGGCTTTCAGTTTTTCTCCATTGATTATTATATTTGCTGTGGGTTTATCATAAATGGCTTTGATTATGTTCAGGAATGTTCTTTCTATACCCACTTTGGCGAGGGTCTTCATCGTGAATGGATGTTGGACTTTGTCAAATGCCTTTTCTGCATCTATTGAGATGATCATATGATTTTTGACTTTTTATTTTTGTTAATCTGGTGTATGATGCTGATTGATTTGCATAGGTTTTGGCAGGCTCTAAGATTCTAGAAAATTGTCCATTTCTTCCAGACTGTCAAACTTGTTGCCATATAGTTGTTCATAGTATTCTCTTATTTTTTTTGTATTTCTGCTGCATCTGTTGTGATTTCTCCGTTTTCATTTATAATTTTGGTTATTTGGGTTCTTTCTCTCCTCTTGTTAGTAAATCTGGCCAGGAGTTTGTCAATTTTGTTTACCTTTTCAAAGAACCAGCTCTTGGTTTTATTAATTTTCTCTATTGTTTTTTGAGTCTCTATTTTATTGATTTTTTTCTTTTATCTTTATAATGTCCTTCCTTCTGCTGACTTTAGGATTTTTTGTTCTTCTTTTTCTAGTTCGTTTAGGTGGAGGGTTAAGTTGTCAATTTGGGATCTTTCTTCTTTTTTGAGAAAGGCCTGTATCGCTATAAATTTCCCTCTGAGCACTGCTCTCGCAGCATCCCATAGATTTTGAGAGGTTGTGTCTTCATTATCATTTGTCTCAAGGTATTTTTAAATTTTCTTCTTGATTTCCTCATTGACCCATTGGTTTTTTAGTAGCACGTTGTTTAGTCTCCATGTAGGAGGTTTTTTCTCTTTCCTTTTCCCATGGTTGATTCCTAATTTCATGGCATTGTGGTCAGAGAAGATACTTGAGATAATTTCTATGCTCCTAAATTTATTGAGGTTAGTTTTGTGTCTCCCGCTTTTCTGTCATGTCTATTGGAGTGAAATATTTTTCCCCACCCTTTCACTTTCAATCTATATGTATCCTTTGTCCTAAGGTGAGTTTCTTGTAGGCAGCATATTGAAGGCTTTTGCCTTTTTATCCACTCAGCCACTCTGTGTCTTTTGATTGGAGCATTCAGTCCATTGACTTTTAAGGTGATCATTGGTAGATGATTATTTATTGCCATTTTGAACCTCATGTTCCAGTTGATTCTATGGTTCTCCATTCTTCCTTTCTTTTTTTTCTTTTTTTTTTTTGGTTGGAGGGTCTTCTGTTATTATCTGCTTGAGTTTTTTTTTTTGTTTTTTTTTATTTTTTTTATTTTTTGCGAATGCAATATTTGGTTTTGGCTTGTGGTTGCCCTGTTTTTTAAGTATGCTCACCCCTTCCTATAATTGTGTTTTTAGCCTAATGGTCCTGTAAGTTCAAACACTTCATTACTATATTAAAATTAAGAAGAGAAACATATAAACAAAAAGGGTCTATTTATATCCTATCATCCCTTGCTCATCTTTTGTGATTTTGATGACTCTTTTTTTTTTCCTTTTTAATTTTATTTTGTTTGAAGCATGTTCATGATTAAATCTGTATGCTGGCTTATTTGAGTGACTGCTCTCTGATTGCAATTTCCTCAGTCCTAGTTCTTCCTCTTCTTTTTTTTTTCTTTTCTTCCCTTTCCTTCCTTTCTTTTTGGTTTAGAGAAGCCCTTTCAGTATTTCTTTCAACCTGGACTTTGTGTTGCTGTATTGTTTTAGTTTTTGTTTGTTGGAAAACATTTTTATTTTCCCTTCTATTTTAAATGATATTCTTGCTGGATAGAGTATTCTAGGTTGCATACTTTTTCCTTTGAGCACTTTAACTATCTCTTGCCATTCCCTCCTGGCCTGTAGTGTTTCTGTAGAGAAATCAGCTGATAATCTTATGGGGGTTCCCTTGTAGGTAACATTCTGTTTTTCTCTTGCTGCCTTTAGGATCCTCTCTTTGTCACTAACTTTTGACATTTTTATTATAATGTGTCTTGGTGTGGGTCTGTTTGGGTTCAATTTGTTTGAGGCCCTCTCTGCTTCCTGTATCTTGAACCCAGTATCCTTTAGATTTGGGAAGTTTCCAGCGATAATTTCTTCAAATATATTTTCCATTCCCTTATCTTTTTCTACTCCTTCTGGAATTCCTATTATGCCTAGATTGGCCCACTTTATATTATCCCATAGGTCTCTTAGATTGCTTTCCTGTTTTTTGATTCGGTTTTCTGTCTGCTGACCTGATTGGGTGATTTCCATAATTTTATCTTCCATATCACTGATTCATTCTTCTGCATTATTCATTCTGGTTTTTACTGCCTTTAGTTCAGTTTGCATCTCTGCAAATGAATGTTCTAGTTTTTCTTGGCTCCTCCTTATATGTTCTAGTTCCTTTCTGAGGGTATCTGCATTACTGTTCATATCTTCTCTGAATTCCTTCACTATTTTCACTATTTCTCTTTTGAACTGCAGGTCTGTCAGACTGCAGAGATCTGTTTCATTGTTGACTGTTTTAGGTGAGTTCTCCTGTTGGTTTGACTGGGGGTGGTTTCTCAGCTTCTTCATCTTGCTTGTTGTTTTCTTTCTCCTGAGGGAGTTGTACTCTCCGTGATTGGGCAGTGTTTGCCTTGTCACTGCCGTGGAATATTTCCTGAGGGCTGGCGTTGTTGTTTAGTCTTTTTTGAGGCAGTGTGGCTTTTCTGGAGTGTTGATGGGGCTAACAGTGTTTCTTTGAAGCAAAGGAGGGCTTCCTGAGGGCAGACAGGACTGGGAGGTCCACACCACGATGGTAGCAGATTTCCCTTGGTCATGCAGAGCTTGCTCTGGTGTTTTTAGGCTGTGGGGTTCTTGCAGGGGGTTGGCAATGTTGGGAAGCTGTTCCTCAGAAGTGCAGCACCTCCTGAGGGCTGGAGCATATATCTGGGCTGCTGCAAAGCCAGGAGGCTCCTCCACATGGCAGCCTGACTCAGAAAGACAGTCCGAGAATTAGGCAGATACTTTCACTTCCCGGCCAGGCTTGTTGTAGTTTTTCTGGTGTGCAGGGGGTCCTGCCAGGAGATGGCAGTCCTGTGCAGCTGATCCACAAAAGCTTGGCTCCCCCTGAGGGGTTTGGGAGGCTAGCTGGGCCACTGCCAACCCTAGAGGCTCCTCCCCAGGGCAGCCTGACACAGAAAGACTGTCCGAGAATTAGGCAGATCTTTTCAAGGCCTGGCTAGGCTTGATCTAGCTTTTCTGGGTTGCAGGCCTTTTCTCGGGGGCTGGTGGTGTTTGGTGCTGCTCTGTGGGGGTGTAGCCCCTCCAAAAGGCAAGCATGCCTGTGCAGGGACAGCCCCTGTGGTGGTAGACCTCAGGCATTGTTGAGGCCAACACTCCTGGATGTCAGGCAGCCCCAGGTCGGGCGAGTGCATAGAGGGTGGCAGGGGTGGGGGGAGGGGATGCACTGGGAAGCACAGCTTTCTGCTAGCTAGCGGGCCTGTAAGCTTGCTGTGGCATGGGGTGTATTCTATGGGGACCCACCCCTTCTTCTCTCCCCTCCCCAGAGGGGCACAGACCAGGCTCTTCTCCCAGGTTCCCTCTGATGTGGCTTTCCACTCCCCCGCCCCTAGAGTATTGCTCCCTTCCCCTGCAACAGCTTTGCTTTCTAGTCTCCCAGGCAGTCTCTGCCCCGTCAAACTTGACAGACCGGTTTCTAGACTTCCCAAGCAATCTCTGCTCCACCCCGCCCCCCAGCCCTTTCCCAGGGACTCACCTCCAGAGCCAAGGTCTTGGTGCCCAGCCCCCACCCAGGCGTCTCAATTTTTGGTGACTGTGCCCATAGTTTAGACAGTCCATTCAGTTCTCGACCTACTTTTCAGTACTCCAACTTACTGCTACACTCTTCTCTGCATCTGGAGATTCCTCCAGTTTGTTTCATCTTTCACCCGAGTAGGTGACTTTCCAGGGTGCAGGATCCCTTTCTCCTCCGCAATTCCCTTTTCAGAGTGCCTGTCCCTCTGGGATTCACCTTCTGTCACCCTCCTCTTTCTCTTGTTTTACCTAGTAATGTCACAAACTTCTTGCTGTTATTGGAGTTTAGGTTTTTCTGCCAGCTATTGGTTGCTATTCTGTGCGAGTCATTTATCCTGTAGATGTGTTTTTTTTTTTGTTGTGTTTGTGGGAGAGGGCGAGCATGTCCCCCTACTCTTCTGCCATCTTGTCTCCTCCAGCGATTTAGGATTTTTTAATTTGCTTTGGTTCATGAAATATGGTGAGAATGATGATGTTCTTTCAGAGGACTTGAGAATTTAGGTGCATTCTTCAGAGACTCAGCCTCATAAATATGAACAAATTAGAGTGGCCATCATTCATAAGTCCACAAATCAGAAGTGCTGGAGGGGCTGTGGAGAAAAGGGAACCCTCCTGCACTGTTGGTGGGAATGTAAACTGGTACAGCCACTATGGAGAACGGTTTGGAGATACCTTAGAAATCTATACTTAGAACTTCCATATGACCCCACAATTCCACTCTTGGCCATATATCCAGACAAAACTCTACTTAAAAGAGACACATGCACCCGCATGTTCATTGCAGCCCTATTCACAATAGCCAGGACGTGGAAACAACCCAAATGTCCATCAATAGATGATTGGATTCAGAAGATGTGGTATGTATACACAATGGAATACTCCTCAGCCATAAAAATGAATGACATAATGCCATTTGCAGCAACATGGTTGGAACTAGAGACTCTCATCCTGAGTGAAATGAGACAGAAAGATAAAGACAAATACCATATGATATCGCTTATAACTGGAATCTAATATCCAGCACAAATGAATGTCTCCACAGAAAAGAAAATCATGGACTTGGAGAAGAGACTTGTGGCTGCCTGATGGGAGAGGGAGGGAGTGGGAGGGATTGGGGGCTTGGGGTTATCAGATACAACTTAGAATAGATTTACAAGGAGATCCTGCTGAGTAGCATTGAGAACTATGTCTAGATACTCATATTGCAAACAAACAAATGGTGGGGGGAAAATGAATACATGTAAGAGTAACTTGATCCCCATGCTGTACTGCAGGAGGAAAAAATTAAGAAAGAATAAATTGATGAACATAAAACCCTCACATTGTGGCAATTCCAAACTTTTCACTGAGTAACTTTCCTCCTATTAGACATCTTAGGACTTTGTGCCATACACACATTTCTTTCAATACCTCTATCTTCGGAATTATAATGCTAGAGCCAAATAGACAAGGACTTCACTTCTTTGTTCTCCTTTGTATTTTATCCAAGGATGTGAACATACATGCCCTTGTACAAAGATCAGTGTAGAAAAATGAAAAGTTGTGAAATAAAAGATGACAAAGGAATGAAACCAGATCCTGAAATGAGATCCTGCTGAGTAGCATTGAGAACTATGTCTAGATACTTATATTGTTACAGAACGAATGGTGGGAAAAAAATGTATACATGTAAGTGTATCTTTGCCCCCATGCTATACAGTGGAAAAATAAATTAATTAATTAAAAAATAAAAGAAATATGAACAAATTAATGTGGGCCTCAGGATGATGAGAGGACCTATGGAGCAGAGTCTGAATGTCCCAGCCAAAGCCTTGATTCATCAGCCTACATGTAGCTGAGTCCCTAGTATATTAGAATGTTCAGCCAAGATCAACAGAGCCTCCCCAGATGACTTAGAGTTGAATAAAGATACATGAAGATACTAGCGAGATCAGAAAAATTCACCTCCATATAATTCTTAATAAAACAATAATTTTAAATAAATTTTAATAAAATTACTTGCTTTTAGGATGGTTCATTGTACAGCATTATCTTATACAATAATCAAAATGAGCAGAAGTGAAAGCAACTATAATAAATTGGTATTTCTTATTTCCGGAAATTACTTTGTTATTGAGACAGCATTAATGATCATTCTATTATTTAGGTTTATTTTCTTTTTTGTCTTTTTGCTATTTCTTGGGCCGCTCCTGCGGTATGTGGAGATTCCCAGGCTAGGGGTCAAATCGGAGCTGTAGCCACAAGCCTACGCCAGAGCCACAGCAACGTGGGATCCGAGCCGCTTCTGCAACCTACACCACAGCTCACGGCAACACCAGGTCCTTAACCCACTGAGCAAGGGCAGGGATCGAACCTGCAACCTCATGGTTCCTAATCGGATTCGTTAACCACTGCGCCACGACGGGAACTCCCAGGTTTATTTTCAAAAATGATGTTAAAATGTAACTCCACTGAAATTCTCTTCCAGGTAACCAGGGGAGTTTGTTAGAAAATGAATGTTTGTGGAGAAAAAGTGATGATCCTGGATCACATGATTGGGCAGTTTTCAAACACTCTTTAATCACCCTTTAATCATAACCATCAAAGTAATTCCTGATCATAAAAAGGAGATATAATGGATGATATTTAATGCACATTTATCCATTGATTTTTTTGTATTATGAGTAACTTTAGAAAAGGCAGAATATTTCACATAAAGCAATGGAAGAATTCACGTATAGGTGGCACTGTAAGTTTTCAAGCAGAAATAAGAGATAATCTAATAAAAACACATAAAATAAATCATTGATTCCTTCCTTCAAAGTATAAACACCCTTTCACATGAATATCCATCTTCCATAATTTAAGGAGTAGAGTAGATGTACAGCATGAAAAGTAAATATCTTGCCAGGTAATATAAAGTATAGTTTTAGATTTTGCTACATCCTATTTCACATATTTATTTTGTCACACTACCCAAATCTTTGCTACCTATTAAGTCTAACTATTATATTATATCATTTAAGACTACTGTTTATATCTGGATGATCTGTACATTGATATAAATGGAAATATAAACAATTGGGAAATAACCTGGAAGTTCTGTGAAAAAAAAGGGAAAAACCATATAATACAGGAATTCTATAATTCTATCCCTGAGTAAATATACAGAGAAAAAAAAAACAATGCTTTAAAAAGATGCATCTGCCTCCTTCTCTCTATATACATATATACATGAAATTACTCAGCCATTAAAAAATGAAATTGTGCCATTTGCAACAATGCATGGACCTAGAGAATATTATGCTTAGTGAAATAAACCAGACAGAGAAAGCCAAGTACTATATGATATCACCTATAAGAGGAATCTAAAAAATAAGACAAATAAATGTATACAGCAAAACAAACTAGTGGTTACTGAAGAGTAGAGGGAATAAAGGAGGGGCAAGTTTGGGGGATAGGATTAAGAGATACAAATTACTATAAATTTATAAGCAAAAACATATATTGCATAGCACTAGGAATTAGAGTCACTGTATTCTAATAACTTTTAAAGGAATGTAATACGTAACAATAGTGAATCACTATGTTGTATACCTGAAACTAATATAACTCTGTACATCAACTATACATCATTTAATTTTTTTAAAGATAAAAATAATAAAAATAAAAACAATATATTAAAACTCATAAACATAAATAAATATGTAAAGTATATTACTGTCTATATAACAATATATAAGAATATAAACAGAAAGTTAAAAAAAGAAAGTAAAACTAGTTGACTATACTTGCTAAAAAAAAATGAAGAAAAGAAAAAGTTTTACCTTGGTGTCTCCACATAGAGACATGTATTTGGTAATCTATTTTTGCCAGTTACTATGGTAGGTATTGTGGACCTAGATCTAAACAAGATAATAGTTTCCTAGTGAGGAGAATAAAATTCAATGACATCCTGCCACTGTATGTAAAGTCCAGAATATCAGGAAGAGCGGTAACATTAGTAATATACAAAGAATAATACAAAGAAAAGTGAAATTCTGTGGTCTAAGCTTTTCCTTTTTATGAAAATATAAATAGGGGGATGCTGACAGTAATTTTTTCCATAGCAACAGTACAACTAATGACTATTCTTGTAGTAAAACAAAATAAGAAACTCAATACTATGTATTTTATTTGAAAATAGATTTTTTAATGAAATCCAACTAGTCACATGATCAACAGTAGTTCCCAAATTGTCCTGATCTAAGTTTTAGAAAAAATTTTAGGGATCAGAAAAACTATAAAATAAGGAAAATCTTGAATATGAGAGAGATCATAAGGCTTAATCCACTGAGTTATATGAATCGCATGGAGATGTTGAAGTCAAATAAATGGAAATTCCAAGAAATAGTGGGAAAAGTTTTTGACAATCTGAGTAAGAATCTGATTTGCAATTTGTGGCTCTGAGGCTTTGAACTCTTCAGTCATGTGATCTTCTTCAGCTCAGGACAATTGGCCTTTTTCTAGGTGCCATTTTAAAGAATGCTTGCAGAGCCCTCTTTATGTCCTTGTTCTTCAGACTGTAGATGAAGGGGTTCAGCATGGGTGTGACCACAGTGTACATCACTGAGATGACTGCACTTGAGTGTGAGCTGTGGCTAGCTGCAGAGCTTAGGTACACCCCTAAGCAGGTGCAATAAAATAAGGAGACAACTGAGAGGTGAGATGCACAGGTAGAAAAGGCTTTACACTTCCCCTGGGCTGATGAGATTCTATGTATGGCAGAAACTATCTTAGAGTAAGAGTAAAAGATACCAGCAAGTGGAACAGCACCCAGCAACCCAGCTGCAAAATTCAGTACTATGCCATTAATAAAGTTGTCAGAATAGGCAAGTTGGATCAATAGCTTGAGTTCACAAAAATAATGAGGGATGTTCACCTCTCTACAGAAGGACAGCCTCAACATCATTAAGCTTTCTAATAAAGAATGAAGGAAACTGATGATCCAGCTAACCAGAACCAGAATTGCACAGAGCTGGGGGTTCATGATGACTGTGTAGTGCAGGGGGTGGCAAATGGCCACAAAGCGGTCATAGGCCATCACAGTCAGGAGAAAGTCATCTAACCCTGCAAACAATATGAAAAAATACATCTGTGTGATGCAGTCTTCATAGGTTATATCTTTGCTTTTGGTGCGGATATTCTGTAGCATCTTTGGGATGGTGGTGGAGGTAAGGCAGATGTCTACAAAGGACAGGTTGGAAAGGAAGAAATACATGGGTGTGCGGAGGTGGGAGTCAGAGATGGTGGCCAGGATGAGGAGCAGATTCCCAAACACAGTGATCAGATACATGGAGAGGAAAAGTCCAAAAACGAGGGACTGCAAGTCTGTTTCCTCTGAAAGTGCCAGAAGAAGAAATTCTGAAACTCCTGTTAGGTTCCTTGGTGCCATGTGGTGGAGGTGACTGTGAGGAAAGGGGAAAATAACATGACTAATTTCCACATAATCAGACACTACTCACATTGCTTTAATGGTCCCAGTTTTAACTGTCCATTGAAAATTAATTTTTATACTTTGTATCTGTATTGGTCCCCTTTAATGAATTCCCTGCATCATCTCTAATCAGCAAGCTTGTTCCACTTTCAGCCTTTTCCCCACTATGTCATGTTTCACATACTTAATGAAAAAAATCTTTCATTCATTTAGGGAATATAATTTGAGTGCCAATAATTATAGGCAATGATTATAGAATACTGGAAAACAAAACCCTTAAAATCCAGTTATGGTGAAAAAATACATGTAAATAAAAAATATATACTATGTCAGATGGTGTCAGGTGCTACAGAGAAATTTGAAAGCAGTATAAAAGAAAGAGTAAAGAGTGGTGCTACTTTGAAGGGTGTTCAAGACTTGCAAGTAAGGTGATATTTGAATAAAAACCTCAGTGGAGAGAAAAATGGAGCCAAGAATTTATCAGGATAAATCTGTGGCAGGTAGAGGAACAGCCAAAGTAAGGGACCTAGGGAATGCTTCTTTAAGACTTTTGGTGTGGTGAGTGTAATGTGCAGGAGGGAGATTGAGAAGATATTGTACCAGATATTGTTGAGGACTAAGGTTGCCTCCCTGCGGCTGCTGAAACTTCAAGACCAAAAGAGTCCCTCATCCACTCATGTTATTCTAGCATTTTATGAAACGTTGCAAAGGTGGCTCATATATTTAAATGAATCTCCTCTGTTGATTGACTTCTATCCTTTGTGTGTGAGTCACCTTGGAATAGGTGAGCTCAGTAACCCTGCTCTGAGGACTTCTCATAGGGCAGAAGGCATGAACAGTAACACACACACACACACACACACACACACACACACACACACACACACACACATGCCCCTAGCTTCCTAGGTAGTGTTACTTCCATGTCTTTTTCACCCCAATCACCCTGATTAAGTTAGAGGTGATAAATTTCAAGATGATCAGAACACACTATATACAAATGTTACCCAGAAATTCTAATTTGGAAACTCCCCAGGTATCAAGAAGCTTGGGACTCAATTTTGGTTTGGTCGCTTTATGCCTAGTTTTAATGCTACATAAAATATTTTAAGTGAACATATATGTCTGTATATATCTATATTCTTTCTCTATACCTGGATTTTAAATTACATGTGTACCAAGAGGACAGAGGGAGAGAGAGAGAGAGAGAGAGAGAGAGAGAGAGCGCAACAAACATAAGAGAAAATAAAGACTTATAAGCATAAATGTCCTTGAGTGTCTGCATTTCATGTGCTGTTATAATCCTTTGCTGCCAAGAAAAAATGAAAAAGCAAAAATAAATGTATTCCAAAGATGGAGTTGTGGATGTATAAGAGACTTACACATTGTAGAGCCTAAAGGAAGAATGAGCAAAAGAAATAAACCAACACTTCACAAAAGTATGTATATAAGGTAAAGTGGATGTCAATTAAATGTTGGGCAATGATAATATCAGATAGAAATACTTATTTTTCCTGTGCCTTATTTTTCATGTTTATTTAGCTAAGTAGCTTTACATGATCTGATTGAAGACAAAGCAAACCTATTTCTCCTTTTTATATGTGAAATACTGTATTTGTTATTCTTGTGTTTTGATCACTTGCTTGATAAGTTCTATGGACATACTCTAGCCCTAGTTCTGAGTTTTGCCCAACTATCAGTGACCTTCTAAATTATCAACATATATGCCCCAAATACAGGAACACCCAGATACATACAACAAATATTAACAGACATAAAGGGAGAAATTGATGGGAATACAATCATAGTAGGAGACCTTAATACCCCACTCACACCAATGGACAGGTCCTCTAGACAGAAAACCAATAAAGCAACAGAAATCCTAAAGGAAACAATAGAAAAGTTAGACTTAATGGATATCTTCAGGACACTATATCTAAAAAAATCAGAATACACATTCTTCTCAAATGCTCATGGAACATTCTCAAGAATCGACCACATATTGGGACACAAAGCTAACCCCAACAAATTTAGGAGCATAGAAATTATTTTAAGTATCATCTCTGATCACAATGCCATGAAACTAGAAATTAACCATGGGAAAAGAAATGAGTGAAAAAACCTCCTACATGGAAACTAAACAACATGCTAAAAAACCAATGGGTCATTGAGAAAATTAAGAAGGAAATTAAAAACTACCTTGAAACAAATGATAATGAAGACACAACCTCTCAAAATCTATGGGATGCTGCGAGAGCAGTGCTCAGAGGGAAATTTATAGTGATACAGGCCTTTCTCAAAAAAGAAGAAAGATCCCAAATTGACAGCTTAACACTCCACCTAAAAGAAATAGAAAAAGAAGAACAAAAAAGGCCTAAAGTCAGCAGAAGGAAGGAAATAGCAAAGATCAAAGAAGAAATCAATAAAATAGAGACTCAAAAAACAATAGAGAAAATTAATAAACTAAGAGCTGTTTCTTTGAAAAGGTGAGCAAAATTGACAAACCCCTGGCCAGATTTACTAACAAGAGGAGAGAAAGAACTCAAATAAACAAAATTATAAATGAAAAAGGAGAAATCACAATGGATACTACAGAAATACATAAAAAGAAAAAAAATAAGAGAATACTATGAACAACTATACGGCAACAAGTTTGACAGTCTGGAAGAAATGGACAATTTTCTAGAATCTTAAATCCTACCAAAACTGAATTAAGAAGAAACAGACCAACTGAACAGACCAATCACTAGAAATGAAATTGAAGAAGTCATAAAAACACTCCCTACAAATAAAAGTCCAGGACCAGATGGCTATACAGGCGAATTCTATCAAACATTCAAAGAGGAATTGGTGCCCATCCTTCTAAACCTTTTTCAAAAGGTTGAAGGAGAAGGAATACTCCCAAAGACATTCTATGATGCCACCATCACCCTCATTCCAAAACCAGACAGAGATACCACCAAAAAAGAAAACTATCGCCCAATATCACTGATGAATATAGATGCAAAAATTCTCAACAAAATCTTAGCAAACCGAATCCAACAACATATCAAAAAAAAATCATACACAATGACCACGTAGGGTTCATCCCAGCTTCCCAAGGTTGGTTCAACATATGCAAATCAATCAAAGTCATACACCAGATTAACAAAAATAAAAAGTCAAAAATCATATGATCATCTCAATAGATGCAGAAAAGGCATTTGACAAAGTCCAACATCCATTCACGATGAAGACCCTCGCCAAAGTGGGTATAGAAAGAACATTCCTGAACATAATCAAAGCCATTTATGATAAACCCACAGCAAATATAATAATCAATGGAGAAAAACTGAAAGCCTTCTCACTCAAATCTGGAATAAGACAGGGATGCCCACTCTCACCACTGCTCTTCCACATAGTTTTGGAAGTCCTAGCCACAGCAATTAGACAAACCAAAGAAATAAAAGGCATCCATATAGGAAGAGAAGAGATCAAAGTGTCACTGTATGCAGATGACATGATACTATACATACAAAACCCGAAGGACTCAACCCCAAAACTACTTGAACTGATTCATAAATTCAGCAAAGTAGCAGGATAGAAGATTAACGTTCAGAAGTCAGCTGCATTTCTGTATACCAGCAATGAAATCTTAGAAAAGGAATACAAAAATACGGTACCTTTTAAAATTGCACCTCAAAAAAACAAATACCTCGGAATACAGCTGACCAAGGAAGTAAAGGACTTAGATGCTGAGAACTATAAAACTTTCATCAAAGAAATCAAAGAAGATGTCAAGAAATGGAAAGATATTCCATGTTTGTGGATTGGAAAAATCAATATTGTAAAAATGGCCATACTACCCAAAGAAATCTACAGGTTCAATGCAATCCCTATCAAATTACCCAGGACATTTTTCACAGAACTAGAACAAACAATCCAAACATTTCTATGGAACCACAAAAGACCCAGAATCGCCAAAGCAATCCTGAGAAACAAAAACCAAGCAGGAGGCATAACTCTCCCAGACTTCAAGAAATACTACAAAGCCGCAGTCATCAAAAGAGTGTGGTACTGGTATGAAAACAGACATACAGAACAATGGAACAGAATAGAGAACCCACACATAAACCCTGATACCTATGCTCAATTCATCTTTGACAAGGGAGGCAAGAACCTAAAATGGGAAAAAGAAAGTCTCTTCAGCAAGCCGTGCTGGGAAACCTGGACAGCTGCATGCAAAGCAATGAAACTAGAACACACCCTCACACCATGCACAAAAATAAACTCCAAATGGCTGAAAGACTCCAATATATGACAGGACACCATCAAACTCCTAGAAGAGAACATAGGCAAAACACTCTCTGACATCTACATCATGAATATTTTCTCTGGTCAGTCTCCCAAAGCAATAGAAATTAGAGCAAAAATAAACCCATGGGACCTCATCAAACTGAAAAGCTTTTGCACAGCAAAGGAAACCCAAAAGAAAACAAAAAGACAACTTTCAGAATGGGAGAGAATAGTTTCAAATGATGCAACCGACAAGGGCTTAATCTGTAGACTATATAAGCAACTTATACAACTCAACAGCAAAACAGACAATCAACCAATGGAAACATGGGCAAAAGACCTGAACAGACTGTTCTCCAAGGAAGATATACAGATGGCCAGCAAACACACGAAAAAATGCTTAACATCGCTGATCAGAAGAGAAATGCAAATCAGAACTACCATGAGATACCACCTCACACCAGTCAGAATGGCCATCATTCATAAGTCCACAAATCAGAAGTGCTGGAGGGGCTGTGGAGAAAAGGGAACCCTCCTGCACTGTTGGTGGGAATGTAAACTGGTACAGCCACTATGGAGAACAGTTTGGAGATACCTTAGAAATCTATACATAGAACTTCCATATGAACCCTGCAATTCCACTCTTGGCCATATATCCAGACAAAACTCTACTTAAAAGAGACACATGCACCCGCATGTTCATTGCAGCCCTATTCACAATAGCCAGGACGTGGAAGCAACCCAAATGTTCATCAAAAGATGATTGGATTTGGAAGAAGTGGTATGTATACACAATGGAATACTACTCAGCCATAAAAAGAATGACATAATGCCATTTGCAGCAACATGGTTGGAACTAGAGACTCTCATCCTGAGTGAAATGAGCCAGAAAGATAAAGACAAATACCGTATATTATAACTGGAATCTAATATCCAGCACAAATGAATGTCTCCACAGAAAAGAAAATCATGGACTTGGAGAAGAGACTTGTGGCTGCCTGATGGGAGGGGGAGGGAGTGGGAGGGATCGGGGGCTTGTGGGCTTGGGGTTATCAGATACAACTTAGAATAGATTTACAAGGAGATCCTGCTGAGTAGCATTGAGAACTATGTCTAGATACTCATATTGCAAACAAACAAATGGTGGGGGGAAAATGAATACATGTAAGAGTAACTTGATCCCCATGCTGTACTGCAGGAGGAAAAAATTAAGAAAGAATAAATTGATGAACATAAAACCCTCACACTGTGGCAATTCCAAACTTTTCACTGAGTAACTTTCCTCCTATTAGACATCTTAGGACTTTGTGCCATACACACATTTCTTTTAATACCTCTATCTTCGGAATTATAATGCTAGAGCCAAATAGACAAGGACTTCACCTCTTTGTTTTCCTTTGTATTTTATCCAAGGATGTGAACATACATGCCCTTGTACAAAGATCAGTGTAGAAAAATGAAAAGTTGTGAAATAAAAGATGACAAAGGAATGAAACCAGTTTAAATGGTACTTTTTCAAGCAAGTTTAGTAAACAAATTCAAAATGGACCATTTAAAATTAATTAAACAAGAAATATAATAGCAATACTTATCACAACAAGGATTAATTGGTAATTACCTAGAGGTGAAATATTACAATATATAATTTTCTAGAATATTCTAGCATGTAGAAAATTATGATTTGTTAAATGAATTAGGACTTAGATTACATTATTTATGGGCATTTAATACACAGCAGATTGTATTTCAATTTATCCAGGAGTTCCCGTCATGGCACAGTGGAAGTGAATTGGGGTGGGAACCTTGAGGATGCGGATTCGATCCCTGGCCTTGCTCAGTGGGTTAAGGATCTGGCATTTCCATGAGCTGTGGTGTAGGTCACAGATGCGGCTCAGATCTGGCACTGCTGTGGCTGTGGTGTAGGCCAGCAGCTATAGCTCCAATAAGACCCCTAGCCTGGGAATCTCCATATGCCATGCTCTGCGTGTGGCCCTAAAAAGACACACACACACAAAAAAGATCAATTTATCCAGAAGAATTGCATTTTTGATAAAAGCTAACAAAGTACCCTGGTGGACAAAATCCTATCCGTTACAAGCAGTTTGAACACCACATTTCACCATATTTCAGTAGCATTGGTAAAATAGTAACTTAATAAAAATATGAGGAGTTCCTGTCGTGGTGCAGTGGTTAATGTATCTGACTAGGAACCATGAGGTTTCAGGTTCGATCCCTGCCCTTGCTCAGTGGGTTAAGGAACCAGCATTGCCATGAACTGTGGTGTAGGTCACAGACATGGCTCAGACCCCACATTGCTGTGGCTCTGGTGTAGGCTGGAAGCTACACCTCTGATTCGACTCCTAGCCTGGGAACCTCCATATGCCGTGGGAGCGGCCCAAGAAATGGCAAAAGACAATAAATAAATAAATTAATTAAATAAAATAAAAAATATGAAAGAGAACCAGAGCTTGAGTAACACAGAACATCATGACAATAATGAGTCATCATTGTAGTACTGATTGGAGGCAAGTCTATGAGAGAAAATTGAAAATGGGGTAAAAGGAGGAATAATGACTGCACTAAGACATAAGCAGAATTTATGAAGTGGATGTGTATGTATGTGTGCATAACATAGCAGGAGAAATTTAAAAGTATCTAAGAGCTTGTAGCAAAAATTATCAGGGAGAATAAAATTAGGTTAAGTAGAATGGATTCAAAACAACTGTACATAAAATAAACAAAAATTCGCATGACATAAGATAGTGTGAGAAAAATAATGTGCATATATGTATATATACATGTATGACTAGCTCACTATGCTGTACAGCAGAAATTGGCACGACCCTGTTAATCAACTATATTTTGTTGATTTATGTATTAATAAAATGCATACATAAGTAAAAATATGTTTACTTAAAGTTAATAAATAATAAAGGAAGATTTTCAGTATGTAAAAAGAATTTTTACAATTTATATAAATAAATGAAATCATAATGATTTAATGAAATCAATTATTGAATCACTAATAGAAACCTTAACTGCCAAAGACTTGGAAATAAAAGACTATAACAGATGGTCTTTTAGAATGTAGAGAGAAAGAAGTATTTAACTTATAATTTCTTCTTATATGAAGATTTGTGGATTTCAATATGCTTAAGTAAGGTAAAAATGGTCTTGAGTCAAATTTTAAAGAATGCGTTCTAAATGATGGCTGAGTGTGAAGCAACTTTTAGAATTAGATCTAAGAAAAGCAGTTAAAAAGAACAATAAGGAATAACAGAGATGTAAAAATGTATTTGAAAAAAGCAAGAATACAAAACCATCATTATTGTTTTTGTTTTAAGGCAATGATTTGCAAGTGGAGAATATCAAAATGATAGCTCAATTCTTTCAGGAAAATTTTAAAAATAAAACTATTGTTAAATCCATACAAGTCATATTTTATTTTAAATTACACAGAATGTTTTATTAACATGATAAATAATGCTAAAAAGTTAAAATCTATATAGGGTTTTTTTCCTTCAAATCCATTTATAAGTAACCGTTTTAGTCACGTTTATGGCTATTCATTTATGGCTATGTACTTAAAGAACAAATAAAATATCCTAAAAGAAAAAAACATTAAATCAATGGGGAGTACAATACAAATGATTGATAGATTTGACCATGCCAAATTTACATACTCTTACAATTCCCCTCAAATACATCTATACATGCACAGCTAGTTTGTGGGAGAAAAACAAACAAACAAACGTCAAATTCTTTGTTTGAAAGATCCCAATCGAAACAGGAATAAAACCTCTCTGATTCTATTCTTCCACGCTAAGGCCTTATCCAGATAATTTGAGATAGGGAAAATAAATAGCTATCAAATCCACATACATATTCAGCCTCACATGTAAAGAATTAATCTCAAGGTAAGCTCATTAGCATCCCCCTTTCCATATCTTCTTTTTTTTCTTTTTCCTTTTCCTAGAAGATACTATGAAATACATGTCTCTTGCAACAGCTGTTTGAAGGACATATTTGAAAATATTCATTGGTGTGGAACTCTCTCATCAATAGAGAAACATGGTCAAATATGCCCCATCTTAAATATTAGAAAGAAATATCTTCATTTCATTTTATATCTCTACATATGGAATACCATATCTCTTTACTCCAGTTAGCTAATAACGTAGTTGGACAACTGTTCTACTCTTACTGGGAGCACATTATTTCTCTCACCCCTCTTCTAATTGGGCTTCCATCCCTATAATTTAATTAGCATCACTGAGCATAAACTTAATTAGTTCAAAGTTCCCTTATCTTTTTAGCATCATAAAAATACATAGAGACTTTAATCAAGCAAGCCAAGAGCCACTGTGGTCTCTACGCTCTCGGCTAGGCTGAATTTTTTCTGAGGTGACCTCAGTTAAAATTCTTGGAGTTCATTCTCTATGACCTTTTCATGCAGTACATTTTTGGCCCTTGCACTCACCTGCATGGGAACTCTGAGATAACCATCTCCACATGAAAGATTATCTCTTCCTGGATAGTTTATGATGAAGACTGTAGTTCTGTTCCCAGACAAGACAGCAAGAATGCATCAAACATTGATCTTTAATCAGAATAGGTCTCCAAAAATGACAACTTGTTTCCTCCATGCCAAAGTTGTACAAGCTCAGGGATAGCAGCAGAGCGGAAATTTACAGCTCTCTGGGTCTGCTCATTACGTGCATTTCCTCCAGGTTACAACTGACCTATATCTACATGAATTCCCTTTGGAACTTTGTCTGGACAGAAAGGATTTTTTCAGCCAAATCTCTGTTCTCAAGAGATCCAGTTAGAAGCCAGGTAAATTCAGGTTTGTTTTTTTAATTAATCCTTCTCCATGAACTGCCTTTCCTTTCAGAGTTCTAAACCCCAAGCATCTTATCCCAAACCTGAGTTTATTTTTTTTCCAACATGTGAAATTGAGGTAACTGTCTTGAGTAGGTCCTTTGGATCTTCAAAGCATTGACCCATGGTGGTGACACAGCCCATGACAGGCTTAGAAAATAATTATCCCTTTCTTTGAAAGAGGGACTATTTTGTTCCTTTAATATAAAACCTTGGGCAGTGCTCTTCTTGGCTTCCTGGCACCTTTGCTAAATTTTTAGGAGTTTCATACTTGAAGATAGGAGTTGTCATTTAACCTCTCACTACAAAATGTTTGTAAGTCATGAGATATATTGAGATACTTTAAACACCATGACCTACCTTAACACGTTAAAGAATCATGTGATTTAATTTTAGAGAAGTTCATTCTGTGAGGTAGTACTGTAATATACTCCATCCCCCATTTTAGGCATAGGGCACAGATGAATTTAATGTTTTGTGAAAATTAAAAACTTATTTTGGGATGGAGTCATTAATGGAATTCTATCAGGATGCTCCCGGTTCTCATATTCTGGGCTGTGGTTCTCAATCAGAGACGGATTTTCTCCTGGGGATATTTGGTAATATTAGAAAGGATGGTTCTAAAGACCCTCCATACACAGGACAGCTTCCAGTACAAATAATTTTCCTGCCCCAATGTAACAGAGAGGTGAGAAAACCTGTTTACACCAGATCTTCTGCAGCTTTACTGTGCATAAAACTCATCAGAAATTCTAATTCAAATGCAGATTCTACCCATGTAGTTTTCCTGCAAGCCCAAGGATTCTGTATTTCTGACAACTCATAGACAATATGATGGTACAGGTCCTGGTCTGTAGGTTATACTTCCAATAACAAGTTCTGGTCCCATGTTAGAGTCAGGGACAGGTAGGTTTCAGTCTTCTGCACCAAAAATAATTTTTGTATGTAATTTTTAAAGAAAAATGTTTCTCCACAGAAGCTTTGATAAATTCTGTGTTTGATTCTTCATATGAGGGCTTTTGAATGACATCAAAATAACTTCAGAAAAAGATTTCATAGTAAGCTGAATGAAGGCCTCAAAAAGATGAATGTATCCTAGTCTTAGGAATTTTGGAATGTGTTAGATTCCATAAAGAGAAATAAGGCTGTGTTCCTGTCATGGCACAGTGGTTAACGAATCCGACTAGGAACCATGAGGTTGTGGGTTTGGTCCCTGGCCTTGCTCAGTGGGTTAAGGATCCAGCATTGCCATGAGCTGTGGTATAGGTTGCAAATGTAGCTTGTATCCCACGTTGCTATGGCTCTGGTGTAGGTCTGCAGCTACAGCTCTGATTAGACCCCTAGCCTGGGAACCTCCATATGCCATGGGAACAGCCCTAGAAAAGGCAAAAAGACAAAAAAAAGGAGGAATAAGCCTAGCAGGTAAAATCAATTTGCTAATCATTGACCTTAAAATGAAAAGATTAGCTCGGATTATCCAGGTTCATATAACATAATCATCATGGTCCTCTCCATGTAATGGAGAGAAGAGAGGGAATTGGATTCAGAGATACATTGAAAATTCTGTGCTGCTGTATCTGAAGATGAGGAAGGATCATGAAACCAGAGTGCTGGCAGCCCTTAAAAAATGATCTAGGAAGGCAATGCATTCTTCCTTGGAGTGTCCATTTGGATCCCAGCTTCCACAGACATCTTACATTCAGCATGAAGAGATGAAGTCCAGACTCAAATCTCTAGAACTTGACTTTTCTAAAAAGTCACTAGTTTACTAACTTGTTACAGCAGCATTAGGAATGTAATGCCCACATTTATCCAATAAAATATTTTCACAAGAACTGAATTTGAACTCAATTTAGTGATATTTCCCCTGGATAAAGGCATTTTGTGTTGAAATTGTTCTTTAACAGAAGAAGAAATTTAGAAGAAACTTAGAGAAAAATTCCATTGCATTGAATACCCCATTGCAGAAATATAAATGTGGTTCTATTTTGAGGACTTAACATAGAAATAATAATTCATACCAAAAGTAGAGTTCCACATTCTACTTTACATCTTTTTGTCTAAATGTCTACACTCTTTAAATTTTCTTTTCTTCTTATTTTTTTTTTCTTTTTATGGTCACATGCATGGCATATGGAATTTCCCAGGCTAGGGGTCAAATCAGAGCTGCAGCTGCCAGCCTATGCCAAAGCCACCATAACACAGGACCCAAGCCCTGGTTGCAACCTACACCACAGCTCATGGCAATGCCAGATCCTTAACCCACTGAGCAAGGCCAGGGATTGAACCCACATCCTCATAGAAACTAGTCAGATGGATTTCCGATGAGCCATGATGGGAACTCAATTTGAACATTCTTTATTTTCATTTTTTAATATCCAATTCTTGGTAAAGTTTTCTTTTAGCATAATAGATGGGATGATAAATGAGTCTGTTTTCATGTACAAGTATGTGTGCATGTCTATTTAACACAGAAAAAGTATATAATTAATTCACACACACACAAACACCCCCCTTGACATTGAATATATTCTTCTAACTATATAAGTATTCTTATAGATTTCATTTCTTCACACAGCATCCTTCAGAAGTTATGTTTATAATTCCACATTACCCTCAGAAATACAGAATAGAATCTATGGGGATTACATGTATACCAATTATATAACAAAGCCATAAAACTTATTGTATACTTTCTCCAGTTATACATACGTGGAAAGTTAGTATACATTCTTTAATTTTTAATTTTTATCATCTTAAGTTCTTCAATTTTTATACTTTACTTTTTAAATTTAATTTTATTGAAGTATAGTTGACATACAATATTATATTAGTTTGAGTTGTATAGCAAAGTGAACCAGTCATACATACAAATATCTCCATTATATTTGCATATAGGTTATGACAAACTATTGAGTAGATTCTCCTGTGCTATAACGTTCTTGTCAATCATCCATTTTATACAGTAGTGTGTATATTATTCCCACCTTCCCAATTCTTTCCTCCATCCCCAATGGACTCTACTTAGCACAGTTGATTGTATGAAATTATGATTTAATAAATACATTAGAATTTAAAAAATCTAGTGTGTATGCCAGAGTAGAATCAGGAGAACAGGTAGCTGAGTCACACCTAACAGGGGTGGGAGATGTTTCCTCTAACTGGGGAACAAACAAAGTTTTATGTGTGGATATTGAATTAGTAGGATTTAGAGCAATTAACTCTTAATAAACTCACTTTCCATGTACACTAGACTAGCCTACACAGATAAAAGGACTCAAATGGTGAAAGTTGGTTCAAGTCAGAAAAACAGTACAGACTCACACAACATCGTGGATGACCCTTAGAAACTCAACAGAGTGATTGACTCATGACTGCAGACTCACAAGAGGTCCTGCAAAACAACTCCCCACCACTTGATCCCACATGATAAGAAAGATATTATATTAAATAAGTTTATTTCAGAAAAGATATGCAACAATAACATAAAATAATCACATTGGACAGAACTTAGGGCAATTTTAATCATCTGATTGTATGTGTTCTATGCATTGTTCTGATATATTCATAAGCAATGTTATTCAAGTGTATTTCATATAACTCTGTGAAAACATACCTCCAGAAGTAAATAAATAAAAGGAGTTCTGTGGCACAGCAGGTTAAGTATCTAGCATTGTCACTGCAGTGGCTTGGGTCACTGTTGGAGTGTAGGTACAATCCCTGACCCTGGAAGTTCCACATTCCCCAGGCATGGCCCCCCCCCCCCCAAATATGAATTCATTGAGGTCCCTTTGAGTTCACTTAGAGAAGTTGAAAAGACATAGATGTTTGCACACACCTGTGACCCTAAATCACACACCTAAACAGGAATATGAGCTTTCCAAGGAGTCATCCTTTGATTATGAGGGTGATATATAGTGGATGATACTGGTCTTGCTCATTTGCTACCCCCTTGTTATGACAAAATTTTGAATGATAGGAGATATTTCACTTAAGGAAATTAAAGGAATAATATTTTATATAAGCATTGGAATTTTTCATACAAAATGATAAAATAATTTAATAAAGGAGCAAAACTTGCCTCCAGTCCTTCAGCTCAATAAATACGCCTTTGCAAACAGACACTAATATCCCATGTTTCAATGAGTGGATCAGCTGCCAGAAAAAAATTTCATAGTAATAAATATGCCATGTCCACTGCTTAAGGGCAATGGGGAATCCTGGAAGAGAGAGGGCACTGTATAACAAAACATACAAGACTCTTTTATGTTTAGAAAGTGGAGTCCAGTGGCACTCCTTTCTGCAGAACAAAGGCCCGGACGCTTTAGCCCACATGGCTTTTATTCAGGAAGGTGATATATGTAGGTTAGTAAGCAAAATCGGGCATAGGCAATGACAAAGCTACCTCTTAGTGAATAACAAAGGAAACTATTACCACTGGTGCATATTTCAGGCCTAGTGTGGCTGCTTATAGAATAACATGGCTTATGCATAACTCCCTTATCTTGTCTTTGAAGGAAACCCTGTACTTTAGAACTCTTCTTCAGCAGACTCTTGCCTTCTGCAGAGTTCAGCAGTTCAGTGGTCTCCAACATCTCCCCCTTTTTTATTTATTTGTTGCATAAGAACAGTCATAGTAAATTTTGATTGCAGGGTGTTCATTTGGTTTCTATGGATCAATCCAATTCTGCAGACTGCACAAAAAAGAAAAAAATATGAATACAGTGATGAATAAAAGGAATATTTGGACTCTCAAACAATGACAAAGTGAGTCCTGTGACAGAGGGCAGTTAATCTATGGAGGTGGTTAATCTATGATCCACATTCTGTAGATCTTGTGCTGGGCCATACCCATGTCCACAGCAGGTCTCCAAGGTGAACAGTCACATTCAGGGGGTGGGGGTCTGTCTCCATCCTCTTGGGAACCTGTCATTCCAGCCTTTTTTATATGGAATAGGGGCAATGGTCCTCTCTTCTGTAGCTACTTCCTGCTGGCTAGGGATGACAAGTACTGGGTGGCTGGACACGGTAGGTTCTTACTATACAGTATAGGAAGAAAAGAAAAATAAGATGAAGCAGAGGTTTGTGATATAGGTTGACATCAGTACTCTTGAAGGAGGTGTGTAGTTTTATCTAAGTTGGTTTTAACATTTGATGTGCTATTAACACGAAATTAACAGAAAGGAGGCAACATGTATAATGATTTAATTTTTCCTGTCATATGGGAGCCTTTAAATATATTTATTTATTTTTTATTTAACTAAATAAATTAATTAATTAATTAATTTATTTATTTATTGTTTTTTGCCATTTCTTAGGCCACTCCAGCAGCATATAGAGGTTCCCAGGCTAGGGGTCTAATTGGAGCTGTAGCTGCCAGCCTATGCCAGAGCCACAGCAACTCAGGATCTGAGCCATGTCTGCGACCTACACCACAGCTCACAGCAACACCAGATCGTTAACCCACTGAGCAAGGGCAGGGACCAAACCCGCAACCTTACGGTTCCTAGTCGGATTCGTTAACCACTACACCATGACGTGAACTGCAATGTATTTATTTTTTTAATTTATTTTCATTGTTATTTCCAACATACTTTTTTTCCCCCACTGTACAACATGGGTACCCAGTTACACATACTTGTATACATAATTTTTTCTCCCATTGTTGTGCCGTGTTGTAAGTATCTAGATATAGTTCTCAGTGTTACACATCAGGATCTCATTGTTAATCCATTCCAAATGCAAGAGTTTGCATCCATTAACCCCAAGGGGGTCTTTAAATTTAAAGTAATATAGCCTAGCAAAGTTATATCCTCTGGCTGAAGTCTCACTTGTCACTGATTGAGCTTGAGTAACATTAGAAGAAAATGTATTTAGGGCCAGAACATGCATTAACTGGTCAGAAGAGGGTATACCACCTAGTAACATCAATAATAAGAGCCTTGGAGGGGAGAAACCCACCAGGGTAAATCAGAAGTAAAACAAATAACCATATGAGTCAGGTGTGACAATCTTGGGATAGTGGTCTACTTCTGATGTTGTCTTCTTTTTGTGCATACATTGGTGTTTTTCTTATTAGAGCCTTGTATCAGGGTGAGTTTGAAGTCAGTAGTTCTCCCTATAGACCAGTCCAATGTAGAGGCCCTTCTTAAGTGAGAAATATAAACCTAAGAGTTAATTGTCTTCACTTTCTTTGTGCATATGGCACTTAAGAACTCCTGATAAGAAACCTTTTATCTAGGCTGGAGGCAACACTTCAAATGATGCTTTTCCAGAATGTATACGTATTCCCCTGGCTATCATGGGACATCTGATATTTGCCCAGAGACAGATTACAGCAATTGGTTTCAGAAACAAGCTTAGATTATTTTTCTTAGTAACTCAGTTAAAGTTTATAATCATGTAACATAGCAGCAAAGAACTATTTGGAAGGTGAGTTTTAGACAGCAGACACTAATCTCAATACACAAAACTAGAATATGAATCAAAAGAATGTTTTTCTTTAAAATTACCCTCATTAACCAAATATAACCAAATTTGGACTGTAGAAAGTATATTCCAAATGGAAAACACATTTTATAACAATTTCTTTTTCATTATTGGGTTTGCCATGGAGCCAGGAAGAACCAAGCAGCCGTCTTGGATTTCCCATAACCCTGACTGTTTAATTCACAACTATTGTTTACCTATCTTAACTTATCTGATTTAGGAACAGAATCTTACCAAGGTACGAGGGCATCAGGATGGCAAAAGTCTGACAATGAGGGGTTAATTTCTCATGCTGAAGGTCAATAATAGTCTAAAACAATAGTATATCCACTTTTAAACATTTTTCTTTCTCTGTGGATTGTGCTTGGAGACATACATTTTATTATCAATTTTTTGCATAAAATTATGGTAGGCACATAGATGGCATAAGCTGTGTAGCAGAACAAAAGCCTAATGAATAGGAAAAAAACCATCATCAGTGATAACAACAATTATGTTAAATTTTGGACTATCATGAACATCAATTAAGGTAGTGATATTCAAAATGATATTCACACGATTGAGAAAGAGAGGTCTCAGATTTTTATCTGTAATAGTGTTATATAAATAGCCATGATTGCTAAGAGGAATTTTCCCCCGTACAGGAGTTGTACAACTCATGACTATTAAAAAAATGCTCTGTATGCTCTATTTCATTTGAGAAAAAAACTATTCTTAAAAAGATCCTTATACTCCCTTGAAGTATATAAGAATTTCCAAATATGTCACATCCAAGGTTGGGAATACAATTTGGAAATAAGAAAGGGGAAAACTCTTGGATACTAGAAAGTTCACAAGGTTTAAAACTGAGTTACATAAATTATGTAGAGAAGTCAGAATTAAAATGGAAATTCCAAGGAAATTAGAAGAGGGAGTTCTACTTCTGCAGTTTGATCAAAGGCTGGCAACGTTTGTCTCAAGCTTTGAGCTTTGACCTTACATTCAAGGACACTTCTTAAGCCCTGGGACAAGAGGACCTTTTACAGTTACCTTTCTATAGAGTATTTTCAGACCCTTCTTTAAGTCCTTATTTCTCAAACTGTAGATAAAGGGGTTCAGCATGGATGTGACCACAGTGTACATCACCGAGGCTGTTGCACTTGAGTGTGGTAGCAGCAGAGCCAAGGTACACTCCTAAGCTTGTATGATAAAATAAGGAAACAACTGAGAGGTGTGATGCACAGGTAGAAAATGCTTTATACTTCCCTCGAGAACATGAGATTCCTTGTATGGAGAAAACTCTCTTTGAGTAAGAGTAGAGGATACCAGAGAGGGAAGTACCAGTCAGCAACACAACTCCAAAATACATCACCACATTAATGAGAAAGGTGTCAGAACTGGCAAGTTGAATAATCTGATTGAGTTCACAGAAAAAGTGGGGTATTTCTAAGACTGGACAGAAGGACAGTTGCAACACCATTAAGCTTTCTAATAAGGAATGCAGGGCACTTATGATTCAGGACACCAGAACCAGCAGCAGACAGAACCAGAGATTCATAATGACTGTGTAGTGCAGAGGCTGACAGATGGCTACAAATCTGTCATAGGCCATCACAGTCAGGATTAGGCTGTCCAGTCCTGCAAAGAGTATGAAAAAATACATCTGGATGATGCAGCCTTCAAAGGGGATAACTGCTCTGTGTCTGGATATTCCATAGCATCTTTGGGATGGTGGTGGAGGTGAAACATATGTCTACAAAGGACAGGTTGGAGATGAAGAAATACATGGGACTGTGGAGGTATGAATCTGAGCTGACAACCAGGATGATGAGCAGGTTCCCAAACACTGTGATCAGGTACTTGCAGAGGAAAAGAATAAATGTGATAGGTTGCAATTCTGATTCCTCTGAAAATCCTATAAGAATTTATGAAATTCCTGTTTGATTCCTTGGTGCCATGTCGTGTGGTGAGTACTAAGAAAGAGGAAAATAACATGGCCAATTTTCATATAAATGAGCATTATCACATTATTAAACTAGTACCACTCATATAATGCCACAAATAAATTAATTTCAATATTCTGCTCATGGATTTTGTGCTCTTTAGGGAACCTGCCGTACTAGCTCTAGTTAGCAACCTTTCTGCCTGTCAGTATTTTCCCCAAGATGTCATGTATTAACAGTTTAATGAGAAATTAATTTAGGCTTTTGCAAAAAAAATGAATTGGTACAAAGTTCCAGGTACTGTCTATGCAAAGAGTATAGCGTGCTAAAAAAATAAATGCTGCTAAGATTCAGTTATGAATACAGAATATAAGCAAATAAAAATTATATACATTCTTATATGATTGCAGGTGTTATATGAAAAATAAATTAGATATAAAGGAGTGGGTAAATTGATAGTACTTTTTATGCATGTTGGGGAAAGACATGCTAACCAGATGACATTTGAACAGAGATCTCAAGGTAGAGAGCTCTTTGTCCATGAGCATACATTGGAAGTGTGTGCCTTGCACAGGAATACCTATTGCAAAGGTACTGAGTAAAGTATTTTTTTAAGATGCTCCTGTCCAAGAAAAATCAGGTCTAGTGAAGGAAATGAGCAGGCAGTAAAGTGAGGAAAGATAGAGTCAGAGAATGTTGATGAATGAGGTGATCCCTTGCTGCACAGGGGCTCCCTTGTCCATATCAGATATCTGCAGCACTTTGGACAATTCAATATTAAAAAAAAATCTATATGAAATGAAATTGAAGGAAAATCCAAGACAAACTTATAAAAGAAAAAATATATAATATGCATAATTTAATGAAATCTGTGTGAATCAATACTTCGATTTTAGATTAATGAAGATTTGGATGTAAAAGAGTATGACAGAAAGTATTTTAAAATATGTGGAGGAAACCGTATCCAAGTTATACTTTCCTCTTACATAGCAACATATGGATTCAAATATGAATATGGAAGCTAAGGTGATCTTTAGTCAAAGGTAAAGAAGAATGCCTTCCAGATAGGGCTTGAACATGATGGAACCTTCATAAATAGAACTGATCACAATAGAATAAAGTAAACTCTAAGGGATAAGAGAAGGAGAAATAATCTGGAAATACACATAAAGCATCATTTATTAGTGTAACGTAGGCATGAGAACATTCATTTTCATTTCTGTTTAAAGCAAGTATTTGCAAATAAAGAATATTTAAGTGACAACACTAATCATTCAGTTAAAAAAATTACAGCAACAGAGAGAGCACAAGATGACTGACACAGTTTACCTCACAAAATTTATAAACTCTCAGAAGTCCCTTACAAATATCTGTACACATGTAAAACAACGTCAAACCACAAATTTGAGGGAAAGATTACAATTTTTTTTGTTTGAAAGAATATAATAAAAAATAGGAATAGGGCTTCTCCTTTGTGCTGAGAATGTTAAGAACCCAACTATTATCCATGGGGATGTGGATTCTATCCCTGTCTTCACTCAGTGGGTTAAAAATTCTGACAACATTGCCTTGAGCTGCACTATAGATCGCAAAAGCTGCTCAGATCTGGCATTCCTCGGCCTCTGGCACAGGCAGCATCTCCAATTCGACTGATAGCCCAGGAACTTCCACATGTGGCAGGTGCAGCCCTAAAAAGCAAAAAGAAGAACAGGAATAAAAGCAGTCATAAAACGGGAAAAAGAAAGTCTCTTCAGCAAGCCGTGCTGGGAAACCTGGACAGCTGCATGCAAAGCAATGACATTAGAACACACTCTCACACCATGCACAAAAATAAACTCCAAATGGCTGAAAGACTTCAATATAAGAAAAGACACCATCAAACTCCTGGAAGACAACATAGGCAAAACACTCTCTGACATTAACGTCATGAATATTTTCTCAGGTCAGTCTCCCAAAGCAATAGAAATTAGAGCAAAAATAAACCCATGGGACCTCATCAAACTGAAAAGCTTTTGCACAGCAAAGGAAACCCAAAAGAAAACAAAAAGACAACTTTCAGAATGGGAGAGAATAGTTTCAAATGATGCAACCGACAAGGGCTTAATCTGTAGACTATATAAGCAACTTATACAACTCAACAGCAAAACAGACAATCAACCAATGGAAACATGGGCAAAAGACCTGAACAGACTGTTCTCCAAGGAAGATATACAGATGGCCAGCAAACACACGAAAAAATGCTTAACATCGCTGATCAGAAGAGAAATGCAAATCAGAACTACCATGAGATACCACCTCACACCAGTCAGAATGGCCATCATTCATAAGTCCACAAATCAGAAGTGCTGGAGGGGCTGTGGAGAAAAGGGAACCCTCCTGCACTGTTGGTGGGAATGTAAACTGGTACAGCCACTATGGAGAACAGTTTGGAGATACCTTAGAAATCTATACTTAGAACTTCCATATGAACCCTGCAATCCCACTCTTGGCCATATATCTTGACAAAACTCTACTTAAAAGAGACACATGCACCCGCATGTTCATTGCAGCCCTATTCACAATAGCCAGGATGATGGAAACCCAAATGTCCATCAATAGATGATTGGATTCAGAAGAAGTGGTATGTATACACAATGGAATACTCCTCAGCCATAAAAAAGAATGACATAATGCCATTTGCAGAAACATGGATGGAACTAGAGACTCTCCTACTGAGTTAAATGAGTCAGAAAGACAAAGACAAATACCATATGATATCACTTATAACTGGAATCTAATATCCAGCACAAATGAATATCTCCACAGAAAAGAAAATCATAGACTTGGAGAGGAGACTTGTGGCTGCCTGATGGGAGAGGGAGGGAGTGGGAGGGATCGGGGGCTTGGGGTTATCAGATACAACTTTGAATAGATTTACAAGGAGATCCTGCTGAATAGCATTGAGAAATATGTCTAGATACTCATATTGCAACAGAACAAAGGGTGGGGGAAAAATGTATACATGTAAGAATAAATTGATCCCCAGGCTGTACAGTGGTAAAAAATTTAAAAAATAAAAATATATACATGTTTGCCTTAAAAAAAAAAGCAGGCTGGAATCAGTACTCAAAGTTGCCAAGGGGGAGGGGGAGGGAATAGGATGGGTTGGGAATTTGGAGTTAATATATGCAAACAATTGCCTTTGGAGTGGAAAATCAATGAGATCTTGCTGTACAGCACTGGAAACTATATCTAGTCACTTATGATGGAGCATGATAATATGAGAAAGAAGAAGTATACATGTATGTGTGACTGGGTAAACTTGCTGTACATTAGAAAATTGACAACACTAAACCAGCTACAATGGAAAAAATAAAAATCATTATAAAATAAAATGTAAAGGAACTGAACTGGCATATCTCTATTTTTTTGATAAATGACTACCTAATCTACAAATAAATTCAGTCTTGCAGGAAATGAAATAATTACAAAGTTAGCTCAATAGCACGCCCCTCTTCTCATAATATTTTTTTTTCACTTAAATACAGTAGAGAGGAGCTATTGTGAAATTTATGTCTCATGAATTCTTGTTTCGAGGAAATGTTTGTCATCATTCCTCAGTCTGAATATTCACATCACAGTCAAATATGCTCCATATTTAAAAAAAAACCCTGCATCTCTGTACATCCTCCACAGCTGATATGCTATTACTCTACTATTTAACTGCAAAGGGCCTTGGCTTTAGGTTCTACTTTTAGTTGAAGCACTTTATACCTCTGTTCCCTCTTCTAATTGGGCTTCCATATCATCATTTCACAGTCAACATTAATCTTTGTATTGCTGAGTTTAATATTCACTTCTATTTTTGTCATCAAAAATTAATACATTAACTAATTAAACAAGCAATAAACAAAACAATTACAAAAAAAAAAAAAAACACCACAGTGATATTGGCTCTGGTTTAGTCTGGACTAGCTCTCAGGTTAACTCAGATAAATGTTCTTGGTTATCATCTGCAGTGACCTGCTCCTTCAGTATTTACTGGGCTCCTTGACTCACCTCAGTGGAGTCTCTGAGAGGAAGGTCTCAACATAAATGTGCAAAATTGTCTTGGATGGTTGATGTTGGAGAGAGAAGTTATGTTTCTAGATAAGACAGTGGAATGAAGCCAAGCATTTTTCTTCCAGTCAGTTATAACTGCAAAATCAGCAACCATATTCTAACCAGCCCAAGGTTGCACAGGCTGAGAGATTGCAGCAGAGGATATATTTACAGCTCCTTATGTCTGCTCATTAGTATGTTTCCCTCTTGTAGCCACTACCTCTAATAATTGATTTCCTGAGGGACACTGGACAGAAAGAAAAATTTTCCTGCTCATTTTCCATGTCTAGGAGACAGTGGTACAAGCCAGATGAATTCAGTGTTTATTCCTTCTCCCCATGACCTCTTCTGTGTTCCAGAGGAATAAACCTTAAGGTCCCAACCCTGACTTCAACTTTTCTTTAGAGTCCGCGATTGGGATACTATTTTGATTCGGTCCCTAATCAAACACTGGATCTAGTGGATCACAGCCCCTAATAGACTCCCTCTGTCGTTAAGAGGTAAGTTTCCATTGTCCCTTTAACATAAAACCTTGAGCAGTACACTGCTTGGATTCGTAATAATTTTGCAGATACAATTAGGAATTTCATAATGTTAATACAAGTTAAGAGCAGTTATTTTGTCCCTCATTATAAAATATTTCTTTTTTATTTAAAATGATTTTTATTTTTTCATTATAGCTGGTTTACAGTGATCTGTCAATTTTCTACTGTAAAGCAAGGTGGCCCAGTCACACATATATGTATACATTCTTTTTTCTCACGTTATTGTGTTCCATCATAAGTGACTAGACATAGTTTCTAGTGCTATACAGCAGGATCCTATTGCTTATTCATTTCAAAGGCAATAGTTTGCATTCATTAGCCCCAAATTCCCAGTCCATCCCACTCCCTCCCCCTCCCCCTTGGCCATCACAATTCTGTTCTCTGTGTCCATGATTTTCTTTTCTGTGGAAAAGTTCATTTGTTCCATATATTAGATTCAGATATAAGTGATGTGATACTGTATTTGTCTTTCTCTTTCTGACTTACTTCACTCAGTATGAGAGTCTCTAGTTCCATCTATGTTGCTGCAAGTGGCATTATTTTGTTCTTTTTATGGCTTAGTAGTATTCCACTGTGAATATATGAGATATATTTAGATTTTAGCACCTTCTAAGGATTGTATGATTTAACATTTGGAAAAAAGTTCATTCTATGAGGCATTCCATGAATTCCACTTTCTATTGCTGAAATGGGTTTTGTGGGGATTAGTGACCTGCCAGTTATAATCTGAGTAAGGCATAGGACCTTTGCTGGAATTCTGTCAAGTTTCTTCTAATTTTAAAACTGTAGACCAGTGGTTCTTAACCAGAGATGCCTTTGCCCTGAATGGTATTTTGTCATGTTGAAAGGATACCGGTAAATACCTATGCACAGGAAGCATCCAACACAATGATCCTGCCTCCAAATATCAACATTGAGAAAATGAATAGACCTCTTCTGGACCAGCACCTTCCCCACTCCACTGTGCATACCAGTCACCCAGATGCTGGTTCAAATGCAACCTCTAATTCAGGACATCCTGCCTGATGAGCCAAGTGGCTCCTGGGTGGGTTTAATGGAGAAGGTACTGAACTGGGAAAAGGCTTTGAGTGGGCTAGGTTGGTTATTTTTTATATTACTGTGTCCATAGTTTTACACCTTTTCTACCAAAAATTATCTTCAAATGAAAATTGGAACGAAAAGTGTGGGCATGTATTCCAGAGGCTCTGATACACTGTGTCCAACTCTTTAATGTAAGGGCCATTGGATCACCTCAAATCATATACTTTTGCAAAAACTTTTGTAGTGGGCAGAATAAAAGAATAAGAGCACCCCCCCCAAAGTTGTCCACATCCTAGTCTCTATAACCTTTGGGTATGTTATTATACATTTAAGGGATATTAAGGGACATTTGAGGTAGCAAGCAGAATAAAGTTTATAATCAGCTAACTTTAAAGAAATTAGCCAAGATTACCAAGGTGAAGCTAATTTAATCACAATGATTCTCTAAATGAGGGTGAGAGAAGTATTAGAATTGGAGTGCCAGAGAGATTTGAAAATGTTACACTGCTAACTTTGATGATGTGGCCCTTAGACACTAATGCAATTGACCTCTGGAAACTGGAAAAGGAAAAGAAAAAACTTATTCTGTCCATCCTCCAGGAGGAACTCAGACATTCTGATCTTATTATTTTAGCTCAATAAAAACAATTTCAGGGCATTCCCGTCATGGCTCAGTGGTTAACAAATCCAACTAGGAACCATGAGGTTGTGGGTTTGATCCCTGGCCTTGCTCAGTGGGTTGAGGATCCGGCATTGCCATGAGCTGTGGTGTGGGTCCCAGATGCAGCTCAAATCCCGTGTGGCTGTGGCTCTGGTGCAGGCCAGCGGCTTCATCTTGAAGTGGACCCCTAGCCTGGGAACCTCTATGCTGGAGGTGCGGCCCTAGAAAAGACCAAAAAAAAAAAAAAGAAAAAAAAATCCAGAAAATTAAGAGCATAATTTGTTTTTTTTTTTTTTTGAATTTTATTGGAGTATAGTTGACTTAAAATGTTGTGTTACTTTCAGGTTTACAGCAAAGTGAATCAGTTGAGTGTGTGTGTGTGTGTGTGTGTGTGTGTGTGTGTGTATCCATGTCTTTGTGTGTCCATATAGGCTATCAGAAAGTATTGAGTAGATTTCCCTGTGTTATATAGGCCCTCATTACTTATTGATTTTGTATACAGTAGTGTGTATATTCCAATTGCAACATCCCAATTTACCCCTCCTCCCACATTTTAAATACATTCTGTGGCAATTTATTACAGTAGCAGTAGGAATCCCATAATAATATATATATAATCCCAGTAAAATTTTGTTGAGCAGGTCCCATGTGGCTCAGCAGTAATAAACTAGACAAGTATCCATGAGGATGCGCTTTCAATCACTGGCCCCACCAGTGGGTTAAAGATCTGATGTTGCAGTGAGCTGCAGTGTAGTTTGCAGATGCTGCTCAGATCTGGTGTTGCTGTGACTGTGGTGTTGGTCAGCAGCTGAAGCTCTGATTTGACCCCTATCCTGCGATCTTCCATATACCATGGGTGCAGCCCTAAAAATTAAAAAAAAATTTTGCTTGAGGAAACTGAATTTAAACTTCCCAATTTATTTATTAAGCTATCTTTGTATACAGTTGTTTTATGTTGAAATTCCACCTGAGGTAGCAGTAAAATTAAAGTCAGTTTGGAGATGTTGGGTCCATCTATTGATACAGAGAATTTCAAAGTTTCTATTATATAAATTGAAATGTGTTTCTGGCTTTGAGGCCTTTGAGATATTAAGATAGTAAAACAAATTCATTATTTATATCAAGATCATCCATTCTATTTTAAACCATTGTGTTTAAAAGTCTATATTCTTTCACTTTCATGTTAAAACGTTCATTCTGTTTTTTAACCTTCTAACTTCCTTTCAGGTTGCCATTAAACATAAGAGTTAGAATGTAAATGTGTTTGTATGTGTGTCCATGTGGTTATTGAAAAGAAACTGTGTGCAACACACACACAGAAACACATGCATCTTACACTTGAACATTTAGATTGGACTCAATGAAGTATGTATTTCTATGCTTTTCCTTTATTCCTCCACATTTATCAGAAATTCTGCTTAGTATCCTACATTGTATGCAGAGATAAGGTCACTGAGGCTTAGGGAAATTGAACTGTTCACAACTACATACAAAACAAAAAAGATTATTTTGCTCTTTTTTGAATTATGCACAAATAGAATCAGACAGTATATACTCATAGTTATAGAGCCCCTTTATTTCTACAACTGTAAGTTTTATTTTTTCCAGGTCCATTGAGCTGTAATTGACTAATAACTTTGCATAAATTTAAGGTGTACAATGTAGTGATCTGATATATTTATATATTCCAAAATGACTGTCATAATAACTTAAAATCTTAATCACCTCAGAAAATTACTGCTCTTATTATTGGGGGAGAACATTCAAGATTTATCTTCTTAGTACTTTCAAGGATGTAATGCAGTATTGTTAACTATTGTTACCATGATATCTTTTAGATCCTCAAAACTTCTTCATCTTAGAACTGGAAGTATGGACCCTTTGACCATCATCCCCTCAAATCCCCTACATCCCAGCTCCTGGTAACCACCATTGTCTTCTCTATTTTTATTTTTTATTTTTGGCTGCACCTTCAGGATGTGGAAGTTCCTGGGCCAGGGATTGAACTAACACCACAGCCGCGTCCCAATCCACAGCAGTGGCAACATCAGATTTTTAACCTCCTGTGCCACCAGGGAATTTCAGAGTTGCAAACTTTTATATATAGAATGGATAAACAATAAAGTCTTACAGGATAGCACAGGGAACTATGTTCAATGTCCTCAAATAAGCCATAAAGGAAAATAATATGAAAAAATATTTTTTTTCTAAAAAAAGAATGATCTAACCCTAATATCAATAATAAGAACTTGAGAAAACCTATTCTGGAACAGTATTTCTCCAACTTCTGTGTACATACCCATTACCCTAGATGCCAGTTCAAATGCAGATTCTGATTCAGCAGGACCTAGTGGTCCCAGAGCCTCTGCATTTCTAATAAACTCCTGAGTGATATTGATATGGCAAGACTGGGGCTGATAACAACTCTTTGAGTAAGATGGCTGTAGTTCTGTTTTAGAGTCAGGTGTAAATGTTTTAGTTTTTTCACTAAAAATCATCTTTGCATGATTTTAAAAATAAAATGTATTCATACACATCTAAGCTGTAATATATTCAGTGATTTTTTTAAGATATAATCACCTCTGAGTGACATCAAATTATATACTTCTAGGAGTTCCTGCTGTGGCTCAGCAGGTAAAGAACACAGCTAGTATCCATGAGGTTGTGGGTTCAATCCCTGGCCTGGCTCAGTGGGTTAAGGATACCGCATTGACAAAAGCTGTGGTGTAGGTCACAGATACAGCTCAAATCTGGCATTGCTGTAGCTGTGACATAGGCCTTAGATGCACTCAGATTAAACCCCTAGCCTGGGAAATTCCACATGTGGTGAGTGCAGCCCCCCCAAAAACAACAGAAAATATACACTTCTAAAAATTTTGTACAGAATAAAGCCCTCCAAAAATATCTGCATTAGAATCCCCAGAATATTTTAACATGTTATTATGTATATATAGTAAAAGGAGAAAAGAAATAAGGTTGCTGATGTTTTGCCCTTAAGAATATTGGCCATGGTTATCTAAATTATTCACAATTGTCCTCTAAATATGAAAGAGAAGGGGAAAATGAGTGTTACTCAGAGAGAGATTTGAATATGGGGCAAGAACTAGGACCCTAGGAGTGAATGTGGCTGCTAGAAAAGAGAATAGGAAAATGAAAGGTTCTCCCTGGAATCTTCAGAAGGAAAGGAGACTTATAGTCATTTTTCAATTTAATTTAATTTATTTATTTTAAATTAAAAATACTATTAAATTATAGTTGACTTACAATGTCGTATTAATTTCAAGTATACAGTATGACATTTGTTGAGAAGAAATTATCCTTTAAAACTCCACTTTGTCCAACTCAGTAAATAGAAATTCCCAAATATTTCCAATCCAAGGCTGAGAATACATTTCAAAAGGAGGAAATCAACAAAGGGAGAAACAGTATGATATCAAAGAATGAGAATGCTTAAGAAGTAAGTGAATTACCTAATTTGAATGGAGAGGGTGAAATTAAAACTACAAGAAATACGTAGAAGTAAGTGCTACTTCCACAATCTTATTGGAGGATTACTATTTCTGAAGCTGAGGGTTTGATCACTGCAATCATGGCACTTCCTCACCCTAGGAAAAATTGCCCTTTTATTGTATTTTCCCCCCGTTGCTCTTTTCAGAGCACCCTTTATGTCTTTGTTCCTCAGACTACAGATTAAGGGGTTCAGCATGGATGTGACCACAGTGTACATCACCGAGGCTGTCGCACTTGACTGTGAGCTTTTGGTAGCAGCAGAGCTGAAGTAGACTCCTAAGCAGGTACAATAAAATGAGACAACAGAGAGGTGAGATGCACAAGTGGAAAATGCCTTATACTTCCCCTGAGTTGATGATATTCCATGTATGGAAGAAACTATCTTTGAGTAAGAGTAAAAGATACCAGCCAGGGGACCAACACCAAGCAGCCCAACTGCAAAATACATCACTATGTTATTAAGAAACATGTCAGAACAGGCAGATTGGACCATCTGTCTGAGTTCACAGAAAAAGTGAGGGATTTCCAAGTCTTTGCAGAAGGACAGTTGCAACACCATGAAGATTTGCAACAAGGAATGAAGAACACTCATGATCCAGGAAACCAGGACCAGTAGTCCACAGAGCTTTGAGTTCATGATGACCCTGTAGTGCAGGGGGTGGCAGATGGCTTCAAACCGGTCATAGGCCATCATGGTCAGGAGGAAGTCATCCAGCCCTAGAAAGAGTGTGAAAAGTACATCTGAGTGATGCAGCCTGAGTAGGTGATAAATTTGCTCTGCACCTGGATGTTCCACAGCATCTTTGGGGTGGTGGTGGAGGTGAAACAGATGTCTACAAAGGACAGGTTAGAAAGAAAGATGTACATGGGTGTGTGGAGGTGGGAGTGTGAGCTGATGGCCAGGATGATGAGCAGGTTTCCAAACACCATGATCAGGTACATGGAGAGAAAAAGCCCATATATGAGGAGCTGCGGTTCTGGTTCCTCTGAGAATCCCAGAAGAAAAATTTCTGAAGTTTGTGTGTTATTCCCTGTGTCCATGGGTGGAGGTGACTACCAAGAAAAGGAAAAACAGCATGATTAATTTTACAGAAATGAGCATTACAAGATGCTACAGTTTATGTTTGTAGTCAAGAAACAATTTAAATATTTTTTTTTTGCATAGATGTGGTCCCTCTCAGTGGATTTCCTGGTTTCATCTCTGATTAAGAATTTTCCTCCAAAATCAGCATTTCCCTTAATTGATTATATATTCAACAGTTTAATTAGACAATTTTCTTCATGAATTTGAGGGGCATTTGCTCAGTGTGGACCCAGTTTTATTCAGTCTAGTCAGTAGGTTCAGATTGCTGAAAAACAAAAATGGCTACAATTTAGTTATGGTGAAAAAATATAAATAAATATAAAAAATTACATAGTATATCAGATGGTGACAGGTGTTATGAAGTAAACAAGGAAAGTTTAAAGCAGAGAGTGGCTATAAGGTGTTTTGTTTCACTGGGTGTTGTGGCAAGACTGTCAAATTAGGTGACATGTGAACAGGGACCTCAAGGAAGAGAAAGCAGGAACCTTAACATTTGTAGGGAAGTGTGTGCCTGGCAGAGGCACCAGCCACTTCAAAGGCCCTGAGGAATATGCTTGAGATGTTCAAATCCAAAACACAGAGTCATCATGGGGAGAGTATTAAGAAAGAGGGAGAGCAATGAGTAATATTGTTTGTGAATTTTGAAGAAAGGGGGGACTTCAATGGTGCTTAAACTTCAAGACACAGGGAATCTCCCCTTTATACTATGTACCTTTTGAGCTTTATTACATGGTTGCCACAGAATTCCCTACAGTGAAACAGATGTCCTTTGCTACCAAATGTTGATTGTGGGCTGGTTCTCTGTGTTATAGGTATGACCTTGGAATATATGAATGCATGTACCCCTGTCTTGAGAATTGTCTCACTCTGCAAAGTTTACAGACACACAGACAGATGCACACACACGCACACACACACACCCCATGAAACATCATGGCCTCCTGGTGTGTGTTACTTCCATATCCTTATAACCCCCAACACTGTTTAAAATATGAGTACATACAGCAGAATTGGACTGTTCATGTTACCTCTCTCATAAATTATGTGGAAATAGTACCTAGAAATTCCTATCCTTAAGCTTCCCATATACAGGTAACCTTATGGGTCGTCCATTTTGGTTTGGTCATTTTCTTTCCTGTATATAAAGGAATTAAAGAGAGAGAAAGAGAGAGAGGGAGAGAAAGAGAGAGAGAAATCAAACAGACATGAAGAGGAATACATTTAACAATCTCAGTTGTTCTGGAGAGATTGTGAGGAAGTAAATGCTTTCTTCTGGTGCCATACAATCCAGATCACATCTCACAGATAACCAGGGAAAAATAAGAAAGGAGGAAAAAATACGTGCAAAAGAGAAAAGTAGTGGTATCTTCATGGTTTATACCACCCTACAGATTGAACATCACAAGAGAAAAGTGAGTAAATATAGTAAACTCCATACATCACACTTCACTTTTTAAAATTTGGGCATTTTGATTATCAGAGAGCAGAAGACTTGACTTTCTTGTGCTTATTCCATATTTATTTAACCAGTTGGTCTACACATAGCACAACAGAGGATGAGGCAAACCCCTTTCTCACCTTTCATAGGTGGCACCTTAATTTGTTATTCTTGCACTTTGGGTTTTGATCTCTTTTCTGACAAGTCCAATGGGCACAACTAGTCATGGGTCTGTTCCTTGTCCAAGATTCAAAGGCCTCCCCAGACAATACTCTGTAAAATATCACAGACACCATGCCAATCCACCCTCTTATCTGATTAATTTTCTTAATGAGATTCGTCTGAGAATATTACATCATACATTTATTTCATGTACTCTGTCTTCTCCATTACAATGCAATTACCAAAGAAGCAAGTATTTTACCAGCTTTGTCCACGTTTTTATATTTTCTGACAGATATGTGAATATATGTGTGCTTATATAGAAAATAATGTATGGAGTTCCCGTCATGGCTCATTAGTTAATGAATCAGACTAGGAACTGAGAGGATGTGGGTTCAATCCCTGGCCTTGCTCAGTGGGTTGGGGATTCAGCAGTGCCCTGAGCTGAGCTGTGGTGTGGGTCACAGACACAGCTGGATCCTGCATTGCTGTGGCTCTGGCATAGGCTGGCGGCTATAGCTCTGATTGGACCCTTAGCCTGGGAACCGCCATATGCCATGGGAGTGGCCCTAGAAAAGGCAAAACAACAACAACAACAAAAAGAAACCAATGTAATAAAATGAGAAGTTATGAATAAAAAGTGAGATATAGGACATAAAACTAGGTTAAATAGAATAGTTTTGAAACAACTGAGTTAAGCGAAATTGAACAGAGCCTTAAGACTAACCGAAACATGATATACAATTGAAAGAATTTAGAAACTCAATCTGACTAATAATTAAATTACCAAAGATGTTGACATGTAATAATATAACATATAAACATAATAGAAGTTTCTATTTGGCAGATGTTATGTTATCACCCATTAAATGCATCAGGACTGCATCAGGATTAGGTCTCAGTAAATATGGACAGTTAATATATGACAAGGTTTTATTTCAGTTTATTTGGAAAAGTTTGGACTTTTGAATAAAAGCTGGCATAGATGTCTTTCTATGTGGGAGAAATGAAGTGGTTCCCAATCTCACACATCTAACAAAAAATCAGAAGGCATAAATCCTTAGTGTAAGAGTAACCATTATATTTTAGATTCATATCTTGAAAACTACATACAAAATCTACATGAGGGCAAAACATCATAATCAAGGCAAGACACTCAGAAGTCAGAAGACAGACATATTTAACAAAATAAAAACTGAAACTATTTTATGGCCCCAAATCCCTAACCAAAAGTCAACAGAGAAATAACTAACTGTTAAAATTATTTTAAATGGTGATAGCAATAATTACAGAAATGTTCATATAATATATGCACTTAAAATAATAATAAGCAAATTAACACAGTAACCTGCAGGGAGCTGAGGAGATGCAGGGACTCAAGGAAGGGACCATTATATTTTAGATTCATATCTTGAAAACGACATACAAAATTTACATGAGGGCAAAACATCATAATTAAGGCAAGACACTCAGAAGCCAGAAGATAGACATATTTAACAAAATAAAAACTGAAACTATTTTATGGCCCCAAATACCTAACCAAAAGTCAAGAGAGAAATAACTGTCTATTAAAATTATTTTAAATGATGATTGCAATAATTATAGAAAAGTTCATATAATATATGCACTTAAAATAATAATAAGCAAATTAACACAGTGACCAAAGATGTGAATACTTTCTCAAAATTGGTAATATTTTAAGAAACAAGAAAAATTTTCTATTTTTTAAATTTTTTTATAAATTTTTATTATTATTTCCCCCAACATATTTTTTTTCCCACTGTACACCATGGGAAACCAGTTACACATACACGTACACATAATTTTTTCTCCCATTGTCATGCTCCATTGTATGTATCTAGACATAGTTCTCAGTGATACACAGAAGGATCTCATTGTTAATCCATTCCAAAAGCAACAGTTTGCATTCATTAACTCCAAGCTACCAATCCCTCCCACTCCCTCCTCCCAGGCACACCTACATTCCTGAAGGGGTAGGAAACTTATAGACTTGCTTCACTGATTACTTGCTGTAGTTGTAACTTTTAAATTTGTGGTAAATAGAATAGTCTCTATTTTTTTCTGGTAGAATGGTCAAACTGTAGTAAATGGAGTATTCTCTAATTTTTCTAGTTGAATTGTCAAACATCTTAGGGCAACATTCTGAAGACATCTATAAGTATTAACTATACAGGTATTCTTTAACTCTGTATTTCTCAATCTTGGCTTTATTGCCATTATGGGCCAGATTATTCTCTGTGTTGGTTTCCGTCCTGTGCATTGTAGGAGGTTTAATAGCATCTTTGCTTCTGCCTTTCCCTCTGCATTGTGACACTTAAAAATATCTCCAGATATGGCTCAGTGTTCTACTGGGACAAAAATCACCCTCTGTTGAGAAACATAGTTTTCACTTAACTATCCTGAAACTATTTTATAGCATTGCTATAATACAAATTTATAACAAGCAATACGAAAGCCTATCAAACGTATAAATAGCACAGCCACAGTGTGAAATGTTATGCAGACATTGTAATAGGGAGTCATTACTGCAGTTGATTGGAAGGACGTCTATATGGTTGTACTGAGTTAAGAAGGAATGAGGGAGAAAATGTAGGGAAAAATGTAGCTCTGAAAAATAAGGAGCATTTATGATGATGCGCAATGTTCTTATCACACACTTGAATTAAAAGTGTATATATGCATAACATAGAATAGCTTTGAAAGAGATGAAGATTTTGGAAAGAAAGAATGAAAGTGAAAATGCAATTAGGTTGAATATAGTAGTTCAAAACAACCATGTGAAACAAAATTGAAGTAAATTCAAAATCAGCTTCTGAAAGAAGACATTTAGAATGACAATGTAACTACATCAACATGGGTCACTAATTTAGATTAGATTGTCAAAAACTCAAATTAAAAAATATACATTTAAAATCCTTTTAAAATGTGGGGATTATGAAATATCTAAACTTTAATTTCTTATGTAATGATTTAGGGATACAAATATGCTTATGGAGGATAAGTGTAATCATTAGCCAAATCTAAAGCATACTTTCTAAATGGTGACTAAAGGTGATGCAACTTTTAGAAATAGATCCAATAGCAAAAGTCCAAAAGTAACAATAAACAATAATAGAAATATGAACATTAGTTAGAAATATGTATAGTGAGTGGCCTCTTGCTATTGAGGGATTGGTTCCAGGACTCTTTAGGGGTTATAAATTCCATGCACGCTCAAATCCCATAACCAGCCCTCTATATCTGCTGTTTCACACCTGCAGATTCAACCAATCACCAATTATGTAGTACTTTTTATTGAATAAAATCTGTGTAGTTCAAACCCGTATTGTTCAAGGGTCAAATTACAGAAGACATTTATTAGCAATAAGTATGCAGAAGAGCAGAAGAGCATTCACTTTCATTTGTTTTGAAAGCAAGGTTAAAAATGAAGAATATCAAAGTGTTCAATTTCTTCAGTTATAAAAGTTAAAAAGCAAAGAAGGGGATATAACATGACAAACTTATAAACTTATAAACTTACCACACAAAACTTATAAACTCTCACATAATCATCACAAACATTCATACATACATGAAAAAACCTAAATAGCAAATTGCAAAGTTGGTGAAAAAATGTTTTTTTGATATGAAAGAGTGTAATCAACATAGGAATAATAACACTCTGACCCCCACTATCCAAATGCCAAATGTGCCACAATTTTCAATAGGAACGGTAAGTGGCTAACTAATCCACAATTATATTCAGTGTCACAGGTAATGAAATAGTTGCAACGTAAGCTCATTTGCATACCACTTCTCATATAATTAAAATTTCATTTGAATACTCAAAAAATATAAGATTCTGTGATAGGAATGTCTCATACTATGCTATTTCAAGGATGAAATTGAAAGTACTCTTTCCTCTGGTTCTTTCTCATTAAATGGAAATGTCTGATATGCCCATCTTTTTTTTTTTGTCTTTTGTCTTTTTAGGGCTGCACCCACAGCATTTGGAGGTTCCCAGGCTAGGGGTCCAAATGGAGTTGTTGCTGCCAGCCTATGCCAGAGCCACAGCAATGCCAGATCCAAGCTGTGTCTGCAATCGGCACCAAAACTCAAGGCAATGCTGGATCCTTAATCCACTGAGGCCAGGGATCAAACTCACAACCTCATGGTTCCTAGTCAGATTCATTTCTGCTGCACCAAGATGGGACCTCTAACCCATCTTAAAAGTATAAAGAAATGTCCTCACTTCACTGTATATCCCTCTACAGCTAACAGTTTACTTTTCTCCTCCGGTTAATTGCAAAGACCCTTAGTCTCAAGTTCTAGTTTTACTGGAAGCCCTTTATGCCTTTCATTCCACATCTATTTGGGTTTTCATTATTGTAAATTAATTGTTAACACAGACCCTTGCATTGCTGAGTTCAATATTCACTTATCTGTTATGTACCATAAATAAATACACAAATTTATTAGCCATGCCAGCAAACCACCACAGCAAACACTAGGTTCTTCACTAGCCTGGAATGGCCTGAGGTGACCTCAGCTAAACATTATTGGGTTTCATTCTCTTCATCTTCTCCTGCATTACTACAGGGCTATAGAACTCACCTGGATGGAGTCTCTAAGAGGAATATTTCCACTTGGAAAACAACAATCTTCTCTGTATGGTAGGTGATGGAGACTCCAGTTCTGTTTCCAGACAAGAAGTGTGAGAAGAAGTCATGTTTCAGTGTCTCAGCCAGTCTTTGGCATCCAACGGCAACAACCATGTCCTGTCCAGTCCAAGGCTGCATGGCTGAGGGGCTGCAGCAGAGGGTTATTTACAGCTCCCTATGCCTGCTCATTAAGCACATTGCGCTCTTGTTACTACCACCTCTAAGTGATGGTTTTCCTCAGGGAAAATGATCTGGACAGAAAGAAATAAATTTCCCTGTTGACTCTCTATTCCAATGAGACAGGACAATGAGCTGGGTGAATTCAATTTATATTACTCTATCTCCATTACTTCTCTTGACTTCCAGAGGTCTAACCCTGAGCTAGAGTTTTTCCAATGTAGAATATTGAGCAACCTGTTTGGATTAGGTTCTGTGAAATCATCAAAGCCATGACTTGTGGTGGGGATACAACCTCTGACACCAAAACAAAATTAACTGTACATTCTGAACAAAGTGAATGTTTTTTTCTTTAATAATAAACCTTTGTGTTATACTCACTGGCCAAAACAATGAGGAACTTCGTATTTATATAAGAATGTGGAGTTGTTATTTAGTACCTCATTATGAAGTGTCTATTGATTACAAGACAATGTTTAGATCTTAGCACTTTATGTGGATTATCTAATTTAACTTTTGAAAAGTCCAGATTGGGAGGTGTTACTATTATGAACCCTGTTCTTCATTGCAGAAGTGGGGTTTGGAGAGGTTTAGTGATATTTCCAAGTTATAATCTGTGTAAGGGATGGAGCCTTGATTGGAATTATGTCAGGACGCTTACAGTTTTCAAACTCTGGAGGAGTGGTTGTGAACCACATATGATTTTGACCCTGGAGATACTGGAAATATCTGAAGCGATGGATTGCTAATTACCAGCAATGCACAGGATAACACCAACACAAATATCTATCTTACCCAAATGTTAACAATGAGAAGGTGAGAAAATTTATGTTAGACAAACACTCCCCCAACTTTCTTAATGTGCACAGGAATCACCAGGGATCCTAGTTCAAATGTAGATTCTGATTCAGTAGGTCTCTTCTAGTCACAGAGACTCTGTTATTGATGCTCCTGAATGTTACTGATGCTGCAGATCCTGATCTGTGGAGCCCTGTTTAAGTAGCAAGGCTGTAATCATGTGTTTTAGAGTCAGCTGTAATTATTTTTAGCTCTTTGTCCACATAAATTGTGTTCGTATAGGACTTTAAATGAAAAGTATATTCACACAGTTCAGAGGTTGCAATACATTCTGAATTATACTTTCACACTGTGACCTTGAATTTATTCATATAATATATTTCTTAGAACTCCTTTGTAGTAGGTAGAATAAGGGCCTCCAAAATATGCCCACATCCTAATCCTCAAAACCTTAGACTATGTTGGTTTATATAGCAAGGTGGGATTAAGAAGCAGATGGAATAAATTTACTAAACAGTTGATCTTAATATTTGCTATGATTTTCCAGGTGGGCCTAATGCAATAATAAGTACATTAAAAATCTTAGATAATTACACAATTGTACAAAATAAAGAATCACAAAATCCTACAAATATGGAAAGAATGTGGTAGAATGAGAAAAGATTGTGAGACATGGAGATATTTGTGTATTTTAAGCTTCTGGCTATTAAGATGTTGGAAAGGCCATGAGTCGCGAAATGCAATTGCTTCATAGAAACTGAAACATGGAAATAAATAGATCCTCCCCTGGAGGGTGCAGAAGAGCCCAGCTCTTTAGAAATTTGGATTTTTATTCAAATGAAGCCAATCAGGTTTTTGACCTGTCAAAATAGTTTCATAAATTTAAGATTGTGTGATTTTTTTTACCCCTCCAATGAGTCTATAATATAGACATTTATTAAATGTTATTTTGTTTGAAGAAAGTGAGTTACACCTCTCCATTCAATCATTTAGCCTCCCATGGGTAAGGACATTTTAACTTCAAATTCCATCTTAAGTAGAATTCCAACATTTTAAGTCATTTTGGAGATATTCTGCCCCCATCAGCTGGTCCAGTGTATTCTCCATTCGCAAAGGTAAATATGGCTCTAACTTTGAAGCCTCTCAGGAATAAACATATGGAAAATAAATAATTTATTATGAAAATTATGGTCACCTATTCTACTTTCAATTTGTGCTCCTCAATTTCCACATTTACAAATTTATGTTAATTCAAACAATCACTCTTTAATCTCTTTTTGTTTTTATTTTATGATTTTTGTTTTTCCATTATAGTTGACTTACAGTGTTCTGTCAATTTCTACTGTACAGCAAAGTGACTCAGTCATACACACACACACATATATATATATATATATATATATATATACATATATATATATATATATATATATAATTTTTCCCACATTATCCTCCATCATGTTCCCTCACAGGTGATTAGATATAGTCCCCTGTGCTATACAGCAGGATCTCAGGGCTTATCCATTCCACATGCAATAGTTTGTGTCTGTTAACCCCAGAATCCCAGTCCATCCCTCTCTCCCACCTCCCCCTTGACAACCACAAGTCTCTTCTCCAAGTCCAATGTTCAAGGAGTTTAAACTTTTAACAAATACATAACAAAGCAGTTACAACTTATTCTTCACTCGCTTGAATTATACACAAAGGTAGCCATGCAATATGGACTCTTGATTTTGTATAGCTCCTTAATACATAACATTTAAGCAATTTATTGGGTTCATTATACTCCAATAAATTATTGAAAATAAGACCTCATGGTCCATGGCCAGGTTATTATCTTGATCAGCAAAGATACTTGATACACAGAACATAGGTGAAAGATATGTTTTGTGACTATGAAGAAAGCAAAATATATTATACAGATATATACATATGACTATACATGCTTATACACAGTATTTGTGGGATGAAATAAGTAATTTATATGCTAAATAAAATTTTCAATAAATAGGCTAAACTAAACACAAAAATGAAGTAACTGACCCTAAATAGGTTCAAGACAATAAAGACAATGTGGTACTGGTACCAAAACAGACATGCATACCCATGGAACAGAAGAGAGAATACAGAAATAAACCCAGGTACCTATGGTCAATTAATCTTTGACAAAGAATGCAAGAACATAAAGTGGGAAAAAGACAGTCTTTTCAGCAACTCTTGCTGGGAAATCTGGACAACAACATGCAAATCAATGAAACTAGAACACACCCTCACACCATGCACAAAAATAAACTCAAAATGGCTGGAAGTCTTAAATATAAGACAAGACAGCATCAAACTCCTTGAAGAGAACATAGACAAAACATTCTCTGACATCAACCTAACAAATGTTTTCTCAGGTCAGTCTCCCAAAGAAACAGAAATAAAAGCAAAAATAAACCCATGGGACCTAGGCAAACTGACAAGCTTTGGCACAGCAAAGGAAACCTAAAAGGAAACAACAAAGACAACTTACAGAATGGGAGAAAATAGTTTCAAACGATGCAATGGACAAGGGCTTCATCTCTAAAATATGCAAGCAACTTACACAACTCAACAGCCAACAACCCAATGGAAAAATGGGTAAAAGACCTCAAGAGATATTTCTCCAAGGAAGATGGCCAACAAGCACATGAAGAAATGCTCAATGTCACTGATTATTAGATCAATGCAAATCAAAACTTCCATGAGATACCACCTCACACCAGTCAGAATGGCCATCATTAGTAAGTCCACAAATAACAAATGCTGGAGGGGGTGTGGAGAAAAGGGAATCCTCCTGCACCATTGGTGGGAATGTAAACTTGTAAAACCACTATGGAGAATAGCATGGAGGTACCTTAGAAAACTATACATAAAACTACCATATGACCCAGCAATCCTACTCTTGGGCATATATCCAGACAAAAGTTTCCTTGAAAAGGAAACATTCACCCGCATGTTCATTGCAGCACCAAGACATGGAATCAACCCTTTTGTCCATTGACAGATAATTGGATTAGGAAGATGTAAATATACACAATGGAATACTACTCAGTCATAAAAGAACAAAATAATGCCATTTGCAGCAACATGGATGGAACTAGAGACTCTCATCCTGAGTGAAGTAAGTCAGAAAGAGATAGACAAATACCATATGATATCACTTGTATCTGGAATCTAACATATGACACAAACGATCCTTTCCACAGAAAAGAAAATCATGGACTTGGAGAATAGATTTGTAGTTGCCTAGGGGAGGGGGAGGGAGTGGGATGGATTGGGAATTTGAGATTAATGGATGAAAACTATTGCTTTTGGAGTGGAATAGCAGTGAGATCCTGCTGTGTAGCACTGAGAACTATGTCTAATCACTTATGACATAGCATGATAATGGGAGAAAAAAGAATGTATTCATATGTGTAACTGGGTCACTCTGCTGTACAGTAGAAAAAATTCGTATTGGGGGAATAGCAATTAAAAAAAAAGACAAAAGGACACAATTTTGACACTGAGAGCTGACTATAGACCCATGAGAAACTTTGTAGAAGTCAGAACAATATATCCCCTTCTGATAATAAAAGAATTACATTAAACCATTTGATTTTTGGATGACTTGTGATATAGCATGTTAATTGATGTAACAATCAAAGTGATCCAAACTGAGGACAATTATAACAATCCACAGTATCTTATTTTGGTATGTGTTTTGATATTGGAAGCCAGTGTCCATGATTACTCTGTTATCAAATTTATTTCAGATAACTCTAGTAATGAATGACTATATGATGTTCTGTTCCAGGGAACTTGAAGAGGTGGGAAGGACTTGAATATTCATGCAGAAAAACTGCAGTCCATGAATCACATAATAGGGCAGGAATCTAAGCTCTCTTGCGAGTCATTATTGATGATAAAGACTGAAGAAATCTCTTTGCAAAAGAGTAGACATAGAATGAATAATACATTTATTTGCCATTCCTTTAGTGATGATGATGCAATTTGGTAAAATTGAGGTATTTCACTAAGAGAAATGTAAGTATGGATATATGAAGGTATCACTGGACATTTTCAACCAGAATCAGGAAGACAACCAGTCTCGATAAACACATAAAACTCTCCATCAAGTCCTTCATTCCTATGTATGAACCCTCTTACACATGAACACTGATTTTTCCATAGTTCAAAGAGTAGATTTCCAGAATAAAAAAGAAATATTTTACAGAGTAATGCAATATATAATTTTAATAGTATTGGAGTACATCTGGTTTAAATATTGTGTTAGTTTTAGGTGTACAAAGTGACTGAGTATATTTTTATATAGTGCTACATAAGCCATTTATGTATTTTGGAGATTAATCCTTTGTTGGTCCCTTCATTTGCAAATATTTTCTCCCACTCTGTTGGTTGCCTTTTCATTTTGTTTATGGTTCCTTTGGCTGTGCGAAAGCTTTTGAGTTCAATTGGGTCCCATTTGTTTATTTTTGTTTTTATTTTCATTGTTCTATGAGATATTGTTACAATTTCTGTCAGAATATTCTTCCTAATTTTTCCTCCAAGAGTTTGAAAACTGGACAGCTACATATAAAATAATGAAAATAGAAATTCTCTAACACCATACACACAAGTAAATTAAAATGGATTAAAGGCCTATAATGTATAATTTTAAAATTTACTTCATCATATTTAAGGTCATCTGTAACTCTAAGGTCAAATTAGGGTAATTTACTTCTTCAAATTTTTGTTTGCTTGAAGACACCATGTGAAAACATGTTTTGGATAATTTATATTTGCCAGTGACCATGGTAAGCATTGTGAACATAGAATTGAGTTAAAGAACAGAAGAGAATAAATTCCTAATGAGAAGAATAAAATTGAATGAATTTATGTAAAACATGATATATGCCAAAGTCAAGATTATCAGAAGGGCAGTTAAGAAATTGGTATAGAGGAGTTCCTGTCGTGGCGCAGTGGTTACCAAATCCAACTAGGAACCATGAGGAACCATGAGGTTGCGGGTTCGATCCCTGCCCTTGCTCAGTGGGTTAACAATCCGGCATTGCCATGAGCTGTGGTGTAGGTCACAGTTGCAGCTCAGATCCTATGTTGCTGTGGCTCTGGTGTAGGCCAGCAGCTTTGGCTCTGATTAGACCCATAGATAGCCTGGGAACCTCCATCAAGAAATGGCAAAAAGACAAAAAAAAAAAAAAAAAAAAAAGAAATTGGTATAGAAAGAAGAAGCCAAATCTCAGAAGACTGGTCTGAGATTATCCTCTGACATACACATAAAACAGGAATGATTTCCAACACTAACTTTTTTCAAAAAAGTATACAATTAAAGACAGTTCCTTTACAAAATATGACTTGGCATCATATACTCGTTTGAGAAAAATTATTCTAAAATAATCCATCTAGTCACACCAAAAATGGGAATTACCCAAATTTTCTCTTTAAAGATTGAGAACAACTAGGGGGAGTAGGAAAATGATAAAATGTAAAATTTGGGAAAATTACAATTTCTGGCTCCAAAGTTATGAACCCTGCCATCTTGTGCTCTTGTCCTGCCCCAGGACATTTTCCCCCTTTATAAGTGCCATCTCAACAAATCTTTTTAGAGCCCTCTTTATGTCCTTGTTCCGCAGACTGTAGATAAAGGGGTTCAGCATGGGTGTGACCACAGTGTACATCACTGAGGCTATTGCACTTGACTGTGAGCTGTGGGTAGCAGCAGAGCTGAGGTACACTCCAAGCATTGTGCAATAAAATAAGGAGACAACTGAGAGGTGAGATGCACAGGTAGCAAATGCTTTATACTTCCCCTGCCCTGATGAGATTCTAAGTATAGAGGAAACTATCTTAGAGTATGAATATAAGATACCAACCAGAGGACCACCACCAAGTAGTGGAGCTACAAAATACATCACTGTATCATTAAGAAAGGTATCAGAACAGGCAAGTTGGACCAACTGATTAAGTTCACAGAAATAATGGGGGATTTGTAGGTTTGTGTAGAAGGAAAGATGCAACACCATTAAGGTTTGTAAAAAGGAATATGCAACACTGATAATCCAGGAAACCAGAACCAGCAGTCCACAGTGCTGTGGGCTCATGATGACCCTGTAGTGCAGGGGATGGCAGACGGCCACAAAGCGGTCATAGGCCATCACAGTCAGGAGGAAGTCATCCAGCCCTAAGGAGAGTATAGAAATATACATCTGAATCATGCAGCCTTCAAAGGTTATAACTTTGCTCTGAGTCTGGATGTTCTGCAGCATCTTCGGTATGATGGTAGAAGTGAAACAGATGTCCACAAAAGACAGGTTGGAGAGGAAGAAGTACATGGGTGTGTGGAGATGGGAATCAGAAATGGTGGCCAGAATGATGAACAGGTTCCCAAACACCGTGCTCAGATACATAGAGAAGAAAAGCATAAATATCATGGGCTGCAGATCTTGTTCCTCTGAAAATCCCAGGAGAAGAAATTCTGAAACTCCTGTAAGGTTTCCCAGTTACACATGGTGAAATCCAATATAAGGAAGTAGAAAAAAAAAACATGATTATTTTTCACACAAATGGGTATTATTCACATAAGTGAAATGCTGAATTTATAGTTTGCAGTCAGAATATTAATTTCAATATTTTGTGCATGGATTGGGCCCCCAATGTGATTTCCTCATGCCATATCTGATTAGGATATTTTCCCATTCTTAGTTTTTTTTGGTTAAGTTGTCATATTCCACACTTAATGAGAAATTCTGTCATTTATTTCTGAAATGTATGTTGATTTCTGACAATGTTCCTAGGCTGTCTGGGCTTTCACTCTAGATAATGAAAAAAAAATCTCCCAACATCCTTACAGATCATGTATGACAAGGCCACATCTAACCTCATAAAATGTTGAAAAATTAAAAAAACTTTACCTCTATGATCAGGAGCGAGGCAAGGGAACACGCTCTCACCACTTCTATTCCACATGGTACTGGAAGCCCTAGCCAGAGAGAGCACACAAGCAAAAGAAAGAAAAGACATTATATTTGGAAAGGAAGAGGTGAAATTGTCTCTATTTGCAGATGACATGCTTTTACATGTGGAAAATCCTAAAAGAGTAAAATTAGAATATTCTCTTACACACAAAAATAACTTCAAAATATTTAGAGACCTGGACTTAGGATAATATAAAACTTTTATAGGAAAACTTTGGCAGGACCATCTTTCACATAAATTGCAGAAATATCTTTTGGGATCCATCTCCTTGAGTAATGAAAATAAAAACAAAAATAAAAAATGGTTGAGTTCCTGTTGTGGTTCAGTGGATTATGAACCTGATTAGTACACACAAGGATGTGGATTCTATCCCTGGTCTTGCTTAGTGGGTTAAGGATCTGGCATTGCTGTGAGCTGTGGTGTAGGTTACAGACCTGGCTTGGATTTGGCATTGCTATGGCTGTATGCATAGGCCAGCAGCTGCAGCTTTAACTTGAAACTATAGCCTTGGGACTACCATATGCCACAGGTGTGGCACTAAAAAGCACAAAAAAAGGGAAAAAATAAAATAAAAAACAGGACCTAATTATACTTGAAAGTTCTGGACAGCAAAGGAAACCATAAACAAAATGAAATGAACAACCCACAGAATCAGATAAAATATTTATAAAAGAAGCAACTAATAAGAAATTAATCCTCAAAATATACAGACAACTCATGCAGCTCAATTTAAAAAAAAAAACACATGACCCAATTAAAAAATGTGCAGAAGATCTAAATAGATATTTCTCCAAAGAAGACAGATGGCCAAAAAGCACATTAAGATGTACTAAACATCACTAATTATTAGAGAAATGCAAATCAAACTAAAATGAGTTGTCACCTCACATTGGTCAAAAAGTCTAAAAAAAATAAATGCTGAAGAGTGTGTGGAGAAGTGGGAACCTTCTTACACTGTTGGTGGGAATATAGATGGGTACAACCACTATGGAGTACTGTATGGAGGTTCCTCAAAAAACAACACACAACAACAGCCAAGAAAAAGCTACTCTAGGATCCATAAATTTCTCTCCTGGGATATATATGGAAAAAACCATGGTTAAAAAAGATACGTGGACCTCAATATTCTTTGCAGAAAAGATTTAAAATAGCCAAGGCATGGAAGCAAACTAAATGTCCATCAAAAGAGGATTGGATAAAGAAGATATGGTACATACATACAATTGAATATTACTCAGCCATTAAAAAAATGCCATTTGCAGCAACATGGATAAACCTAAAGATTATCATACTAAAGTGAAGTCAGAGAAAGACAAATACCATATGTCTTATATGTGAAATCTTGAAAAATAACACAAATAAACTCACAAAACAGAAAGGGACAGACAGACTTTGCAAACAAACATATGGGAGTTTTCTTGTGTTGTAGCAGGTTGAGGATCTGACATTGTTACTGCAGTAGTTTGGGTTACTGCTGGGGCACAGGTACAGTCCTTGGCCTGGGAGCTACCATATGCTATGGTTCAGGCCAACAACAAAAAAGATAAAACAAACTTATGGTTACAAAAGGGCAGGATAAATTTGGGGTGGTGGGAGGGATGAATCTGGAGTTGGGATTAATATATTCACACAACTATATATAAAATAGGTAATCAACAAGTATTTATTGTATAGCACAGGAAACTCTACTCAAGATTCTAAGCTCACCTACGTGGGAAAAGAATCTAATAAAGAATCAATATGTGTATATGTACAAGAGAACCCATCATACAGCAGAAATCAATACAACATTGTAAATCAAGTATACTTAAGTAAAATTAAAAAAAAAAATAAAAAGAGAACAATAAATAAGGAGATTAAAAATTATGTCCAGCTATAAAACACACAAATTGTTAAATGTTCATTGCCATTTTCTTGAGCTGCAGTTATGTCAGTGATACCCAAGGACTGAAGAACACATGTTAAACGCTGTGGTCTCAAATTTTCCTCTCCTATAAACTTGTATATAAGGCATTGGTTACTAAATGTGTTTTTTTTCTTCATAGGGTTAGTATGACCTATGCCTATTCACTTAGGCTACCTAGGGAAATAGATAATATGTTATTTTTAATTATAGATTTTTTTTTAAATTCATGTGGTCCCAGAGATATACAGAAATATCCTAATATTTCATATCCAAGAGTGAGAATAAATTTAGTATAATAAGAAGGCAACAAAGGGGAAAACTTGGCATGGTGCATGAAGTTTTGTTCCAGATTTTAGTGATTTTCAGCTTTTCTTCATTGGGTATTATAGTTACTACAGGTTTGTAATGAATGGCTTCTATTATGCTATGTTCCCTCTACACCAGTTTTGGTAAGAGGTTTTTTTTTTTTTTAATAACAAATGGATCTTGGACTTTTTCAAATGCTTTTTCTGCATCTATTGAGAAGATCCTGTGGTTTTTTTGAGTATTCTTTTGTTACTATGGTGTATGACATTAAAATGGCTTCAACACTTACATGTTAAGACAATACTTTTTCAACCTTCTAGAAGAGAACATAGACAAAACATTCTCTGACATTAACCACACAAATGTTTTCTTAGGTCAGACTCCCAAGGCAACAGAAATAAAACCAAACATTAACCAATGGGACCTAAGCAAACCGACAAGCTTTTGCACAGCAAGGGAAACTATATATAAAAAATCAAAACAAAACAAAAAGACAACCTATGGAATGGGAGAAAATAGTTTCAAATGAAGCAACTTACAAGGGCTTAATCTCTAAAATATGCAAACAACCTATACAGCTCAACAGCAAAAAACCCAACAATCCAATTGAAAAAATGGGCAAAAGACTTGGATAGACATTTCCCCAAAGAAGATATACATATGGCCAACAAGCACATGAAAAAATGTTCAACATCACAAATTATTAGAGAAATGAAAATCAAGACTACTGTGAGGTAGAATCTCATGCCAGTCAGAATGGCCATCATTAACAAGTCCACAATAACAAATGCTGGAGAGGGTATGGAGAAAAGGGAACCCTCCTGCACCATTGGTAGGAATGTAAATTGGTACAACCACTATGGAAAACAGTATGGAAATACCTAGAAAACTAAGTACAAAACTACCACATGATTCATCAATCCCACTCTTGGGCATACATCCAGACAAAACCTCCCTCGAAAAATATACATGTACCCCTATGTTCATTGCAGCACTATTCAACATAGGTAAGACATAGGTAAGACATGGAAACAACTTCAGTGTCCATCAACAGATGAATGGATTAAGTTAATGTAGTATATGTACACAATGGAATACTACTCATCCATAAAAAGAACAAAATAATGCCATTTGCAACAACATGGATGGAACTAGACTCTCATACTAAGTGAAGTAAGTCAGAAAGAGGGACAAATACCATATGATATCACTCAATCTTGAATATAATATACAGCACAAATGAAACTTTCCACAGAAAAGAAAATCATGGATATGGAGAACAGACTTATGGTTGCCAACGGGGACAGGGAGGGAGAGGGATGGACTGGGAGTATGGGGTTAATAAATCTATACATAGAACTTCCATATGACCCCTCAATCTCACTCTTGGCCATATATCTGGACAAAACTACTTAAAAGAGACACATGCACACGCATGCTCATTGCAGCCCTATTCACAATAGGCAGGACATGGAAACAACCCAAATGTCCATCAATAGATGACTGGATTTGGAAGAAGTGGTATATATACACAATGGAATACTACTCAGCCATAAAAAAGAATGACATAATGCCATTTGCAGCAACATGGTTGGAACTACAGACTCTCCTACTGAGTGAAATGAGTCAGAAAGAAAAAAAAAAAAAACAAATACCATATGATATCACTTATACCTGGCATCTAATATCCAGCACAAATGAACATCTCCACATAAAAGAAAATCATGGACTTGGAAAGTAGACTTGTGGCTGCCCGACGGGACAGGGAGGGAGTGGGAGGGATTGGGGGTTTGGGGTTATCAGATACAACTTAGAATAGATTTACAAGGAGATCCTGCTGAGTAGCATTGAGAACTATGTCTAGATACTCATACTGCAACAGAACAAAGGGTGGGGAAAAAAAAGTCTACATGTAAGGGTAACTTGATCCCCTTGCTGTACAGTGGGAAAAAAATAAATTAAAAAAATGCAAACTATTGCATGTGGAGTTGATAAGCAATGAGATCCTGCTGTATAGCACAGGGAAGTAGAGTTGCTTATGATGGAACATGATGGAGAATAATGTGAGGATAATAAGGTATATATACATGTGTGTGTGTGTGTGTGTGTGGTTAGGTCACTTTGCTATATAGTAGAAATTGACAGAACACTGTAAACCAACCATAATGGAAACAACAAAAATCATTAAAAAATCTTAAAAAATTAAAATTTAAGAACTTTTACCTAAAATATGCATGGCATGTCATTTTGGAAGTAATCATTTTTAAAAATAATTTAACATATTGGTAAATGTAGAAAACTTGGCTATATGATATATGAGCATATAATAATAGGCAAATGAAAAAGATGAGCAAGTGGGTAAGTCTTTGATGGAACTCAGTAATAGCTAAAAAAATCAACCAGAATTCACTTTCCTACCCATCAGTCTAAGAAAACACCAACCAAAAGTGCTCTCATGTTGATTGGGTTTAAACAGGTATCAACATGATACTCACTCTCTGATTTTCCTGGTTGAAATGTGAAATGAAATTTAATAAGGTTGGGAAGCAATCTGAATACAGATATAAATACTAAAAATACAGATATGTCTCCACTCAGGCTGTCTCACTCCTGGCACTTTTAACATTCTTGTACAGACTGGATTTGGTGGTGATATTGTAAGATGTTTACACCATCCCCGGTCTCTGCTGACAAGTCCCCATATGACATAGAAGAGTCTCTGGACATTGCTCAAAATCCCCTGGGCTGGGGGGAACAGTATTGTCTCTGGAGTCTAGTGTTTTACAATAAAAATCTCCAAATATATTTGTGTAATTGTAGTAAATATTTTAAAGCATGAGTAGCAAAGCTACACCATGAAATACACAGGCATCGAAGCCGTGAATAAGCATTACACTCCCAGACTGAAGGCAAGTCCATGAGGTATTATTAAGTAAGAAGGAAAACCAGACACACGGTAGAAAAAAAAGACTGCAGTAAAAAATAAATAGCATGTATGATGTGTATAGGATTATACTCATACATTTGAATAAAAGTTATGTATATGTGCATATATAGAAAGAGAATTTTTAAAAGCTAAGAATTTATAGAAATAAGAGTGTCAGTAAGAATGGAAATTAAGTTAGGATTAGCGGTTTCAAAACAACTGCGTGAAACAAAATTGAGATTGAATCCAAAACCAACTTATAAAACAAAATAATATAATAAAAACTGAAGAATAGCAATGTGGGTAACTAACTATAGATTGAACTTCCAAAGACGTGGACATATAAGGATATAATGGAAGGGAATTTAAAATTGTGGAAGAAGCAGTACCTAAATTATACTTTTCATCTTACATAAAAAGATATGGGAGTTCCTGCTGTGGGGCAATGTGATCAGCGGTCTCTCTGCTGTGCTGGAATTCAGGTTTGATCCCTGGCCAGGCACAGTGGGTTAAAGATATGGCATTGCCACAACTGCATCTCATATCTGATCCCTGCCCCAGGAACTCCACACACTGTGAGGCGGCCAAAAAATTTAAAAAAAATAATAAATAGGGATTTGCACAAGTTTATACAATGTTGCTTACCTTTAGTCAAATGTAATAAGAATGTCTTCCAGAGGACATTTGAAGGTGGTGCAGCTTTTAGAAATAAACCTATTCACAAAAGGCCAAAGAAACGGTAAGAAATAAAAGAGATGCAAAGAGAAATTGATCACATGCATAAAGGGTGATTTATTAGCAGTAAGTATACAGAAGAATAGTCACTTTCATTTTGTTTTATCAAATATTTCAAAGTAAAGAATACTAATAGTGGAGTTCCATAGTGTTTTAGTGGTAATGAACCTGACTAGTATCCATGAGGACACAGATTCTATCCCTGGCTTTGCTCAATGGGTTAAGCATCTGGCGTTGCTGTGGCTGTGGCATAGGCCATTAAGCTACAGATCCTATTTGACCCCTAGCCTGGGAACTTAATATGCCATGGTGGGTACAGCCCTCAAAAAACAAAAAAGAAAAAGAATACTAAAGTGACAGCTCAATGTTTCAGTAAGAAAAGAAACAGAGAAAATACAGTATGAATACGTGATAGATTTGCCCACATACTGTTGATAAACAAAATTCTGTAATATACATCCATCCATCCATCTATCTATCTATGTATCTATCTATCTATAAAATAACTCAGTGGCAAATAAAAAAGTTAGTGGCAAAAAGTGACAAGAATAAAAGACAAGAATAAAAACACTCTGACCCCACTATACGCATATAAAGAATTTTTACAGACTCTTTAAAACAGAGAAAACAAACGAATAACTAACCTACAGCATACTACTTTTTACCTATAAAATATATTTTTTTCATGTGAATACCCAGGGTGAAAATAAATGTCTCATAAACTGTTGTTGCAAGGTAACACCTGCAAGCAATAAATTGGTCTGAATCTTCCTTATGAATACATATACATTGTTGTATATGTCCCATGTTAAAAATAAAAAAAAGAAACTTCCCCTGATTCCCTGGACAGACCTCCACACCTAGTACTGCTTTTTATTCTCTGAACTATAAAACTCCTTGGATATGTTCTCCCTTTACCAGCAGCATTGTATGCCTCCCATTCATTTCTCTAATGGACTACCATCACGTAACTGTCAAAAATCAAACCTATATTGCTGAATTCAGTGTTAACTTCTCTTATTAGTGTGATAAATAAATGTGTTAATTAGTTAATCAGGCAAGAAAGCATCTATAGCAATCTCTTCACCTTGGGGTTAAGCTGGTGGGTCTCGGGTGACCACTGGTATGTGTGCTCAGCTTTGGTTCTCTCTGACCCTTTTGTGCAGTACCTCCGGGGCTCCCCTGCTTACCTCGTTGGGAACCCCGAGAGACGAGGTCCTAGGTGGAAGTCCAGATTCTTCCTGAATGGTTGATGATGGAGACTGAAGCTCTGAGTTCACACAAGGCAGCAGGAAAGAGGCTAGCATTAGTCTCCCAACAAAACTTAGGACTCTGAAGGCAACAGTGACTGTCCAGTGCCAGGTTTCACATGCTGAGGGACTGTGGCAGTGGATTTATAGCTCTCTATGTATGCTTATTAGCACATTTCCCTCTCTTTAACCTCTAAGCACATGATTTCCCTATGGACATTAGTGTGAAGAGAACGATTTCCTGGAGATTCTGTGTTCCCAAGAGACCAGGTTAGAATTAAGTGTACCAGTGTTTATAAGATCTTACTCATGAACTCTGCTGGCTTCCCAAGTCTAATTTTTCATCACCTTATCTTGACATTTAAATTTTTCTCCAAATTTAAGACTAGATTAAATCCCAGTCTGGATGAGACTCCTTGAATCTTCAAATCATTGACTTTTAGTTGGAGACATGGCTCACGATATCTACAGAAAATTGCTCTTCTCTTCACCAAGGGGGAGAACTGGGTTCCTTTGATATAAACTTTGAGCATTGCACACCTCAGCTTGATGACAATTTGCCAAAATCATTAGGAATTTCATAATTATATCACATTAGTTCTCATTTAGTCCTTTGTATTGAAATATTTATTAATTGCAAGGAATATATTTAGTTTTTTTTCTACTTTTAATTTTTTTGTACTTTTTGTCTTTTTAGGGCCAAACACGCAGCATATGGAGGTTCCAGGCTAGGGGTCCAATCAGAGCTGTAGTCACAGAGCTGCAGCTGCCGGCCTATGCCAGAGCCATAGCAACATGGGATCTGAGCTGCATGTGCAGCCTACACCACAGCTCATAGCAATGCCAGATCCATAACCCACTGAACAAGGCCAAGGATTGAGCCTGAGTACTCATGGATGCTAGTCAGGTTCGCTAACCACTGAGCCACAACAGAAACTCCTCTACTTTATTTTTTTCTTTCTTTTTTCTTTTTTTTAACATTTATTTATTTATTTATTGTTATTTCCCCAACACAATTTTTTCCACTGTACAGCATGGGGACCCAGTTGTACATACATGTCGACATAATTTTTTCTCCCATTCTCATGCTCTGTTGTAAGTATCTAGACGTAGTTCTCAGTGCTACAGAGTAGGCTCTCATTGTTAATTTCAACATTAACTAGTAAAATAAAAAGATTCTTCCTTGCAGCTTCCAGTGGAAATCCAGCCCTGCAAACATCTTGTTTTCCCATTTTAAAACGTTCATTGAAGTACAGTTGATTTACAATTACATAATAATTTCTGCTGGAAAAAGAAAGTGATTCAGTTATACACATACACATTTCTATTTTTTTTGAGATTGTTTTAATCTCAATTTTGGCCCAGTAAGATCCATTTGAGGCTTCTGACCTCCAGAACTATAGGTACATACATGTACTTATTTAAACCACTTGTATGATAATTTTATATTAGCATTAGGAATTGCATACATTCATCCACAATTTTGATCAGGAAATTGAGATTACACTTCTCAACTGATTCTTTAGCTTCCCTTGGCTAAAGCCATTTTGTGTTATAATTCCACCTTAAGTAGAAGAGATAATTTAAATCAATTTGGAAATATTTTTAGCCTCTTTAACTGGTAGGGATTTTCTTATTGCGCAAATGTAAATGTGCTTCCTGTGATGCCCCTGAGGCATTAAGATAGGAAAAGTAATTACTTAAATGTGTCTGCCATTTACAGCATATCTTCTTTTTTTGTCTTTTGTCTTTTTTTATGGTTGCACCCATGGCATGTGGAGGTTCCCAGGCTAGGGATCTGATCGGAGCTGTTGCCTCTGGCCTCTGCTAGAACCACAGCCAAGCTAGATACAAGCTGTAGCTGCGACCTACACCACAGCTCACAGCAATGCCGGATCCTTAACCCACTGAGCAAGGCCAGGGAGTGAACCCGCAACCTCATGGTTCCAAGTTGGATTCGTTTCTGATGCACCATGGTGGGAACTCCAATATATCTTCTTATCTAAATTTCTACATTTGTATTCAAATTTCTCTAACATTTCCTTTCAACATAAAATATGTGATTTCATAAAAAAGTGTGGGCATGTTTATTTGAAATAAAAATATATACAAATAAACACACATATACATACTCATGACATTCAGCTTTGAGTCATTTCTTTGGACTTACCCAAATATACCCACACATTTAATTTATTTCTTGAAGCATTTGTCTGAAGTTATGTCTTCATATTTCTTCTTTGCAGAAATATCTATTAAGTCTTCTGCCCAGTTTTTGATTGGGTTGTTAGTCTCATTGTTGTTGAGTTGTATAAGCTGTTTGTATATTTTGGATATTAGGCCCTTGTCAGTGTCATCATTTACAAATATTTTCTCCCATTCTGTGGGTTGTCTTTTTTTTTAATGTTTTCCTCTGCTGTGCAAAACTTTTAAGTTTAATTAAGTTCCATTGTTTATTTTGTTTTTAATGTCATTTTCTAGAATGTGGATCATATAAGATGTTGCTATGATTTCTGTCAAAGAGCATTCTGCTTTTGTTTTCCTCTAGGACTTTTATAGTATCTGGCATTACATTAATGTCTTTAATCCTTTTTGAGTTTATTTTATTTTTTGTCTTTTGATTTTTTGAAGGCTGCACCAGTGGCATATGGAGGTTCCAAGGCTAGGGGTCTGATCAGAGCTGTTGCCAGCAGCCTGCACCGCAGCCACAGCAAGACCAGGTCTGAGCCACATCTGAGACATACACCACAGCTCACAGCAATACTGGATCCTTAACCCACTAAGCAAGGCCAGGAATTGAACTTGCATCCTCATGGTTCCTAGTCTGATTCATTTCCACTGCACCACAACAGGAACTCCTGAGTTTATTTTTTATTATTTCCCTAATACATTATTATTTTTTTTCTTCTGTACAGCATGGTGACCCATATACACGTACATGTATACATTGCAGCAAATGACGTGGTTTTATTCTTATTTATGACAGTAATAGTCTATTGTATATATGTACATCTTCATTACCCATTCCTCTGTCTATGGATATTTAAAACTATTTTTGCTTTATCCAATAGATTTCAATAATTTGTGTTTCCAACTTTATCTTGATACAATTTTAATTTCTATATTATTTATTTTTAATAGTTATTTCCCCAATATGATTTTTTTTCTAATGTATGGTATGGTGACCTAGTTATAAATACATGTATATATTTTTTTCTCACATTATCATGCTCCATCATAAGTGACTAAACATAGTTCCCAGGGCTTCACAGCAGGATCTCATTGCTTATCCATTCCAAAGGCAATAGTCTGCATGTATTAACCTGAAGCTCCCAATTCATCCCACTCCCTTCCCGTCCCCCTAGGCAACCATAGGTCTATTCTCCAAGTCCATGATATTCTTTTCTGTGGAAAGGATCCTTTGTGCCATATATTACATTCTAGATACAAGTGATATCATATGGTATTTGTTGTTCTCTTTCTGACTTACTTCACTCAGGATGAGAGTTTCTAGTTCCATCCATGTTGCTGCAAAAGGCATTATTTTGTTCCTTTAAGGCTGAGTAGTATTCCATTGTGTATATATACCACTTCTTCCAAATTCAATCATCTATTGATGGACATTTGGGTTGTTTCCACATCCTGGCTATTGTGAATAGGGCTGCAATGAAAATGCGGGTGCATGTGTCTTTTTCAAGGAAACTTTTGTCTGGATGTATGCCCAAGAGTGGGATTGCTGGGTCATGCATAGTTTTCTAAGGTACCTCCATGCTATTCTCTAGAGGGATTGTAACAGCTTACACTGCCACCAACAGTGCAGGAGGATTCCCTTTTCTCCACACCCCCTCTAGCATTAGTTATTTGTGGACTTATTAATGATGGCCAATCTGACTGGTATGAGGTGGCATCTCATGGCAGTTTTGATTTGCATTGCTCTAATCATCAGTGATGTTGAGCATTTTTTCATGTGCTTGTTAGCCATCTTCCTTGGAGAAATGTCTCTTGAGGTCTTTTACCCATTTTTCCATTGGGTTGTTGGCTGTTGAGTTGTGTAAGTTGTTTGCATATTTTAGAGATGAAGCCCTTGTCCGTTGCATCGTTTGAAATTATTTTCTCCCATTCTGTAAGTTGTATTTTTTGTTTCCTTTTAGGTTTCCTTTGCTGTGCCAAAGCTTGTCAGTTTGCCTAGGTCCCATGGGTTTATTTTTGCTTTTATTTCTGTTTCTTTGGGAGACTGACCTGAGAAAACATTTGTTAGGTTGATGTCAGAGAATGTTTTGCCTATGTTCTCTTCCAGTTTATTTTTGTATATGGTGTTAGAGAATGTTCAATTTCATTCTTTTACATCCAGCTGTCCAGTTTTCTCATCACCACTTATCGAAGAGACTTTCTCTTCTCCATGATAAGTTCTTGCATCCTTTGTCTTAGATTAATTGACCACAGGTGCTTAGGTTTATTTCCTGGATTACTACTTTTCATTGATCTATATTTCTGTTTTTGTGCCAATACCATATTCTTTTGATGACTATAACATTGTAGGCAGAACATTTTGACATACATTTCAGCAGTATATTTTTGGATCCACCTTCCACAGTAATGAAAATAAAAACAAAAATAAACCAATGGGACGTAGTTAAACTTAAATGATTTTGTACAGCAATGGAAACCATTAAAACCATGAGAAGAAAACCCACAGAAAGGGAGAAAAATGCAATAGAAGTAATCAACAAGGAATTAATCTCCAAAATATTAAATATCTTATATGGCTTTATGTAAAAAAAGACAGATGAATGGATTAAGAAGATGTGGTATATATACACAATGGAATACTACTCAGCCATAAAAAAGAACAAAATAATGGCATTTTCAGCAACGTGAATGGAATTGGAATCTCATGCTAAGTGAGGTAAGTCAGAAAGAGAGAAAAACACCATATGATATCACATATCTGGAATCTAATATATGGCACAAATGATCCTTTCCACAGAAAAGAAAATCATGGATATGGAGAACAGACTTGTGGTTGCTAAGGGGGAGGAGGAGGGAGGAGGAGGAGGGAATGGGATGGACTGGAAATTTGGGGTTAATGGATGCAAACTATTGTCTTTGAAATGGTTAAGCAATGAGATCCTGCTATATAGCACTGGGAACTACATCTAGTCACTTATGTTGGAGCATGATAATGTGAGAAAAAAGAATATAGATATGTATTTATGACTGGATTACATTGCTATACAGTAGAAAATTTACAGAAAACCATAAACCATGTATAATAGAAAAAATAAAAATCATTTAAAAAATCAAAAAATGCACAGAAGATCTAAACAGACATTTTCCAGAGAAGACATGTGGATGGCCAGTAAGCACATGAGAGGATGTTCAACATCACTAATTATTAGATAAATGAAAGTCAAAACTACAATGAAATATCACCTCACACCAGTCAGTATGGTCATCATCAAAACTTTCATAAATAATAAGTGCTGGGGAAGGTGTCAAGAAAAGGGAACCCTTTTACACTCCTGGTGGAAATGTAGGTTAATGGAACCACTGTGGAAGATAGTATGGAGGTTCCTTAAAAACCTAAATATAGGAATGCCAGCAGTCCCACTCCTTGGAATATACCTGGAAACAAACATAATTTGAAAGGGTAGATGCATCCCTATGTTCATTGCAGCACTATTCACAATATCCAAGACAGATGAATGGATTAAGAAGATGTGTTACATATATACAATGGAATACTACTGATCCATAAAAACAACAAAATAATGGAATTTTCAGCAACATGGATGCAAAAAAGATTCTCATGCTAAGTGAAGTAAGGTCAGAAAGACAAATACCATATGATATCACTTATATGTGGAATCTAAAATACAGCACATGTGATCCTATCTGCAGAAAAGAAACAAACTCAAGGACATGGAGAAGAGAATTGTGTTGCCAAGGGGGAGGTTTAGGGAGTGGGATGGGCTGAGGGTTTGGGAGTAGTAGATGCAAACTATTACATTTAGAATGGATAAGCTATGAGGTCTGGTATACAGCACACGGGGAACTAAATCCAATATCTTGGGATAGAGTGTGATGGGAAGTAGTATAAGGAAAAGAATGTATATATACACCCATTCTTTTCCTTATACTATCTCCCATCATGCCATATATATATATATATATGCCATATATATATATATATATATATAGAGAGAGAGAGAGAGAGAGAGAGAGAGAGAGAGCTGGGTCATGATGCTGTACAGGAGATATGATGCAGTGCTGTAAATCAACTAAGCTTAATAAAAATAAGTAAATAGAAATGAAAAACAAATATAAAAATTATTTTAAAAAACTCCAGTCATCCCAAGAAAGATATAGAAATTTCCAAGCATTTCTGATCTAAGGTTGAGAAAAACTTTGGAAACATATGAAAATGTACAAAAAGAAAATCTTTATATGTATCAGCCAGTGCAGAAAGCTTAATAAAGTTAGATGTTGAAACTATATGGAAAAGTTGAATTTGAAGAAATAGAAATCCCAGGAAATAAATGGGAACACATTCTATTCCACAACGGTTTAAAAAAAAAAATTGTTCCAAGGCTTTGAGTCCTGTAATCAAGGGCAGTTCGTCACCTTCAGGACAGCTGTTCATTTTATACCTGCCATCTCATAGAATCTCTTCAGAGCCCCTTTTATGTCTTTATTTCTCAGACTGTAGATGAAGGGGTTCAGCATGGGTGCAACCACACTGTACATCACTGAGGCTCCTGCAGTTGAGTGTGAGCTGTGGGTAGCAGCAGAGATAAGGTAAACTCCTAAGACTGAAAAATAAAACAGGGAGACAACTGAGAGGTGAGCGGCACAGGTGGAAAATGCCTTATACTTTCCTTGAGCTGATGAGATTCTATATAGAGAGGAAACTATCTTAGAGTAAGAGTAAAGGATACCAGCAAGGGGACCACCAGCCAGAAGCCCAGTTGAAAAATACAATACAGTGTCATTAAGAAAAGTGTCAGAACAACCAAGTTTGACCATCTGATTGAGATCACAGAAAAAGTGGGGGATTTCCATGTCTGTATAGGAAAGTTGCAAAACAATTAGGCTTTGTAATATGGAGTTCAGGACACTCAAGATCCAGGACACCAGCACCAGAAGTCCACAGAACTGGGGGCTCATTTTGACTGTGTAGTGCAGAGGGTGGCAAATGGCCACAAAGCGGTCATAGGCCATCACAGCAAGAAGAAAGTTATCCCATCCTCCAAACAGTGTGGAAAAATACAACTGGGTGATGCAGCCTGCATAGGTTATAACTTTGTTCTCTGTCTGTATATTCACCAGCATCTTTGGGATGATGGTGGAGGTGAAACAGATGTCTACAAAGGACAAATTGGAGAGGAAGAAGTACATGGGTATGTGGAGGTGGGAGTCAGAGCTGACCGCCAGGATGATGAGCAGGTTTCCAAACACAGTGATCAGGTACATGGAGAGGAACAGCCCAAATATGAGGGGCTGGAAGTCACGTTCCTTTGATAATCCCAGAAGAAGAAATGTTGAAATTTGGGTATCATTGTCTGGTCCCATGTGATAGTGGTGATGATGACTAGGAATGAAAAAAATTTAGTAGCATGATTAATTTTTTTTTGTCTTTTTGCCATTTCTTGGGCCACTCCCATGGCATATGGAGGGTCCCAGGCTAGGGGTCTAATTGGAGATGTAGCCGCTGGCCTATGCCAGAGACACAGCAATGCGGGATTTGAGCTGCATCTGCAACCTACACCACAGCTCATGGCAATGCCGGATCCTTAACCCACTGAACAAGACCAGGGATCAAACCCGCAACCTCATGGTTCCTAGTCAGATTCATTAACCACTGAGCCACGGGAACTCCATAGTATGATTAATTTTTAACATAAGTGAGCATTAACAACATGCTACAATTACAATGCTATGTAAGAAAAAACAAACAAAAACAATTATAAAAAAAGGTGAGTGTTTTTTTTTTAATTATAGTTGATTTACAGTGTTGTGTCATTTTCTGTGGTACAGTAGAGTGGCCCAGTCATACAGACATGGAGAGCAGTCTTGTGGTTTTCGGGGGGCAGGGAGGATTGGGATAGATGGGGAGCTTGGGGTGGATAGATGCAAAATTTTACATTTAGAGTGGATAAGCAATGGGTACATTGTTTTTATTGGGAGTTCAGGAAGACCTAAAAACAAGGGGCATTTGAGCAGAGACATCAAGGAGAACTGAATGGGAGACAGGAGGTTATCTGGGGAAGTATGGTCTCTGCAGGGGAAAGAGCCAGTGCAAAGGCCTGAGGAAGGGACTCATTCCCAGATAGTCCAGTTTCACAATGTAGTCAGTATGGTGAGGAATGACCAGGAGGAAGAATGGTGAGAGATGGTGTCAGAGAATATTGAGTAAAGAGGTGGCCTCCCTGCTACCGCTGAGACTTCAAGACACAGAAAGTCCCTTGTTTACATTCTGTTCCTTGTACTTGATTAGTTTTTGGCCACACCCTCAACACACAGATGTTCCCAGGCCAGCTTTCCAACCAGAGCCCCTGCAGTGAAAAGGCTGGATCCTTAACACTCTGAGGCATCAGGGAACTGGTTAATTTTAATTTCAAGGAGTCCTGTGGATACACATGGATCCTCTCCTTATTGCTATGTGTTGGTCAACATTCTGTAATCTTTCTTTTAAGAGTCACTTTATTATTTTTTTTAAATTTTAATGGACTGTAGTGGACTTACAATGTTGTGTCAGTTTCAGGTGTACAGCAAAGTGATTCAGTTATACATAGACATATATCCATTTCCTTTTCAGATTATTTTCCCATATGGGTTATTACAGAATATTGAGTAGATTTCCCTGTGCTGTACATAGGACCTTATTACTACTTATACAGTAGTAGGTATATGTTAATCCCAACTTCCTAATTTATCCCTTCCCCCAGCATTTCCCCTTTGGTAACAAGAGTTTTGTTTTGAAATCTTTAAGTCTGTTTCTGTTTTGTGAATAAGTTCTTTTGTATCATTTTTATTAGATTCCATATGTTAGTGATCTCATATGATATTTGTCTTTCCCTGTCTGGTCATTTTAGAATATATGGGGTTAGGAAGTCTAGCTCTCAGAACTGCTCATCACCTCCCCAACCCCGGCACAGAGTGAGAGAAAGAGAGAGAAAGAAAAAGGGAGAGAGAACACATTTTAATTTTCTGTAAGCTTGTGCCACATCAGGCTCTTCTCAGCCCCCAGAAAAGAGAATTAGAAAAGAAGGATACAAATTAAGTTGTCAACATTCAATTACCTTTACCCCAAAGATACAAGGGAATTTGTTTGCAAAACAGAAACAGACTCAAAGAAACAGACTGATGTTTACCAAAGGGGAAACATTGGGGGGAGGGATGGATTGGGACATTGGGGTTGGCATATACATATTACTATATAAAAAAAATTGATTGGTAACATGGACCTGCTGTATGGCTCAGAGTAGTCTGTTCAGTGCTCTAGATAACCCATATGAGGAAAGGATCTGAAAAAGAATGAATATATTGTACGTGTATGGCTGATCCCCCTTGCTGTGCACCTGAAACTAACACAACACCTACAGTCCAATAAAATTTATATTAAAAATAAAAAAGAGATAGTATCAAAACTTCAGTTGATGACCCTCCCATGAACATGTGAGTTGGTGCTCCATTTAAAATGCGACCATCTTCTGTGCTGCATTTACATAAGTGTTAAAAAAAATGGTAAAAATAGAGATAATGGAAAGAAATGGCAATGAGGTAGAAACAAATCTAATTAGCTCAGGTGGTCCCTAAGAGATTGTAAAGAAAAGAAAGCTCCCTTGATTTTGGCAGAATTCCAACTCCAGTTACATCCATCGATTCCCAGAATAATGAACAAAGCAGCAAAAAGCAATTACCCAAAAGAGAAAGGAGTCATATATTTCCTATGTCAAGACATCATAATGAATAGATATCCTGCCAGAAATATAAGCAAATTAAATAAATCCATTTTTTACACAAAGAAATATACAATGTAAAAATTTTTAAAGGTTTTATATATATATATATATAGTTATACATAGCTATATATAGTTATACATAGCTATATATATATATATATATATATGTCTATATATATATATATAGTCTTTTTGCCTTTTCTAGGGCTGCTCCTGTGGCATATGGAGATTCCTAGGCTAGGGGTCTAATCAGAGATGTAGCTGCCGGCCTATACCAGAGCCACAGCAATGTGGGATCTGAGCTGTGTCTGCAACCTACACCACAGCTCACAGCAATGCCGGATCCTTAACCCACTGAGCAAGGCCAGGGATCGAACCCACAACCTCATGGTTCTTAGCTGGATTCGTTAACCACTGAGCCACGACGGGAACTCCTAAAGATAAAATATTAAAAGACGTTTCTGAATCATATTAAATGCAAAATTTTGGCATCAGTAACTGAATGTTGAATCATGGATCTACTACATATCAGCTGTTTGCATTTATGGAGACAACCAATATTTTAATGTTAATATACTCTTAGAAATGGTAAGAAATAGTGGTGTCTAACTTCCTAAGGTTGTTGATAGATTTAGTCAAATATATGTAAAAATTTATTATAATTCCTTCTGTTAGTATATGGATGTTCATTACTGGTGCTTACTCTCTTTTTTTAGTTGTGTGTGTATGTACATGTGTATATTTGTGTGTTTGCGTGCATTGATGAGGTAGATAACTAGGCAAAAGGCATGCTAAAAATTACAAATCCACTGAAGTAATGAAAAATAGTTTAAAAGAAGACAGTTTCTTCCATGAGAAAAATGCAACATGAAGGAAGGGCCCATCAAAACAGGCAGGTTGCAGAGAAGACAGCAGTGTCGGTGCTCATGTCACCTCAGGCTCAAGGGACCACACACTGACCGCTCCACTGGCTTCATCATGGCACCCAGCTCAGGCTCCTGATCTGTTGTTCTTGTACTTGTTCCATGCTTGTATCACCACAATTGTTTTTATGTGTTGCAGCAGTGGGATAGGGCTGGCCCTTCTCTCACTGTTCTTTGTGGTGTTCCTTCCTCTCTTATTCTTGTGGTTTGGGCTTTGATCTCTTTCTGGACAAATCCAGTGGGCACAGTCTAGTCCTGATTTTTTTCCTCATTCAACGTGGCAGTGACCCCCTCAGACGATTCTCTGTAAAATCGTGCATATTCCATGACAATCTACCCCCTTTCCTTATATGCTTTATACCTTATGTCATACAAGCATTTACTTCCTTGCTCTTTGCTTTCTCTGTTACATGCATTATCCAAAAGAGCAAGGGCCTCACCTGCTTTGTTCACGTCTATGTTTTCACAAAATTTGTGTTTATATAGAAACAAATTTTAAGACAATGAGAATCCAGTAAATTGAAAGAAAGGTAGCAAAATATAACTCTGTTAAATACAGTAAATTCAAATAAATAAATTGAAAAAATCTAATACAAATACCTAAAATATCTAAAATAATAATGAATCAATCACACCAACATGGGTGTGTAAGTAAAGATAAAATGGACAAAATCTTGGAATAGAAGAATAGGAAAATATAGTTTTTTCCCCTTTCTTACAATAAATTTATTTTTATTTAATTTTATTCACATATAGTTGCCTTACAAAGTTGTGTTATTTTCAAATGTACTGCAAAGTGAATCGGTCATACATGCAAATATGTCCACTCTTTTTTCCCATTAGTTTATTACAAATTACTTAGTAGATTTTCCTGTGGTCTATAGTAAGTTCTTATTAATCATCTTTTTTATGCATTAGTGTGTATATATTATTACCATACTCCCAATTCTTCCCTCCCAATTATGATTTATTGGGGTGTTTTTGTCTTTTTTTTTTTGAGGTCACACCTGTGGCATATTGATGTTCTCATGGATACTAGCTAGGTTTGTTACTGTTGAGCCATGTCAGTATCTCTGATTTATTGTTTTTAATATGTAGTAAGGAAAACAGTATCTAAAATTATCATTTCAGTTTATATAAACAGAAATGGCCTCAATAGTTGCTCATAAAACAATATATAAGAGATTTTTAGTTGAATACAAAAGAATGTTTTCTACAACGTCAGGGAAGGTAATTGCTATTTAAAAAAATCAGATTTATTTAAAAAATTAAATGAAACATAAAATGAAATGAGATAATTGGATGTGAAGTAAGATAGCAATATGCATAAAAACCTACTCCTTACTATTAAGGATGCAGAAGAACTTTGAATGTTTAAAATCAATCCAGAGAAAGCCAGGATTCAAAAAGTATATGGACCCTAATGTTCATTGCAGCAGTATTTACAGTAGCCATGATATGAAAGCAACTTTAATGTCCATCAACAGAGAAATGGATAAAGATATAGTAGATATATATAATGGAATATTACCTATCCATATAAAAGGTTGGAGTAACACCATTTTCAGCAACATGGATGGACCTAGAGATTATCTAGATTATAATAAAGATTACCTAGATTATCTGAAGAAGTCATACAAAGAAAAACAAATATTATATGATATCAGTTATATGTGGAATCTAAAAAAAATGATACAAGTGAACTTGATACAAGGACTTTGAAACCAAACTTATTGTTACCAAAGGGAAAACGTTGGGGGCGGGGTAGAGGGATAAATTAGGAGATTGAGGTAAACATATACACCCTACTACATACAAAATAGATAAGTAACATGGCCCAAGTGCATAGCACAGGGAAATCTACTCAATACTCTAACAATCTATATTGGAAAATAATTTGACAAGAATGTGTGTGTGTGTGTGTGTGTGTGTGTGTGTGTGTAATATATAAATACAAATATACATATAACTGATCAACTTTGCTCTACAACTGAAACTAACAAAACTGTGTAATTCAACTATATTCCAATAAATTTTAAAAAATGAATAAAGCCATGAAGTGAACACAATATGACTGATAGATTTGACCACATACAATTTAAAAACTCTCACATAACCCTCTAAATGTATCTACACATAAATACATATAAGAATTAATCATGGAAGATAATATGAAAAAATAATATTCATACACCCATACATGATATACAAATATATGTGATATATATCATATACACATATATGATATATGAAAATAATATTCATAAATATATGATATGTATGTATAATACATATTCATAAATATATGAATGTTTTATATATATATATGCACACCCAGATAAATATTTGTACAGCCAAAATTGGCACAATATGTAAATCAACTATACAAAAATATATATAACATGATAAATATTTATTTATATATTTATATCTGGATCATTTTATATACAGCCAAATTTGATTGGCACAATATTATAAACAAACTATAATTAAAAAACAAATATTAAAAAATAAAATCAAAATTTTAATGGCATACACCAAACTTAGTGAGAAAATCTTATTTTGGAAAGACCCCAATAAAAAAGAAGAAAAACATTCAGATCCCAGGATAAAAGGCAAATTATTTTCCAAGACAATTTATATATAGAAAGTTAATGGCTAACAAAGACAAAATATATATTTAGCCTCCCAGGTAGTAAAATAATTGGAAATAAATGCTCCTTGGCATACCCTTACATGTATATTAAAATATTTTTTTATGTCAATATTAAATGGGAGACAATAACATGAAATGTGTTTCTCAGGAGCTGCGACTGGAAGAAAGTATCTAACTCACAGGATCTGGATCCTTTGAATAAGTACAGAACATGTTCAAATACATCCCATCTGAAAAACTTCACTAGTCATGCTTCTAAACCTAATACTTCACTTTCCTACCCCCTGCACTGAAAAACTACTCAGATATGTTCCATTTTTACTGGAACCACATTATGCTTCCCATTCCTTCATTCTCATCCAATTAGAATTCCATCCTATCATTAATGGCCCTTCATTTACTGAGTCCAGAGATACTGATCTTTAAGTTATATTAAATAAAACTATTTTAAACGTATTTGTCAACCTAGAAAAGCATGGCAGTCTCTTGGCTCTGGATTAGGCTATGAGGCTCCTGGGTGACTTTAAAGTTCTCCACTTACATTATGACTGAATCTTTCCTGAAGTTTCTACTGGACTGTCGGACTCCTCTGGATTGGGTCTCGAGTGGAAGGTCTCAGTGTGGAAATCCAGTTCCTCTCTGGATGGCTGATGATGAAGACTGAAGCTCTATTCTCTGCGAGGATAGCAGGAAGGAGTACAGCATTTGTCCTCTAGCCAGAGTGACAACTACAAAAGCAACAACTATGTCCTGTCTCTCCAAGGTTGTACTTGCTGTGGGAATGCAGCAGATGTTTACAGCTCCCTCTATCTGCTCATTAGGCACAGTTTCCATTGTTATTCCCACTCCTGTGCACATCCTTATCCTGTGGGACAGTGGTATGGACAGAAGGAAATTTTTTCCTGCAGATTCTCTGTTCCCAGGAGATGAGGTTAAAAGAGAGTCAAATCCGGTTTATATTTCTCCTTGTCTAAGAATTCCTGTTTTCTAGAGTTTAGCTATATTGAACTTCGATATCACAATCTTGAGTTAACAGTTTCTCCAAATCTAAGACTGAGGTACATTTTTGGTAGGTCTCATGGACCTCCAAAATAGTGTCTTGTGGTGGGAACCTTTCCCAAGAACTCTAGAAAATTTCTAGTCTCTTTGTCAAAGAGCAAGAATGTGCTCCTTTGCTATAGTTACATGTATACTATAATCCTTGACTTAAACACGCTTTTGACAAGATTTTTGGAGGTTCATGCTTGGAACACACATTAAGCTGTTGTCCAGTGTTTCATTTTAAAATGTTAATTATGAGGTACAGATATTTTTAGGGAACATGCACTGAGATTAGAATCTTGCCTGGATTGTCTTCTTTTATTTTCACAAAGTCCATTCTCTGATGTCTGTACTATATGTACCTTATTCTATATTCGCCAAAATGGGAAGGGGTGAGGGGATCTGCCTAAAGTTATGAACTGAGTGAGGCATAAGCTTTGATTGGTGCTTACTCAAGATTTTCACATTTCTTATGCTCTGGGCCTACAGGTATCAAGTGGAGTGATTTTCCCTCTGAGGAATACCTGGCACTATTAAGAAATGTTGGTTGTCCCAACCTGGGTGGTGCTATTTCCACCTAGTGGTTTGAGGTCAAGAATGCTACTATTCATCCTATGATGCTCAGGATGGCTATCATCACAAATAATTAACAAGCAGGAATGCCAGTAGTGGGAATGTGAGAAGCACTATACTGGACCAGAACATCCCCAACATCAACATGTGTAGGAATAACTTGGGGATTCTGTTGAGATGCAGATTCTGATTCAGCAGGTCTAGGATGGACCAAGAGATTCTGCACTTGCAACTTCCTCCTAGTCGATGCTGATGATACAGGTCCTGGGCTGTGAACCATTCTTTGAGTGTAAAGACAGTGGTCTAATGTTAAGAGTCAGGCAAGATATTTTGAGTCCTTCTCCACCAAGAAGCCTCCTGTCCACCTCAGGTCTGAGCTTGTGTGGTCAAATGATGGACTCAGTATTTCAGCTTCTTTTTTTTCTGGTTAGTTCAACAGCATGCAGAAATCCCAGGCCAGATATAGAACCTGTGCCACAGCAGTGATGATGCCAGATCCTTAATCCACTGAGACAGTAGGGAATTATTTAGCTTTCATGTGCTCAAATTTACGTATGTGTTTTATTTTCCTTTCATGACAGGAAATTAATGTTTTAGGCCTCTGGTTCCTAATCTGAAAATAGAGAGATTCCACCTATGATATGGAATTGGTGTGCAAAGTCAGTAACAATTTAGAGCTGGTAGGAAACACCTGGCACAGAGTAGGTGCTCAATCAACAGGAACCATTGGGACTGTATCTCAGCTCTGCATTTACTAAGATCAATGTGACATCAGAGAATCTCTAAGGTCTGAAGGTGAGTTCAGCACTGCCTTGTTCCTTGGAGACAGTGAGCTCTCCTCTTGCAAGGACATCTCCTCCCTGGCCCTCACACATGGAGAAGAATGCTTGAGGAGCCACCAATCTATGCTGTGTTGCACTCAAGGACATAACCTCTGACCCTGTCACATTGGCTCCAAAGGGCCACAGTAAGAAATTTTAGACTCAGAGTTCCCTGGTGACCTAGTGGTTAAGGATTTGACATTGTCACTTGTGTGACTTGGGTTTAATCCCTGACCCAGAACTTTTGCCTGTAGATACGGCAGGCTGTGTTACTATGCTCTACTCTAGGAAATATCTGGAAAGCTGCTGTATCTTGGTGAATCAAATTATTCCATCAACTCCTTGTATCTTCCTTTTTTGCAATTCTACAGCATATCATTTATAAATGTTTGTCAAAAGAAGTAGGAAATGGTTGTGTGTCTGCTTGCCCCATGTAGAATTTTATTCTTTACAATGATTGATGCACTATTCCATTCATCTAAGTAGGTTTCACATCCACACTCCTTGCTCTGAGACGTTAAATTTTTTTCCAGCCTTATTGAGATATAATTGACATATACCATGTTTAATTGTAAAGTATACAGTATGATGACTTGATAACAGAATAATTGTGAAATTATTACCACAATAAGATTAGTTAACACATCCAGCACTTGCTATAATTCCCTTTTTGTGATAAGAATGTTTAAAATATACTTTATCAGCAATTTTTGAGTATATATTACAGTATTCTGAACCCTAGTCACCATGCTGTACATTAGATCCCTGAACCTTGTCCACTTTACGGCTGCAAGTTTGTACTCTTTGATCAATGTTTCCCTCAAACCAAAGTTCCAGACAACCATCTATTTGCTCTGTTCTGTGAGTCTGGCTTTTTTAGATACTTCATTTAAGAGAGCTTGCACAGTTTCACCTTTCACTGCCTGACTTAGTTAATTTATTAAATGCTTTCCAAGTTCATCCATTGTGTAGCAAATGACATGAATTCTTTCTTTTTTAATCACTGAAAAACCTATATATATCACATTTTCTTTATACATTCATTCATTAATGGAGACATAGTTTGTTTACAGGCATGTCTTGGCTATTGTAAAATAAGACTGAAATGAACACTGAGCATAAAGGTGCATACATCTTTTTGAGATAGCGATTTTATTTCCTTTGGATATATACTCAGAGAGTGAGAGGGAGATTGCTGGAGCCTATGGTAGTTCTATTTTCAGTTTTTTAAGGAAACTCTATATTCTTTTTCACAACGGCTGTGCCCGTCATGAAACAGTGTACAAGTATTCATTTTTTTCTCCATATCCTAGCAAACATTTGTTATCTTTTGTCATACAATTAGTAACAGATGTGAGAGGATATCACACTGTGGTTTCGATTTGCATTTCCCTGATCAGAAGTGATGTTGAACATCTTTTCTTGTGTTTGTCTTCACTGGGAATTTCTACTTCAATTATATATATATATATATATATATATATATATATATATATGTGTGTGTTTTATATATATATATATATAAACACACTTCAGTTTTCTTGATGGGCATGAAAATTCTGGGTCTCTCTGGCGGTGTTCTGCATGGCTGAGGAAGATATTCACTCACTCATGTGCTCTCACTTTCCACTGTGGGAGAAATCATGAGCCAAAAAGCTTCTCTTGGCACTGAGCTCTTCCACTCAGGAAAATTATGATGCCAGAGCAACCACCTAGCTTGAAACCTAAAGAAATCCAGATGCCTCTAAAAGAAAGATGTGGGTTGAGAAATAGCTTGCTTGGAATAGATCATGGAAGGAAGCCAGGACTATCATACAAACAATGTTTTGGGTAAAATCTTAATGGATTCCTAAAGGTCATATATGGACTTGCTACATGAGAACATAGAAATACATTATAGAGGGTATTACTTCACTGCACCTATTAGATAGCCATGCAAGTTGGCAGAGGTTGATCATACAAAGCTGTTTCTCAGATAATGCTCTTGGGGAAAGAACTCCAGGAGTTTGCAGTTGTTATTTGGACTGAGAAAACACATAAGTGAAAAGAAATAAGGTGATGTGTTTGGGACACAACCAGTACCTAACATAGATATAGATACTGTGGTTCATCCCAGGGGATTTTGTTAAAATCGACTATTCTTGAATTTAGTGATGCAAGGTGAGCACATTGGTGTGGAATGAGCACATTGGGGGGATAAGATTACCCACTACATTCGCAATGTAGAGACTCACAGCTGTATGGACTTATGAAGATCTTAACAGTGATCAGAGCAACTCCAACCATGTAATCTCATTTGGTAATAGAGGCATTATAATAAACCATATGATTTAGGACAGCTAGTTATGCAGCAATAGCTAACCGATACAATAATCAAAGAAAACAGCAATGAAAGAAGGCAGTTATACTAATCTATGTTTTTTTTGTCATATGTTCTGATTGGGAGACCATATTCATGTTGTTTATATTTATTTCAGGTAACTATCTTATCAGTTGGTGATGTTAATGTTCCATTCCGGGGAACTTGGATAGGTTGGAAGAAAATGCATGTTGTGCAGGAAAAAAAAAATGGTGATCCTAAATCACATGACTGGGTAGAAATTAAAGCTTTCTTGAGTCATCCTTTGACCATGAATATTGAAGATGGCTAAGCTGGAAGGAAATATGTATTGGTTTACCATGACATCATTGAAACTGCTTCCAATTCTCTCTAGTGGTTATGACAAAGTTTTGAAAAGGGGAGATATTTTGTTCAGAGCAGTAGAGGATTCATAATTATAGGCAGCACAGGAATTTCTAAAGCCAAAAAAGGAATGGCCCAGGGGAAAAAAAAACATAAAATTCATGCCAATGTACAACCACCTTTCACATGTGGAAAACAATCTTCCATACCTCAATGAGTAGATGTACAGATGAGAAAAATATTTTGCACAATAATGAAATGTGAGGTATAATATTTTACTAACATATTTAAGGTTATCTCTGATGGTAAGTCCATATTAGGTCAATCTATTTATTCACACTTGCCTTTCAATGTAGAATCCACTGTGAGATATATATTCAGTAATCAATTTTTATCAATACCTATGTTGACATTGGGGACCAGAGGCTGAATTGTATATCACTAAGAGACAAGTTATAAAACTCAGTAGCATAAATAAAGTTGATATTATTAGGAAGAACAATTGAGGTAGTGAAACAGAACGACAAACCCAAGGTGAAAACATTGGTTTCAGATTTTAGTCTACTATTGAATTGTATGTTACTTTAGTTGCTAAAGGTATTTTTTTTCCCATGTGAGTAGTACAAATTAACAATTCTTTACTGAAATTTTAAAGGAAACTTACTTGGGAAGATAAATGTTATATAAGAAAAAATATATGTATTTTGCCACACCCATGACATGTGGAAGTTCCAGATCAAGGATCATGGCACAATTGCGGCCTGCACCCCAGCTTCAGCAATGCCAGATCCTTAACCTGTTTCATTATAAGGGAACTTTTTCAGAAAAATTTGGTAGATGCAAACTACTACATTTAGAGTGCACAAACAGTGAGGTCTTGCTGTACAGCGCAGGGAACTATCTCCACTCTTTTGGGATAGAATATGATGGAAGAGAGCATGAGAAAAAACATATGTATGTATGACTGGGTCAATATACTGTACAGCAGGAATTGACAAAATACCGAATATCAACTATACTCTAGTTTAAAAAAATTCTTAAAAATTTTAAAGATTCAACTTTTCCCATGAAATATACAGAAATTTCCAAAGATGTCCTATCCAAGTTGGAGGAAAACCTGGGAAAGTAGAAAAATAGAGAAAATGGAAAACTGTCCATATATCAGACAGAACAGAAATCTTAAGTGAGTTTCCAAAATGGTAAGGCAAAGCTGAAATCAAAGAAATGGAAAGACCAGGCAATAAATAGAAGTGTTAGTTCTATGATCTGATCAAGAATTACAATTTATGCCTCTAATGCTTTGAGCTCTGAAATAACTGACACTTCTTCAGCTGTAGGAATATTGGTCCTTTTATAGCTGCCATCCCTAAGAATCTTCTCAGAGCCCTCTTTATGTCTTTATTCCTCAGACTGTAGATGAAGGGGTTCAGCATGGGTGTGACCACAGTGTACATCACTGAGGCTGTTGCACTAGACTGTGAGCTTTGGGTAGCAGCAGAGCTGAGGTACACTCCTAGGCCTGTACAATAAAATAAGGAGACAACAGAGAGGTGTGACGCACAAGTAGAAAATGCTTTATACTTCCCCTGAGCTGATGATATTCCATGTATGGAGGAAACTATCTTAGAGTATGAGTAACAAATTCCGGCAAATGGACCACCACCAAACAGCCCAACTGCAAAATACATCACAGTGTTATTAAGAAAGGTGTTAGAACAAGCAAGTTGGATCACCTCTTTGAATTCACAGAAAAAGTGGGGGATTTCCAAGACTGTACAGAAGGACAGCCGCAATGCCAGTAAGCTTTGTAATAAGGAATTCAGAGCACCTATCACCCAGGAGATTAGAACTAAACGTCCACAGAGAAATGGGTTCATAATGACTGTGTAATGCAGTGGGTGGCAGATGGCCACAAAGCGGTCATAGGACATCACAGTCAGAAGGAAGTTGTCCAACTGTACAAATAGGAGGAAAAAATACATCTGGGTGAGACAATCTTCATAGATAATGACTTTGGTGTGAGTCATTATACTTACCAGCATCTTTGGGATAGTCGTAGAGGTAAAACAGATGTCTACAAAGGATAGGTTGGAGAGGAAAAAGTACATGGGTGTGTGGAGGTGGGAGTCTGAAGTGATGGCCAGAATGATGAGCAGGTTTCCCAACACAGTGATGAGGTACATGGAGAGGAAAAGTCCAAATATGAGGAGCTGCAGTTCTGGTTCCTCTGAAAATCCCAGAAGAAAAAATTGTGAAAATCCTGTATCATTGCCTGGTACCATGTAATGAGATTACTATTGAGAAAGAAACAAGAACATGCTTAATTTTTACACGTGTGGGCATTGCTGTGTTGAAATGTTATAAATTATACATTTGGTCATTTGTAAGGGATCTTCTGTGACATCTCTGATTAGAAATTCTTGCCCTCCACTCAGCCTTTCTGCCAAGAAGTCATGTATTACATGGCTTAAATGCAAAAATTCTTTCATGCATTTGAGGAATTTATTTTGATTACTGACCAACTTCTAGGGTAAATGTGTGGGATGTGGAGAACAAAACTCCCCACAGTCCAATGATGAAGAAAGATAGTAAGTTAGCAAGTGAGAAACATACACCATGTCTTAAGGTGACAGGTATTAGGAAAATACATGTGCGTATAAAATAGAGCAAATGGAGTTGTTACAGATCACCAGGAGTTCAGGAAAACATGCAAACAAGGAGAAATTTACACAGAGATCTGCTGGAAGACAAAGTGGAGACTCCAGATTATCTGCTGGAGAACAAGTCAGTGCAAAGGCCTTGAGGATAGCACTTATTTCAAATGTTCAAGATTCAAATGGAAGCCAAAATGTTGAGGGGAATGAACATGAGGGAGGTTGAGGAGAGATGGTGACAGAGAGAGCTGAGGAACAAGGTAGGTTTCCAGCTGTGATGGCTGAAACTTCAAAACATAGGGAGTCTCCTCATTCACACCTTGTTACTTTGAATTTTTAAATTTTGTTTCAAATGATTCCTGTGAATAGAAATTGATCCCTCCTTATTTCCATTTGCTGCTTAATGCTGTTGTATCTATGTTTTAAAAGTCACATTTTGGAGTATATAAACTTAAGTATCACTGCCCAGAGAAGTGCACATTACACACTCATACAAACACAAACACACACAGCACATTATGGTTTACTAGGCTTCTTACCCTCTGGCTTTTCCTACTTCTGGCCACAATAATTAAGAAATTAGGCAAGTAGTCAACATCAAATTATCTTTACCATCAAAAATTTAGAAATAGTACCCTAATTCAATTTGGCAAACTTCCCAAGGACATAGGGTTCCATTCATATGACCCATATTAAATTTTAAATTAAATTAAACTTTTGCCCAATATTAAAAGACAATTTTAAATTGAAGTATATAAAAAAACTGAGATAGAAGAATGAAAAGGACATATGGAAGAAAACAAGATCAGCCTGTGGATCTCACCTCTTGTTGGTTTCCTTGTTTTAGGGCACAGGTGTTGGGGTATATATACCTCAGTTCTACAGCCACTTCATCCTTCAGGACAAATCAGATGGCCCAGGTGATGCATACAATGGTCACTCCCATGCCAAGTCCCTTCATTTAGAAAACAAGATCTAATGAGCTCAGGTGGTCCCTGAGAGACTGTGATGAGGAAAAAGCTTACTTGGTTCTGGCAGAAATCCAACCCCAGATATATTCTCTTGATGCCTAGTATATCTAATAAAGCAGCATGAAGCCATTTATTAAAGGGAAAAAAAGAATCATTATCTTTATGATGAAAAGACATTTTATTGATTGAACACTCCCCTAGGAAAGTGAGCAAAGGGAATTAACCCAGAATTTACAGCAGAAAATAGGCAATGTATAACAATAGAAGAGTTGGGACTTTAAAACATGAATGTTAACAAACCTTTCTAAATGATTTTAAATGCAAAACTTTTGAATCAGAAAACCAACGTTTGAATTTTGGATCAACCACATATTAACTTCTTGAGCATAGTGATAATACAGACCTGTTGTAAGTGTTAATATTCTTATTCAAATTGTGAGGAGAGTACAATCTCTGCTCCCAAGCCGGTAGATAAATTTAGTCAAGATATGTTAAAAAGATTGGCATAGTTTTTTTCATGTTACTAAGTGAATGATTATCACTGGTGATAAGATTTGCTGAGTTTTTCTTCTACCTCACAAATGACTTCATTGCTTTCCCACTACCTGGTAATGAACAATTTCAATGTATAGCTCAGTAGCATATCATTTTGCATGTTAGACACAGCTTTACATGTGAATAACCAACATGAAAAACATGCTGTGTATGTGTATGTCTCAAGAACTGTTGTTGCAAGGTACTATTTCCATGGGTGTGTTTTTTCTAATAAACATAAAAGTTGATCAAATACATCCCATTTAAAAAATGTTATAAAAATGTGTTTATTTCACTGAACATGCCTTCAAAGTTACTTTTTCGCCACACCCAGGGCATGTGGAAGTTCTCTGGCCAGGGATGGAATCCATGCCACAGCAGCCACCTGAGCCACAGTAGTGACAATGAGGAATCCTTAAACCACTGCACCCCAAGGGAAATCTAAACCTACTCTTCTTACTCCCCTTAGCTACAAAACTCCTCTAATATGCTCTAATTTTATATTCCCAATTCCTTCATCAGTCTTATCCAACTGGATTTCCATTCCCATCACTTGTCAACAATGACACTTGAGTTGCTGAGTCTAATAGACACTTCTCTTTTTGAACACATTACAAATTAATTACAAGTTAATGAGTCAACATAGCAAAGCAACATGACAAATATCTATGTTCTGGGATAAACTGATTAGGCTCAAGGTAATTTCAGATAAAAGTCTGTCACTTCTACTCTCTCTGAAACTTTCCTGCAGTATACCGATCGAACTCTCAGACTCACTTGGGTGGGTCAATGAGAGGAAAGTCTCAGTGTAAATATCCAAATTCCTCCATGGATTGTTGATGATCAAGTTTGAAGCTCTTTTCCCAGACATGTCACAAGAAAGGAGTGAAGCACTGGTCCCCCAGACTGAGGTAGGAGTCCAAAAACAATAACTGTCTTGTGCAGCTGAAAGTTATTCAGCCTGAGTGACTGCAGCACAGGAGATGTTTACAGCTCCTCATGTCTGCATCTTAGTCACTGTTTCCACTGCTACTCCCACCTCTGAGCACATCATTTCCCTGTGGGACACTGGAAAGAAGGGAAAATCTACAGATTCTCTGTTCCCAGGAGATCAGATTAGAAGTCAGATGAATTCAGTTTTTATTATTTCTTCTCATGAAACTCCCTGACTTCCAGAGGTCTAAACTTGAATTTATCCTAACCTTGAGTTGATATTTTTCTTCTCTCTGCAATAGAGGAACCTGTCTTAACCATGTTCTATGGACCTCCAAAGTATTATCTTGTTCTGAGGATCAACCGCTCCTGTTATCTCCAGAACACTGGTAACCCCTTTTCAGCTAGAGAGAGAGGTACAATCAGGTAGGCAAACAAAACTGACTTTTAGCATCAGTGAGTGCATAGAGTTCTTGTTAAAGTGATTAAAAATCACTTAAGGTGTTAATCATAAGAATACCACACTTTAATTCAAGTCTAAGATCCGGTTTAAATTGACTTTGTGTAATGGTACAATGTATGGTAGGAGATGTCATAGTAATTCAAACATTCCAAGTTAATTACACATTGTAAGTAATGAAAAGAAAACCCAATTTATGCTCATTCTCTAAAGATTAGAAAGGAGATCCTTCTGGAACTTATTGAGTTCTTTTAATAGTCAGTGGCAAACTCTATAATTTGATAATGCCTTTTATAACATCTAAAATACTATTGTAATATTAAAATTAATTCTAGTAATTTCTTGGTATTAGCTCCAACAATAATTGGATTTAATTCCTATGGACTGTCTTTTTCATTCAAGAAGATTTTTTTTCCTAAATGTAAACATAAAATGACATTCAGAATTATGTGAGAAGCATATTTATTATTGATATATGGACTAAACTTATATTCTAATTTTCCTTTACTAAGGAAGTAATTATTGTCATTAGTAAAGTGCATACCATGCAATAGATAAATTATCTGGTTTAGAAAAGGATCATAAATTTTAAAGTGGGGAATGACAATAAAAGGGACCCAGGTATGAAACTAACAGTGCTGGTAATTATTCCTAAAATTTAGGGTCAAATTTTCATCTATATTTCTCTATGTGTTGAGAAGTAAGGAAGATGATTTACAAAATTAAAATTCATCATAACAGAGAATCAACAGCATCTCAGTAGTTCAATGTACTCCCAGTCATTCATAGTAACAAAATAAAAATACGTTAAATTCATCAATTCCCCCTGAAAGACCACCAAGAGATGTGATGAAAATTGTCCTCAACATCTGCCCTTCATTAATAATAAAGCAATAGGGAATTCCCATCTTGGTGCAGTGGAAACGAATCCGACTAGGAACCGTGAGGTTGCGGGTTTGATGCCTGGCCTCACTCAGTGGGTTAAGGATCCAGCGTTGCCATGAGCTGTGATGTAGGTTGCAGACATGGCTTGGATCTGGCATTGCTGTGGTTGTGGTGTAGGCCAGCAGCTGTAGCTCCTATTAGACTCCTAGCTTGGGAACTTCCATAAGCTGCAGGTGCAACCCTAAAAAGGACAAAAAGACAAATAATAATAATAATAAAGCAATAAACAGCCATATTTTTGACACACTCCTGAATAAAGCCTCAATATTCAAACAAAATCCAACTCAACATATGTACCAGGTACATCTGGTCTAGTTACCCAAAAACTCTAACCAGCATGGAAAATGCAGGGATCAACTGAGTATCAAGTGGATTCCAACATCATTATTGTTATAGAGCAATAGGTCTCAAAAAATTTTCAGTTTGAGGACCTTATTTTTTTCTGGGTTCTTTTACCATGGATACACTCACAGAAGCACATTTATATATTGATCTAGTTTTCAAGATTCTTGCATAAAAAAGTTCATTCTGGAGTTTCTGTTGTGGCTCAGCAGTTTTGGAACCTGAGTATTATCTGTGAGGAAGAGTAGTGTCTGTGAGGATGTGGGTTTGATTCCTGGCCTTGCTCAATGGATTAAGGGTCCAACATTGATGCAAGTTGCAGCCTGGATCACAGATACACAATCTGGCATTGCTGTGGCCATGTCATAGGCCTGCAGCTGCAGCTCTGATTCCACCCTTAACCTGGGAACTAACATATGACATAGGTGTGTCTATAAAAAGGAAAAAAAAATATTTATTCTGCTTTATCATCCAGTGTTATGCGTTTGAGAATTTAAATCTGTTTCCTGAGGCTTGGGACCTGAAAAGATGGAGATAGGGTTGTCTGTGATTCTGCAGAAGCCCAGAACACTGTGTGTTCAGGTGCTTTTCTAATCCTCTCAACAGAAGGACTTTCATTTTCTGAAGTTCTTTTCTCCATACTGAGAAGAGAAGTGACGGTGAAAATATACAGGTGCTTACCATTTTGATTAGGGGTTTGCAGTGAACACTGCCTGTCAGACAGGCAGATAGGATGCTGTTAAGGAGGATCTAATCGGTCTCTCATATATTCTTTCAGTAGCATTAAAACCTTAACTTATAGGGAAATGAATATTTCTCAGGATCCACAATGCAAAACAGCAGAGAGACCAAGAGAGAAGCCTGTGTGCCAGGAAGAGAGGATATATTGGTATGCAGTATTTAATATTTTATGTACATTAATGGTATTGTTGTTTTAAAAGTCATCCTTTTTTTGAATTATTTTAGATGACGTTAAAATTCAGTATTTGGAAGGTATATCCTGAGTGAGATATATCTTAAGGGCAATGACAATAGCCACACATCCTCAGAGAAATCTTAACATGTATTAAATCATCTTAATTTTTAGCACTACTCTGAGTATTGTTAATTTTTTTTTGCCATTTTAAGAACACATCTGTGATATATGGAAGTTCCCAGGCCAGGGGTAGAATCAGTGCTGCAGCTGTGCCACATCACAGCCATGGCCACATCAGATCTGATCCATATCCGCAACCTACACTGCAGCTTTTATAACAATGCTGGATCCCTTAACCCTCTGAGCAAGGACAAGGATTGAACCCACATCCTAACAGAGACAACACTGTGTCCTTAACATACTGAGCCATAATGAGAACTCTGGTATGGTAATTTTGAAACTGCTGTATAAATATTTTTAGATAAAGAAAATAAATAATTATATTAACAAAATTAGATGAAATATAATATCCTCCTTTTCTTTTAGAGGGACATGCTGAAGTTGCCTAAATTTGTACAGGTAAAATGATACTATATCTGAGAATCAATAACTGAGAATGATACTATATCTGAGAACATATAAATATATATATATCATATATATATAAAACATACAATATAAAGTTTTCAAGATGAAACAGGAAGATAATGTACTTAAAAAATTGAAACATGTCAAATAAACCTTCACCCCAATGAAAAACTCCCTTACACAGGGACAGCAATTTGCCATATTTCAATGTGTATATGTATAACATGACAAAGAAATATTTCACTTAGTAACACAAATTAAATTTAAAATTTTACTTTATTATTTTTATGGGATATCTTTTGTTAGTTTTTCTTGGGCTTAATGTTTTGATTTTTAAAATAAATCCAATGGGCACACTTTAATCTTGGTGCTGGTGTTTGTCCATTATGTAAATACTTTCCAGACCATGCTCTATAAATCCTGATCACATGATGAATATTTATCCTCTTACCCTGGATAACTTTCTTCAAATGATTTAAGCCTGATGACACTATATCATACACATATTTATCTCACTATACTGTGACTCTGCCACTATAATTCCAGATCCTAGTCATCAGAGACTTTACCTCCCTTGTGCACTTCTAATATAGAAAGATTTGTGAATATATCTGCACTTATATAGGAACTCATTTAAGTTAATATAAGATTAGAAAAAAAAGAGTGGCTGCAGAATTAAACCATGTTAAAAAGAATAGTTTCAGAGCAGCTGCACTAAGCAAAATGGAATGGAGCATCAAAAGCTAACTGAAACAATCATTTTTTCTCTATATCTGTTAATCTTTTCTATTTAGTTGTATTCATTCATTTTTAAGAGTCCATATATAAGGGATTACATAGAGTATGTGCCCTTCTCTGTCTGTTACCAGTGGGGAAAGCAAAGGAAGGAGGGAGCAGAATGGTAGGGAATTAAGAAGCACAAATTACTATACATAAAATAAATAATCTACAAGAATATATTGGATGGCAAAAGGAATATAGCCAATATTTTATAATTACTTTGTATGGTGTATACTCTATTAAGATACTGAGTCACTATGTTGAACACTTGAAATGGATATAACATTGGAAATCAAATATATTTCAATGAAAAAACAGACAGGATTAAAATGGTAATGATTTAATGATATCATATGAGTTAGTAATTAAATTGGCAAAAGTACAGACATAAATGAAAATATATAAATTTCTTAGAAATTTTGGCACATAGCAGTTCCCATCGTGGCTCAGTGGTTAACGAATCCGACTAGAAACCATGAGGTTGTGGGTTCGATATCTGGCTTTGCTCAGTGGGCTAAGGATCTGGTGTTGTCATGAGCTGTGGTGTAGGTTGCAGATGCAGGTCGGATCCCGTGTTGCTGCGTCTCTGACATAGGCCGGAGGCTACAGCTCTGATTCGACCCCTAGCCTGGGAACCTCCATATGCCATGGGTGTGGCCCTAAAAAGACAAAAAAAAAAGGAAAAGAAATTTTGGCCCATAGTAGAGGCTAAGTTATCTGTTGAGTGACTCAGGATTAAGGTCTCAGCATAGAAATAAATTTAACATATGGTAAAGTTGTATTTCAATTTATTTGGCAAGTTTATATTGTTGAATAAAAGTATTCTCACACCATGCACAAAAATAAACTCAAAATGGCTTAAAGACTTGAATATTAAGACAAGATACCACCAAACTCCTGGAAGAATACATAGGCAAAACACTCTCTGACATCAACCTTATGAATATTTTCTTAGATTAGTCCCCCAAAGCAATAGAAATAAGAGCAAAAATAAACCAATGGGACCTAAGCAAACTGAAAAGCTTTGGCACAGGAAAGGAAACCAAAAAGAAAACAAAAAGACAACTTACAGAATGGGAGAAAATAGTTTCAAATGATGTAATGGACAAGGGCTTAATCTCTAGAATATACAAGCAACTTATAAAATTCAACAGCAAAAAAGCTAACAACCCAATGTAAAAATGGGCAAAGGACCTGAATAGACATTTCTCCAAGGAAGATATACAGATGGCCAGCAAGCACATGAAAAAATGCTCCACACCCCTGATTATTAGAGAAACACAAATCAAAACTACCACAATATACCACCTCACACCAGTCAGAATGGCTATCATTAATAAGTCCACAAATAACAAATGCTGGAGGGTGTGTGGAGAAAAGGGAACCCTCCTGCACTGTTGGTGGGAATGTAAACTGGCACAGCTGCTATGGAGAACGCTATGGAGGTATCTTAGAAACCTATACATGGAACAACCATATGACCCAGGAACCCCACTCTTGGGCATATATCCAGACAGAACTTTCCTTGAAAAAGAAACATGCACCCACATGTACATTGCAGCTCTATTCACAATAGCCAAGATCTGGAAACAACCAGATGTCCATCGACAGATGACTGGATTAGGAAGATGTGGTATACATACACAGTGGAATACTACTCACCATAAAGAAGAACGAAATAATGCCATTTGCAGCAACATGGATGGAACTAGAGACTCTCATACTGAGTGAAATAAGTCAGAAAGAGGAAGACAAATACCATGTCCATATCATAGCACTCATATCTGGTATCTAATATACAGCACAAAGGATCCCTTCCACAGAGAAGAAAATCATGGTCTTGGAGAATAGACTTGTGGTTGTCTGAGGGGTGGGGGAGGGAGTAGGAGGGATTGGGAGCTTGGGGTCAATGGATGCAAACTATTGCTCATGGAATGGATTTACAATGAGATCCTGCTGTGCAGCACTGAGAACTATGTCTAGATACTTACAATGCAGCACAATAATGGGAGAAAAAATTACATATACATGTATGTGTAACTGGGTCCCCATGCTGTACAGTGGGAAAAAAGTCTGTTGGGGGAAATAACAATAAAAAATAAATTAAAAAAATAGAACGGATAAGGTATGAGGTCCTGCTGTACAACACAGGGAACTGTATCTAGTCTCTTGGGATACAACATGATGGAAGATAGTATGAGGAAAAGAACATATATGTATATATGGCTGAGTCACTATGCTGTACAGCAGAAATTGGTACAACACTGTAAATCAACTGTACTTTAATAAAATAAACAAAAGTAAAAAAAATCTGGCTAAAGTGTATGTCTATTAGAAGACGATGAAGTTTTTCCCCTCCATCAGTCATATTGTCAAAAAATAAATTAAAAAAAACAGAGGTATTACCTATTCACTGGAATAGTAACAAATACTGTTTTGTGAATACCTATAAATCAACATATTAAAATCCCAAGGTAGGCCAAAGAATCTTAGTTAAGGCAATAAAGTCAGATAACACATTTAACTAAATAAAATGATAAACACATTTAACTAAATAAAATGTGAAAAAAATTTTACGATGCTAATTGAGAAATGTTCATTTGTTTTTTTTTGTCTTTTTGCTATTTCTTTGGGCCGCTCCCACGGAATATGGAGGTTCCCAGGCTAGGGGTCGAATCGGAGCTGTAGTCACCAGCCTATGCCAGAGACACAGGAACACTGGATCTGAGCCGCGTCTGCAACCTACACCACAGCTCACAGCAACGCCGGATCGTTAACCCACTGAGCAAGGGCAGGGACCGAACCCACAACCTCATGGTTCCTAGTCGGATTCGTTAACCACTGCGCCACGACGGGAACTCCGAGAAATGTTCATTTTTCATTTGAAAAATATCTGTTTAGATATTTGAAATATATAAATATTGAAAAATATCTGTTTAGAAACTTATTACCATTTTTTGACTGGGTTGTCTACATATATACATATATATATATATACATATATATACACATATATATATGTATATATATATATACACACACACACAGCTGTATGAGATATTTGTATATTTTGAAGGTTAAATCCTTGTCAATCATTTCACATGCAAAGATTTTCTCCCATTCTGTGGGTTGTCTTTTCAGTTTGTTTATGGTTTCCTTTGCTGTGAAAAAGTTTTTATGTTTCATTAGGTCCTATTTGTTTTTTTTTGTTTGTTTGTATTTTTACATTTTTGATTTTATTTATTTTCTATATTTTTTATTTTGTGATTTAAATTTTTTCCATTATAATTGATTTACAGTGTTTGGTCAATTTCTATTGTAGAGCAAAGTGACCCAGGCATGCATACACACACACACACACACACACACACACACACATATATATGTATAATTTTTTCTCATTATCCTCCATCATGTTCCATCACAAGTGACTAGATATAGTTCCCTGTGCTATACAGTAGGATCTCATTGCTTATCCACTCCACATGCAATAGTTTGCATCTATTCTCCCCCAAATTCCCAGTACATCCCACCACCTCCCCTTGCTCCTTGGCAACCGCAGGTCTGTTCTCCAAGTCCATGAGTTTTTTCCTGTGGAAAGGTTCATTTGTGCCATATATTAGATTCCAGATATATGTGATATCACATGGTATTTTTTTTCTCTTTATGACTTACTTCATTTAGTAAAAGAATCACTAGTTCCATCCATGTTGCTTCAAATAGCTTTTTGTTCTTTTTTATGGCTGAGTAGTATTCCGTTGTGTATATATACCACATCTTCTCAATCCATCATCTATCAATGGACATTTAGGTTGTTCCCTTGTCTTGACTATTGTGAATAGTGCTGCAATGAACATATGGGTGTCAGTATCTTTTTCAATGAAAGTTTTGTCTTGGACATAAGCCCAAGAATGGGAATGCTGGTGGGAATGTAAACTGGCACAAGTACTATGGAAAACAGTATGGAGGTACCTCTGAAACAAAATGTAGAACTACCATATGACCCAGAAATCCCACTCTTGTTTTTATTTTTATTACTCTAGGTGGTAGATACAAAAAGATATTGCTGGCAATTTATGTAAAAGTGTGTTATGCCTATGTTTGTCTCTAAAGGTTTTATAGTATCCAGCCTTATATCTAGGTCTTTAATCCATTTTGAGTTTATTTTTGTGTACAAAAATGTTCTAATTTTATTTTGTTTTTTAATGGTCACAGCTGTGGCATATGGAAATTCCTGGGCCAGGGGCTGAATTGGAGCTGTAGCTGCAGACCAACACTACAGCCACTGCAACACTGTAGCCAAGCACATGTGCAAACTATGTGGCAGCTAGTGGCAATACCAAATCCTTAACACACTGGACAAGGCCATGGATCAAACCTGCATCTTCACAGAGACTATGTCAGGTCCTTACCTGCTGGGCCATAATGAGAAATCCCTAATTTCATTCTTTGACATGTAGCTCTCCAGTTTTCCCAGCACCACTTATTGAAGAGCCTTTTCATCAAAGACAGATGGCCAAAAAACACACGAAAAGATGCTCAGCTTTACTAATTATTGGAGAAATGCAAATTAAAACTACAGTGAGGTATTACCTCACACTGGTCAGAAGGGGAATACCGAAAATTCTACAAACAATAAATACTGGTAAGGGTATGGAAAAATTTCCCCCTTTACACGCTTGGTGGGGATGTATGTTAGTGCAATGGCTATGGGGAACAGTATGGAGGTTCCTCAAAATACTAAAGGTAGAACCACCATATGATCCACCAATCTTACCCCTTGGAAAATATCCAGAAAAAGCCATAATTTGAATAGATATATGCACCCCAATGTTCATTGCAGTACTATTTACAATAAACAAGACAAGGAAACAACATAAATGTCCATCCACAGAGGAATGGATAAAGTGGTATATATATGCAATGAAATATTACCCTGCCATAAGAACAAAGTAATGCCATTTGCAGCAACATGCATGTACCTGTGGAATCTAATAAAAATGGTACAAAAGAATTATTCACAAAACAGAAACAGATTCAAAGATTTTGAAATCAAACTTATGGTCACCAAAGGGAAAACCTTGGGGAGGAGGGATAAATTAGCAGAATGGGATTAACACATGTACACTACTATATAGAAAATAGATGAGTACCAAGGATCTACTAAGCAATCTCCTTAATACTCTATAATAACCTATATGGGAAAAGAATCTGAAAAAGAATGGATATGTGTATATGTATAACTGATTCACTTTTCTGACACTCGAAACTAACACAACTTTTTAAGTCAATTACTCTCCAATAAAATTGTTTAAAAAATCATTCAGAAGGCTGAAAATGGTAAAATAATAGGCATATAATAGGTGGGTACATAATAATAACAGGTACATCAAAATGGTGATCAAATATATGAATCAAATTCAGTACAAGATTAGAAAACAACACCCTTTTCCAGTGTTTTCCCAGTCTAAATCCATTAGACTGGGAAAACACTTAAAAAGATGTTATATGGGAGTTCCCGTCGTGGCGCAGTGATTAACGAATCCGACTAGGAACCATGAGGTTGCGGGTTTGGTCCCTGCCCTTGCTCAGTGGGTTAACGATCCGGCGTTGCTGTGAGCTGTGGTGTAGGTTGCAGACGCGTCTCGGATCCAGCGTTGCTGTGTCTCTGGCGTAGGCCGGTGGCTACAGCTCCGATTTGACCCCTAGCCTGGGAACCTCCATATGCCGTGGGAGCGGCCCAAAGAAATAGCAGAAAGACAAAAAAAAAAATGTTATATTGTTGCCATGGTATTTTAAAAATGGTAGCAAAGGGGTATTATCTACTTTTTTGTGATAGAAATGTAGAGAATTACAATGTTGCTAAAATAATCCAAGAATGGCACAGATATTAAAAGTACAGGATCCTTTATCTCAAAGTTTCTCAGTCTCAGCATTACTGACATTCTAGGGGAGATTGCTCTTTGTGGTGAGGTCTGTCCTATGTATTGCAGAATGTCTAGAGCATCCCTGGCCTCCCCACACCCTCCCCAATGTGACAGATAGATATTTCTATAATTATTTCTCAATGATCCTCAGGGAACAAAGTTGCTCCTTGTCAGAACTACAGTTTAAATTTAACAATCTCAAATATTTTTGTTTCAATAATACAACATAACTTGAAAAAGAAATATTATGGAAGACCATGTAGAGGTGAGTGTCACAGCTCCATCATGAAATATTAAACAGCTATTGAATAATGAACTAGTGTTGTCCTAGCTTGATTGGAAGCAAGTCCGTGAGGTATTATACACAAAGACGTAAAAGGGGACACAGAAAAAAAAAAAAAAGATTGCACTAAAACATAAAGATCACCTATGATGTGTCCAGCATTCTATTCATGCTTTTGTAGAAAAGTGTTTGGACAGCTATGTGTACATAAGAGAAAGAGAAGTTTTAAAGGAAACCAAGAACACATGGGAAATGTCAGTGAGAATGAGATTAATTAAGCATAGTGGTTTCAAAATAACTGAATGTTACAAAATTTAATGAAAACCTATAGTTAAGTTTTATAAAAATATAAAATAGTAACAATTTAATGACATCAACAAGGGCAGCTAATTCAATGTTAAATTTCAATGACTTGGAAATAAAATAATATAAAAGAGAAGGGATTTTAAAATGTAAGGAGGAAAGTGTATGCAGGTTATATTTTTTCACATATTAAAGATTATGGATTCAAATGCATTTATAGAAGATAAAAGTGACCTTTATTCAAATTGTAAAAAAGAGTTCCTTCCAGATGATGGCCAAATGTGATACGATGTTTACAGATACATTTCAGCACAAAAGGCTGTAAACAACAATACGGATAACAGAGATGAAATAAAGTTAGAAAATGTATATGTATAAAAAGTTATTTATTAGCAGTAAGTATGCAGGACAATATTCACTATTATTTTTGTTTAAACCAAGGATTTTGAAGTGGCAAATATTAAAGCGACAGCTCAATTATTTCGGTAAAAAAATAAAAAAGAGAGAAAAGCTGTGGAGAGGATCCCATATGACTAAAAATTTTGACCACGCAAAATTTATATAGATCAAACATTCTCACAAATATATGTATAGTTACATAAAAGAACTAAATGGCAAGCAATTATTGTGAAAAAAAAAATAAAACCAATTATTTTTTGAAGGAACACCGTCAAAGACAGGAATGCAAACACTCCAAATGCACCAACCATACTACACCAAAGCAAAGGACTCTCGCAGACAATTTTTGATTGAAAAAGTCAATGGCTAAGAAATGAATATATAAAAATGTATATACATGTACAGTCTCACAGGTAATAAAACATTGCAAAGTAAAGCTCTTTATCATATCTCTTTTCTCATATTAAACACATTTTCTGTGTGAATACCCAGAGTGAAAATAGATCCTGTAATACAAATGTTTGAAGATATGATGTTGCAGGGATGTATGTGCATGAATCCCTTGATCTAGACCTTTCTCTCATTAAAGTCAAAAATGCCCATTGTTTTTAAAAGTTTATGTTATTGGCATATAGTGGACTTACAATGTTGTATTATCTTCTGTTGTAGGGCCAAGTGAATAAATCATACAAATAAATACATCCATTCTTTATCCTCATATAGGTTATTACAACCTATTGAGTATATTTTCCTGTGCTATACAATAGGTTCTTGTTTATCTATTTATATAGTAGTGTGTATATGTAATTCTCTCCTTACAATTCTTCCCTCCCCCTTATGGTTTCACTGATGGGAACCATAAGATTTGTTTTGAAATCTGTGAGTTTGCTTCTGTTTTATAAATAAGTTCTTTTGCATAATTTATTAAATCACATGCTTAAGTGATATCATATGATATTTGTCTTTCTCTGCTTTTAAAATAAAGAGAAATGCCCTCATTTCACTGTTTTGAGCCACGTCTGTGACCTACACCAGAGCTCACGGCAACACTGGATCCTTAACCCACTGAGCGAGGCCCAGAATCAAACCTGCAACCTCATGGTTCCTAGTTGGATTAGTTTCTGCTGTGCCATGACTCCTCATTTCACTGTTTATCACTCTACAGCTAAAACCTTATTTCTCTCCTCTTGTTAATTAATAATACCATGGATATCTTTTTCTACTTTTTCTGGAAGCACTTTATGCTTCCTATTCCCTCTTCCAGTCGGACTTCCATTATTACCATTTAACTGACAGCATTGAAGCTATGTTATTGATGTCATTGTTTGATACTCTTTTAAGCCATAACTAAATACATTTATTTATAAATCAGCCCAGCAAAAAAATGACAGTAACCTGGTATCTGAGCTAGGCTGGATTGGCCCACAGGGGACCTCAGATAAAGGTTTGAGGTTTCATTCTCTCTAATCCTCTCCCACAATATCTACTGGGCTCTTGGACTCACCTGGATAAGAACTCTGAGAGAAAGGTCTCTGTGAGGAAATTCACGTGCCTCTTGGATGGCTGATAATGGAGACAGAAAGTCTGTCCCCACAAGACACTTCTGGAAGGAGGAACGGATAGGTTTCACAGTCAGACTTAGGTCTCCAAAGGAAACATGTCCTGAGAAGCCCAAGGAGAGGACTGCAGAAGATGAGATATTTATAGCTCACTTTACCTTCTCATTAGGCATTTTATTGATGTAACTCCCATATCCATATACATGAGTTCCCTTTGGGACACAAGTCTGGACAGAAAGGAAAATTACCATGCCCTTTCTCTGTTCCTAGGAGGCCAGTAATAAGGCAGGTGAATTCAGTTTTTATTACTCCTCCATTAATATTCCTATATCCAGAAGTTTAAACTTCTCAACACCTTATCCCAGCCTGAGTTAGTTTTCTTAAGTTCCCAGATTTAAGAGTATTTCCTGATTAGTCCTCTTGGATCTTCCAATCAATGACCAGATAGCCACTGATGTTTCTATAAAAGATATTATTCCCCTTTTTATAAGTAGGATAACACTGAACTTTCATACAAAACCTTAGGCACTATACTGTATGGCCTCCTGACACTTTTGATGAAACAATTAGGATTTTCCTACTCATGTCAGAAGTGAAATACAGTCATCCAGTCCCTCAGTATGAAATGCTTATAGTTATGAGACATATTTAGATGTTTTATGTATAATAGTTTACCTTAGCATGTTATAGGGATTGTCCAATTTGTGCAGAAATTCACTCCATGATGCTGACCTCTTATGTACTATAGCCCCCATTGCATAAATGGGACTCAGAATATATAATGTTCTGCTCAAAGTTTTAAACTAAGTAAGAGATGGAGTCTTGATTGGAATCTCTCAGGATGCCTCTAGATCTCAAGTTCTGGGACAGTGATCCTCAACCCGAGATAATTTTCCATCTAAGGATATTTGGCTTGTCTGAGGGATGCTAATGAACTCCTGTAATGCAGAAGAAAATATAAAAAAATAATTATACTATCCCTAAAATCATCAGTGAGTAAATGAAAAAAATTTCTAGACTGTCACTTCTATAAATTCACAACAAATTTTCAAGGATTATAGTTCAAAGGCAAATTATGATTCATTAGGTCTGATTCAGGAAGTGTGGGGACTCTGCATTTGTAACAGGCTCCTAAGTATTGTTTCTTTATAAAAATATAGTTGATTTACAATGTTCCTTCAATTTATGTTGTAAAGCAGAGTACCCAATCATATATATGTACATTCTTTTTTCTTTTTTTATACTATCTTCCATCATGTTTTACCCCCCAAAATTGTATCCCTGTCCTGTACAGTAGGATCCCCATTGCTTATCTATTCCAAATATGACAGTTTGCATCTACAAACCCCAAATTCTCTGCCCACACCCATCTCTCCCCTCTTCCCCTTGATGATGACAAGTATGCTCTCCACCTCTCTGATCTATTTCTGTTTTATAGATAGGGTCATATTTGCCATAGTTTAGATTCCACATATAATTTATATATATGGTATTTATCTTTCAACATGGATGCAAATGAAGATTCTCATACTAAGTGACGTTAAGTCAGAAAGAGAAAGCTTCTAAATATAGTTGATGCTGCAGGTCCTGGCCTGTGGGATACTATTTGTATTGTGAAGTTATATCAAGTATAGGCAGTTTTAGCTCTTCACCAAAAATATTCCATGTATGAAATTTTGAAAGACAAAATTTTCACCAGCTTTTTAGGGGGTGTTAAACTCTTTTTTGGATGCTTTAAAATAAGGGCTCTTGAGAGACATCAAATAATTTCTATCTGAAAAAGACTTTGTGGTAGGCAGAATAAGATCCTCCAAAATGTGTCTACATTGTAGTCCTGAGATTGTTTGACTCACAGACATGGAGAACAGACTTGCGGTTGTCTAGGGGGAAAGGGGAGGACATGGAATGAATGGGGAATTTGGGGTTGGTAGATACAAACTATTACATTTAGAATAGATGAACAAGACCTTCACTATATAGCATAGATAACTATATCCAATCTCTTGGGATAGAACATGATGGAAGACAGTATGTGAAAAAGATTGTGGGTGTGTGGGGGAGGTGTGTGTCTGTGTAGTGACTGGGTCACTACACTGTACAGCAGAAATTGGCATAGCATTGTACATCAACTATACTCTAATTTTAACAAGTGAAGAAAAAAAGAACTTTTGAGTATCCTAGCTTTTATAGCAAGGGGAATTATAACAGTAGATGGAATAAGGTTGCTAATCATTAATCTTGATATGAGAAGATTAACAGTGATTATCAAAGTTGCACTAATATAATTACAATGGTGCTGTAAATATGAAAGAAAGAGGAAGAAGAATTGGAGTCAGAGACCTGGGTTTGAAGATGGAGGAAAGACCATGAGCCAAGGAATCCTGTTAGAAGTAAATAGAAAAGGGAATCCATTCTCTTCTGGAGCATAAAGGAGAATCTCAATCTTTCAGATATCCTAATTTTAGCTCGATGAGACCTATGTCAGCATTTTGACCCTATAGATCTGTAAGACAGAAATTAGTTTTAAGCTATTAGCATGGTAATTTGTTACAGAAGTAATCCAAAACTAATACAGATATTTGCCTAATCATATATAGTCTCTCAGAGCTGATTTTAAGCCTTTGAATTCAATCAAGCTAAGTGAGCTTTCCTTAGCATTATGTGTTAAAATTCTACCTTAAAGGAGAAAATTAAGGCCATTTGAAAATATTCTGCCCCATTAGCTGGTACAGAGAACTTCATATTGACTAAATGTAAATGTGATTCTGACTAAAGTCTTTGAGGAATTAAGAGAGGAACAGGGGAGAGTTCCCTTCATGGCTCAGTGGGTAACAAACCCAACTAGGAACTGTGGGGATGCAGGTTCAATCCTTGGCCCTGCTAAGTGGGTTAGGGATTCAGCATTGCCGTGAGCTGTGGTGTAAATTGCAGGCTTGGCTTGGATCCCATGTTGCACATTGCTGTGGTTGTGGTGTAGGTCGGCAGCTATGGCTCAGGTTCAACCCCTGGCCTGGGAACTTACACATGCTGCAGGTGCACCCCTAGGAAAAGAAAAAAAATAAGAGAGGAAAAGGACTTCATTATTAAAATTACCATCATATTTCTTACTTTAAATCTTTGTGTCAAAATTTCTACATTCTTTCTATTTTGTGTTTGTTTATCCAAACATTCGTTCTTTGCACTACTATCTCTCAAAATTTCTCTCAAGTTTTCCTTCAACATAATAGATCAGTTATAAATAATATGGTGTGCATACATATACATATACATATATATGTATATATGCAATTATCTTTGAGAGAAAATGTATACAGATGCAAGCATATATATATATAAATATATGAACTATATGTGTACTCCTAAACTTAAATTATACCTGTGTACTCAGGATAGTATTTCTATACATTTCATTCATTCCTCAGGTCACCCATGTGAACTTGGGTTTTATCATATTTCCTTCTGGAATAAGTAAAACTTAGGCTCCTCTGGAGGGGCTACTCCCCCACAGAGCAGCACCAAATACCGCCAGCCCCAGGGAAAAGGCCTGCAGCCTAGAAAAGCTAGAACAAGCTTGGCTGGGCCAAGAAAAATCTGCCTACATTCTCAGGCAGTCCTTTTGAGTCGGACTGCCCTGGGGAAGATCCTCTTGGGTTCGCAGCAGCCCAGCTGCTCCAGCCCTCGGGGGGTGCTGCACTCCCATGGAACAGCTGCCCAGCACTTCCAGCCCCCTCCAAGTGTCCCCGCAGCCCAGAAAAGCTAGAACAGGCATGGCTGGGCCGTGAAAAATCTGCCTACATTCTCAGGCAGTACTTCAGAGTCAGGCTGCCCTCGGGAAGAGCCTCTTGGGTTTGCAGCAGCCCAGCTAGCCGCTCCAGCCCTCGGGAGGTGCTGAACTCCCATGGAACAGCTGCTCAGCACCGCCAGCCCCCTGCAAGAGCCCCACAGCACCAAAACACCAGAGCAAGATCTGCCCAGCTGAGTGAAATCTGCTTCCATTGCAGTGCGGACCTCCCAGGCCTGTCTGCTCTCAGGAAGTCCTCCTTTGGTTCAGAGAGACCCTGTAAGCCCCACCCACCCTCTGGAAAAGCCACACTGCCTCAAAGAAGACTGGCCAACAACACCAGCCCTCAGGAAACATTCCACAGCAGTGCCAAGGCAAACACCGCCTGGCCATGGAGAGTTAAACTCCCTCAGGAAAAAGAAAACAACAAGCAAGATGAAGAAGGTGAGAAAGTACCCCAAGTTAAACCAACAGGAAAACGCACCTAAAGCTGTCAACAATGAAACAGATCTATACAGTCTGACAGACCTGCAGTTCAAAAGAGAAATAGTGAAAATAGTGAAGGAATTAAGATAAGATATGAACAGTAATGCAGATACCCTCAGAATGGAACTAGAAAATATAAGGAGGAGCCAAGAAAAACTAGATACAAACTGAACTAAGGGCAGTAAAAACCAGAATGAATAATGCAGAAGAATGAATCAGTGATGTGGAAGATAGAATAATGGAAATCACCCAATCAGGTCAGCAGACAGAAAACCAAATGAAAAAACAGGAAAGCATTATAAGAGACCTATGGGATAATATAAAGTGGGCCAATCTACACATATTAGGGATTCCAGAAGGAGTAGAAAAAGATAAGGGGATGGAAAATATATTTGAAGAAATTATCAATGGAAACTTCCCAAATCTAAAGGATACTGGGTTCAAGATACAGGAAGCACAGAGGGCCTCAAACAAATTGAACCCAAATAGACCCACACCAAGACACATCATAATAAAAATGGCAAAAGTTAGTGATAAAGAGAGGATCCTAAAGGCAGCAAGAGAAAAGCAGAATGTTACCTACAAGGGAACCCCCATAAGATTATCAGCTGATTTCTCTACAGAAACACTACAGGCCAGGAGGGAATGGCAAGAGATAGTTAAAGTGCTAAAAGGAAAAAGTATGCAACCTAGAATACTCTATCCAGCAAGAACATCATTTAAAATAGAAGGGGAAATAAAAATGTTTTCCAACAAACAAAAACTAAAAGAATACAGCAACACAAAACCCAGGTTGAAAGAAATACTGAAAGGGCTTCTCTAAACCAAAAATAAAGGAAGGAAAGGGAAGAAAAAAGAAAAAAAAAAAGAAGAGAAAGAACTAGGACTGAGGAAATTGCAATCAGAGAGCAGTCACTCAAATAAGCCAGCATACAGATTTAATCATGAACATGCTTCAAACAAAATAAAATTAAAAAGGAAAAAAAAAAGAGTCATCAAAATCATAAAATGTGGGCAAGGGAAGTAAGGAAAAAAATAGACCCTTTTTTTTTGTTTGTTTCACTTCTTAATTTTAATATAGTAATGAAGTGTTAGAACCTATAGGACCATCACGCTAAAACACACAATTATAGGAAGAGGGTAGCATACTTAAAATACAGGGCAACCACAAGCAAAAACCAAATATTGCATTGGCAAAAAATGAAAAAAAAAAAACAATCAAACAGATAGTAACAGGAGACCATCGAACCAAAAAAAGAAAGCCAGAATGGGGAGTTCCCATCGTGGCGCAGTGATTAACGAATCCGACTAGGAACCATGAGGTTGCGGGTTCAGTCCCTGCCCTTGCTCAGTGGGTTAACAATCTGGCGTTGCTGTGAGCTGTGGTGTAGGTTGCAGACTCGGCTCGGATCCCGCGTTGCAGTGGCTCTGGTGTAGGCCGGTGGCTACAGCTCCGATTTAACCCCAGCCTGGGAACCCCCATATGCCGCGGGAGCGGCCCAAGAAATAGCAACAACAACAACAACAACAAAAAGACAAAAAAAAAAAAGAAAGGAAGAATGGAGAACCATAGAATCAACTGGAACACGAGGTTTAAAATGACAATAAATAATCATCTATCAATGATCACCTTAAAAGTCAATGGACTGAATGCTCCTATCAAAAGACACAGAGTGGCTGAGTGGATAAAAAGGCAAAAGCCTTCAATATGCTGCCTATGAGAAACTCACCTTAGGACAAAGGATATGTATAGATTGAAAGTGAAAGGGTGGGGAAAAATATTTCCCACCAATAGACATGACAGAAAAGCAGGAGTCACAACACTCATATCAGACAAAATAGACTTTAAAACAAAAGACATAAAGAAAGACAAAGAAGGACACTACTTAATGATTAAGGGATCCATCCAAGGAGAGGATGTTACTATCGTCAACATATATGCCCCAAATATAGGAGCACCCAGATTCATAAAACAAATAGTAACAGACATAAAGGGAGAAATCAACGGAAATACAATCATACTATAAGACTTTGATACCTAACTCACATCAATGGACAGATCCTCTAGACAGAAAACCAATAAAGCAACAGAGATCCTAAAGGAAACAATAGAAAATGTAGACCTAATGTATATCTTCAGGAAACTACATCCAAAAAAAACCAAAATATGCATTCTTTTCAAGTGCATATGGAACTTTCTCAAGAATCGACCACATATTGGGACACAAAGCTAACCTCAGCAAATATAGGAGCATAGAAATTATTTCAAGTATCTTCTCTGACCACAATGCCATGAAACTAGAAATCAACCATGGGAAAGGAAAGAGAAAAAACCTACTACATGGAGACTAAACAACATGCTACAAAAAAACCAATGGGTCAATGAGGAAATCAAGAAGGAAATTTAAAAATATCTTGAACCAAACGATAATGAAGACACAACCTCTCAAAATCTATGGGAAGCTGCGAAAGCAGTGCTCAGAGGGAAATTTATAGAATACAGGCCTTTGTCAAAAAAGAAGAAAGATCCCAAATTGACAGCTTAACCCTCCACCTAAACGAATTAGAAAAAGAAGAACAAAAAAGACCTAAAATCAGCAGAAGGAAGGACATTATAAAGATAAAAGAAGAAATCAATAAAATAGAGACTCAAAAAACAATAGAGAAAATTAATAAACCAAGAGCTGGTTCTTTGAAAAGGTAACCAAAATTAACAAACCCCTGGCCAGACTCACTAAAAAGAGGAGAGAACAAACTCAAATAAACAAATTATAAATGAAAAAGGAGAAATCACAATGGGTACTGCAGAAATACAAAAAACCATAAGAGAATACTATGAACAACCAAATGCCAACAAATGTGACAATCTGGATGAAATGGACAATTTTCTAGAATCTTAGAGCCTGCCAAAACTGAATCAAGTAGAAACAGACCAACTGCACAGACCAATCACTAAAATGAAATTGAAGTCATAAAAACACTCCCTTCAAATAAAAGTCCAGGACCAGATGGCTTCACAGGCGAATTCTATCAAACATATAAAGAGGATCTGGTGCCCATCCTCCTTAAACTCTTTCAAAAGGTTGAAGAAGAAGGAATACTCCCAAAGACATTCTATGATGCCACCATCACCCTCATTCCAAAACCAGACAGAGATACCACCAAAAAAGAAAGCTATCAGCCAATATCTTTGATGAATATAGATGCAAATATTCTCAACACAATCTTAGCCAACCGAATCCAACAAAATATCAAAAAGATCATACACCATGACCAGGTAGGTTTCATCCCAGGTTCACAAGGATGGTTCAACATACGCAAATCAATCAAAGTCATACACAAAAATTAACAAAAGAGAAGTCAAACTCATATGATCATCTCAATAGACGCAGAAAAAGCATTTGACAAAGTCCAACATCCATTCATGATCAAGACCCTCGCCAAAGTGGGTATAGAGGGAACATTCCTGAATATAATCAAAGCCATTTATGACAAACCCACAGCAAATATAATACTCAATGGGGAAAAACTGAAAGCCTTCTCACTCAAATCTGGAAAAGACAGGGATGCCCACTCTCACCACTGCTCTTCAACATCGTTTTGGAAGTCCTAGCCACAGCAATTAGGCAAACAAAAGAAATAAAAGGCATCCATATAGGAAGAGAAGAGATAAAACTGTCACTGTATGCAGATGACTTGATACTATACCTAGAAAACCCTAAGGACTCACCCCAAAACTACTTGAACTGATTCATAAATTCAGCAAAGTATCAGGATAGAAGATTAACGTTCAGAAGTCAGTTGCATTTCTGTATACCAGCAATGAAATATTAGAAAAGGAATACAAAAATATGATACCTTTTCACATTGCACCTCACAAAATCAAATACCTCAGAATACACCTGACCAAAGAGGTAAAGGACCTATATGCTGAGAACTATAAAACTTTAATCAAAGAAATTAAAGAAGATGTAAAGAAATGGATGAATATTCCATGTTCATGGGTTGGAAAAATCAATATTGTATAAATGGCCATACTACCCAAAGCAATCTACAGGTTCAATGCAATCCCTATCAAATGACCCAGGACATTTTTCACAGAACTAGAACAAACAATCCAAACATTTATATGGACCCACAAAAGACCCAGAATCGCCAAAACAATCCTGAGAAACAAAAACCAAGCAGGAGGCATCACTCTCCGAGACTTCAAGAAATACTACAAAGCCACAGTCATTAAAACAGTGTGGTACTGGTATCAAAACAGACAGACAGACCAATGGAACAGAATAGAGAACCCACACATAAACCCTGACACCTATGCTCAATTCATCTTTGACAAGGGAGGCAAGAACATCAAATGGGAAAAAGAAAGTCTCTTCAGCAAGCATTGCTGGGAAACCTGGACAGCTGCATGCAAAACAATGAAACTAGAACACACCCACACACCATGCACAAAAATAAACTCCAAATGGCTGAAAGACTTCAATATACGACAGGACACCATCAAACTCCTGGAAGAGAACATAGGCAAAACACTGTCTGACATCATCATCATGAATATTTTCTCAGGTCAGTCTCCCAAAGCAATAGAAATTAGAGCAAACATAAACCCATGGGACCTCATCAAACTGATAAGCTTTTGCACAGCAAAGGAAACCCAAAAGAAAACAAAAAGACAACTTTCAGAATGGGAGAAAATACTTTCAAACGATGCAATGGACAAGGGCTTAATTTCTAGAATATATAAGCAACTTATACAACTCAACAACAAAAAATCCAATCAATCAATGGAAACATGGGCAAAAGACATGAATAGACTATTCTCCAAGGAAGATAAACAGATGGCTAGCAAACACATGAAAAAATGCTCAACATTGCTGATTATAAGAGAAATGCAGATCCGAACTACCGTGAGATACCACCTCACACCAGTTAGAATGGCCATCATTAATAAATCCACAAATAACAAGTGCTGGAGGGGGTGTGGAATGTGAACTTGTACAACCACTCTGGAGAACAGTATGGAGGTACCTTAGAAATCTATACATAGAACTTCTATATGACCCCACAATCCCACTCTTGGCCATATATCCAGACAAAAGTCTACTTAAAAGAGACACATGCACACTCATGTTAATTGCAGCACTATTCACAATGAACAGGACATGGAAACAACCCAAATGTCCATCAACAGATGATTGGATTTGGAGGAAGTGGTATATATACACAATGGAATACTACTCAGCCATAAAAAAAGAATGACATAATGACATTTGCAGCAACATGGATGGAACTAGAGACTCTCCTACTGAGTGAAATGAGTCAGAAAGACAATGATAAATACTATATGATATCACTTATATCTGGAATCTAATATCCAGCACAAATGAACATCTCCTTATAAAAGAAAATCATGGACTTGGAGATTAGACTTGTGGCTGCCCAATGGATGAGGGAGGGAGTGGGAGGGATTGGGAGTTTGGTGTTATCAGATACAACTTCGAATAGATTTACAAGGAGATCCTGCTGAGTAGCATTGAGAACTATGTCTAGATACTCATGCTGCAACAGAACAAAGGGTGGGGGAAAGGATGTGTATATGTAAGATTCCCATGTTGTACAGTGGGAAAAAAATAAAATAAAATAAATAAACTGAGGCTCAGTGCAATTACTTTATTGACAATAACAGTATAAAGAAGTTAAAATTTATTGTCCATCTTTTTGAATTTTACACAAATGAAACCATGTAGTTTACTGCTAATTTTTTGAAATTCAGTGATTCACATATTTTAAAGTGAACAATTTATTGTGTGTAATTATAGATCAATCAATTAGTTAAGAAGTTTAAATTTCTAGAGGTACATAATTCAAGGTAGTAAGTGAAGCACACGTAGTTAATCACACCTAAAAATTAGGAGATACCTCTTCTAACTAGGAAGATAGCAGACTGTCATATATGGATATAAGAACAGTGAAACTAAAATAAAAATTAATATTTGATAAGCCCACTTTTCCCTGGAAACTAAGGACTGATCTATGTACAAAAAGGAAGATATTGACATAATGTCATTCATGAGAGAAGAGCAGTACCACTGCACACACATAGTGTGTGAGCCTTAAAAACTCAAAATAGAGCCTGACAGCTGACTATTTTCAACTGTCATACACCCATGAAATTAGATATTAAGAACTCAGACCACCTTCTCATCCTATAATCCTATTTGGTAATAAATGAATTATGTTAAACTATTTGTTTTTAGGACAACTTGTTATTTAGCTAACTGATATTATGATCAATGTGAATAGAATTGAGGGAAATTATTACATTTTTTTCTCATTCTAAGCAGCTGTTCTGATATTTGAATAGCATTTGTAATTACTGTTATTCAAGTTTATTTTATATAACTGTATTAAAATGACTCCATTGATATCTCCTTGTAAGTAACTATGAAGGTTAAAAGGACATGCTTGTTTCTTCAAAACTTGTGACTCTGATTCACAGGACTGGACATGAATTTAAGTTCTCTAGTTGTCCATGTTTGGAGAGATACATATATGTGTATATACATTTAGCACCCTTTCAGTAGTTACGACAAAAGAAAGAAAGAGGAAGATATTTCATTTAGAGCAATGGAAGGAATCACATTCATAGGCAATAATGGAAGTTTTCAAGTAGAAACAGAAAATAATTTCATATAAAATATAATTACACCCCAAAATCCTTCACCCGAATGATAAACCCTTTACACGTAGATGTTAAGCTTACATTCATCAGTAAGTAAATGTACACCATGAATAAACAGTTTGCATAGTACTAATCTGATATACATTTTTGCTTCATCATACTGAAAATCATCTCTGACACTAGATTTCATTACATCAAACCATTTATTAAAATTTGTGTTTCACATAGACTACAGTTGGAGACAGGCAGTTGATGATCAGTTTTGCCAGGACTCTGGTAGGCAATGTGGACACCTAAATAGATAATTAAGAATAACCTACTGAATAGCAAGGGGTATCTACATATTAGTTTGGAATAACCTATATGGAAAAAATATGGAATAGATAGATAGATAGATGATAGATGTATGACTGATTTGATTTGCTATGCACTTGAAATTATACAACATTGTAAGTCAACCATACTCCAATCAATATTTTTTTTAAATTAAGAACAAGATCCTAGATGGAATTTAGAGTGGATAAGCAATGAGATCTTACTCTACAGCACAGAGAATTATATCATAACTCTTTGGATATAAAATGATGAGAAAAAGAATGTACATATGTGTATGTGTATATGTTAAGATATATATAGATGTATTTGAATGACTGAGTCACTTTTCTGTACAGCCAAAATTGGCATTACATTGTAAATCAACTTTAATAAAAAGATCCTAGGGGGAATAAAATTGAATACTTCTTATGAAACACTCTATATGTTAAAGTCTACATTTTTAGGAAAAGCAAATATGGTAATTATGTAAAAAGGAATGATATACAAAAAGTGATAGATTACAGTTTCTTATTTTGTACACTTATTAAATTATGTAATTGGCTTTAGTTGCTTAGTTTTTTTTCAAAGCAGTAGAAAAATACAAGATTATTCATTTAATAAAATGAAAGGAACATTTCTCAGCATATTTTTTTTCAAGGAGAAATTATTTTTAGGAAATTCATGAAGTCTCATGAGATACATGGGAATTTCCATATATTTCACTTAAGGAAGTGAAAAATTTGGGAGAGCAGAAAAATGCCAAAAGAAAAATCTTAGATGACAGGGAAGAAAAGTTAATGAAGCAAGTTATTTAAAGTATATGGAAAGTTGAAATCAAAGAGATGGAAATAGCAGCAGGCAATACATTGAAGGATCAAGTACTATTTCTACAATCTGATCAAAGAATCATGATATCTGGCTCTGAGGCTTTGAGACCTGCTATGATGTGCATTTATTCAACCTCAGGACAAAGTGTCCTTTTGTAAACTTTTCCATCCCAAATAACCTTTGCAGAGCCCTCTTTATGTCTCTGTTCCTCAGACTGTAAATGAATGGGTTCAACATGGGTGTGACTACAGTGTACATCACTGAAGCTGTTGCACTTGACTGTGAGCTGTGGGTAGTGGAAGAGCTGAGGTATACTCCTAGGCTTGTACAATAAAATAAGGAGACAACAGAGAGGTGAGATACACAGGTATAAAAGGCTTTGTGCTTCCCCTGAGCTGATGAGATTCTGCATATAGAGGAAATTATCTTAAAGTAAGAGTAAAGGATACCAGTCAGGGTGCTACCACCCAGAAGTCCAGCTCCAACATGCATCATGATGTTATTAAGAAAGGTGTCTGAACAGGCAAGTTGGACCAGCTGTTTGATTTCACAGAAAAAGTGGGGGATTTCCAAGTCTATACAAAAGGATAATCGCAATACCATTAAGCTATGTAACAAGGAATACATGGCCATCATTACCCAGGACAGCAGAACCAAGAGCCCACAGAGTCCAGGGTTCATTATGTCCATATAGTGCAGGGGGTGGCAAATGGCCACAAACCTGTCATAGGCCATCACACTAAGGAGAACATCATCTAAACCTGCAAAGAGTATGTAAAAATACATCTGTGTGATGCAGCCATCAAAAGTTATGGCTTTGCTCTTGTTCTGAATGTTCCACAGCATCTTTGGGATGGTGGTAGAGGTGAAACAGATGTCTACAAATGACAGGTTGGAGAGAAAAAAGTACATGGGTGTGTGGAGGTGGGAGTCTGATCTGACAGCCACGATGATGAGCAGGTTCCCAAACACCGTGATCAGGTACATGGAGAGGAAAATCTCAAATATGAGGGGCTGTAGTTCTGGTTCCTCTGAAAGTCCCAGAAGAAGAAATTTTGCAACTTCTGTACTGTTCCCTGGTTCCATGGGGTGGAGGTGACTCTTGGGATAAAAAGGAAAATAATATGACCAATTTTCATGCAAATGAGCATAACTCACATAGTTGAAATACTACAATTTCTATTTTGCTGTCAAGAAATTAATGTTAATATTTTATATATAGATAAGTTCTTGAGGGTATACCATATTACACCTATGACTAGAAATGTTGACCAATTCCCATTACATTTCCAAAGAGTTCATGTATTTACAGTTTTTTATTTTATTTTAATTAGCCGATAATTGAGGTACATTGTTGTGTCAATTTCTGCTCTGTAGTATAAAAACCCAGTCAAACATATACATATACCCCTTTTAATCACACTATCTTCTATAATGTCCTAGCCTAAGAGAGTGGATATAGTTCCCGGTGCTACAGAGTAGGACCTTGTTTTTTATCATTCTAAATATAATAGTTTGCCTCTACCAATGACAAACTCCCTGTCTACCCCACTTCCTGCACTTTCCTCTTTGGCAAACACGAGTCTGACCTCTATGTCCCTAAGTCTGTTTCTGTTTTGGGGGTAGGTTCATTTGTGACATATATTATATTCCACATGTAAGGGATATTATATGGCATTCGTCTTTCCCTTTCACTTATTTCACTTAGTATGAGAAATTCTAGTTGCATCCATGTTCCTGTGAATGGCATTTATTTGTCATTTTTATGGCTGAGTAGTATTCTATTGCATATATTTACCATGTCTTAATTTACTCATCTGTTGGTGGACATTTAGGTTGTTTCCACGTCTTGGCTATTGTGAATAGTGCTGTAATGAACACAGGGGGTGCACATATCCTTTTGAATTGTAGTTTTTCCTCAATAAATTCTCAGGAGTGGGATTGCTGGATCATATGGTAGCTTGTACTTAGTTTTCTAAGGAATATTCATACTGTTTTCCATAGTGGTTGCATCAAGTTACATTCCCACAAACAGTAGAGTAAGGTGCACTTTTTTCCACACCCTTTTGAGCATTCGTCATCTTTTGACTTGTTATCGATGGCCATTCCGACTGGTATGAGGTGAGACCTCACTATAGTTTTGATTTGCATTTCTCTAATAATTAGTGATGTTGAGCATTTTTTCATGTGCATCTAGCCATCTGTATGTCTTCTTTGGAGAAGTATCTAGTTAGGTCTTCTGCCCATTTTTCATTGGCTCAATTTTTTGTGTGTCTGAGTGTGTGTGTGTGCGTGTTTAGTTCTGTGAGATGTTTATATATTTTGGAGATTAGGCCCTGGTTAGTTGAAAAGATTTTTCCCCATCCTCTGTGTTGACTTTTCATTTTTTAAATTGTTTCCTTTGCTGTTCAAAAGCTTTTGAGTTTAATTAGGTTCCATTTATTTTTGTTTTTATTGTCATTATTCAAAGAGTGGGTCAAACAAGATGTTGCTGTGATTTATATTAAAGAACATTCTTCCTATATTTTCCTCTAGGAGTTTTATAGTATCTGGCCATGAATTTAGGTCTTTAATTCATTTGGAGTTTACTTTTGTGTATGACATTAGAGAATGATCTAATTTCATCTTTTTACATGTAGCTTCCTGTTTTTCCAGCACCACTTATTGAAGAGACACTCCTCTGATGTATGTTCTTGCCTCCTCTGTCATAGATTAGTTTACCATAGGTGTTTGGGTTTTTTTCTTGACTTTCTATCCTGTTTCGCTGGTATGTTTTCCTGCTTTTCTGCCAGAACCAAACTATTTTGATGACTTCAGCTTTGCAGTGTGGTCTGAAGCCAGGGAGCCTGATTCCTCCAGTTCCATTTTCTTTTTCAATATTACTTTGGCTATTCAGGGTCCTTTGTGTTTCCACATTAATTTTAAAATATTTTATTCTGGTTCTGTGAAAAATGTCATGGGTAATTTGATAAGGATTGCATTGAATCTGTAGATTGCCTTAGGTACTATAGTCATTTCGATGATACTGATTTTTCCAAATTAAGAGCATGGAATATCTCTCCATCTGTTTTTGTCATCTTTGATTTCTTTCACCATCAACATCTTATAGTTTTCAAGTTTAGGTCTTTTCCTTCTTTTTGCAGGTTTATTTCTAGATATCATGTATTTACAATCTTTTTGTTGTTCTTGTGGTTGTTGTTGCTCTTTTAGGGCTGAACCTGTAGCATACGGAAGTTCCCAGGCTAGTGGTCAAATCAGAGCTACAGCTGCCAACCTATACCATAGCCACAGCAATGTGGAATGAGCCACATATGTGACCCAAAACACAGCTCATAGCAATACCAGACCCCTAACCCACTTAGTGAGTCCAGGGATCGAACATGCATTCTCATGAAAACTAGTCATGTTCATTAATGCTGAGCCATGACAGGAACACCCTGTATTTACGATCTTAATGAGACATACTTTCATGCACTTGAGAAATATATATTGAGTATTAACCATTTTCTAAGAACATTCAGGGAAAAAACAGAGTGCTTAAGAACAAACCCCCCAAAAACATACCCCCCACAATCCAAGCATGGTGAAAGATGATATTCGAATAAAAATATTACATAATATGTCAGAAGGTGACAGATGCTATGAAGAAAATAAAATCCAGTATAAAGAAGAGAGTGGTAGGAGGTGTTGTTTGAACACTCGCTAAATGTTCAGACAAGGCTTGCAAACAGGTTTTATTTGAAGAGACTTCAAGAGAGAGGAGGAGTTACTATGATTTCTGGAGAAGTGTAGGCCTGGCAGAGGCAATGGCCACTGAAAAGGCATGGAAGATTCTTGTTCCACATGTACAAATCCAAACAAGAAGTCAGTAGGACAGAGGAATAAACACTAGAAAGAGTAATGAAAGATGGTGTCAGAGGATGTTGATGAACAATGTGGCCTTCCTTCTTTAGCTACATCTTCAGTACACAAAGAACCTCTTTTCACATGTTCTTCCCTGTACCTTATCAATTCTGGTGCAAAGGCATCCTATGAAGTAAATCACATCTCAACGTTAGTACTATCTGTTGAATGAATTCTGTCCTCTGTGTTGTGTCACTCTAAATACATGGGTCCAGGTGCTTCTGGTTTGAAAACAGAACACTCTACAAGGCACAGACACAGATGCACCATGGTTTTCTGGCTGTATTTTTACTACCACATAGTTCTCACCCAGAAATACCCTCCTTAGACCATGAATGGTTACAACTCAAGCTGGTCAGATCAGATTGACTGTCTCCTAAAGAATGTATACATGGTACCCAAAAATTCCAGTTCATAAGCTTCAGAGGGAACAATAAACTTGGGGCTCGTTTTTAGCATGACCACCTCCTGCTCTGTATTTAAACAAATATAAAAATTTCGAGAGAGAGAGAAACAAGAGAGAGAATGAAAGAAAAAAGATCTAATAAGCATAAACAGCCCCTGAGACAATGTGATGAAATATTTTCCTTGGTTTGGCAACATTGCAACTTCAGCTACATTTCCTTGTTGCTCAGGAAAAATCATAAAGAAAAAAAATACGTATTTTTACAAATACAGAAACAGATATTCATACATTGTGAAAAACTATGCAGATTGAATATCCCAGGAGAAAAAAAGCAAAGGGAGTAAAATAACAATTCAAACTTGGAAATATACAAAATACAACAAAAGTTGAGTATTTTGTGTTAAACAGCAGGAAACTTGTCTGTCTTATGCCTTTTCTATATTATTTGCCCAATTAGGATCTTTTTGTAGACTGATAGTGAACAAATCAAACTCTTTTCTCATGGAACATCATTTGTTATTCTTTGGATTATTGTCTTTACTTTTTAAAAAATAAGCCCAATGAATATCATTCTTTTGCTGACAACACCCATAGCATATAGAAGTTTCCAGGCAAGGGACTGAATCCAAGATGCAGCTGCAACTACACCACAGCTACAACAGTGCTGGACCTTAAACCACTGCATTGGGCCAGGGATTAACATTGTGCCACCACAGAGTCAATGCTGAACTCTTAACTCATGGGGCCACAGCAGGAACTCTGAAATATGTATTCTTTAATTCTAGTTCTGGTATTTTTCCAATATGCAAAGGCCTTTCCAGACCATATTCTGTAAAGCTTGAACAGATTATGAAATTTCAATCTCTTATTCTTCATAAACTTCTTCACATGATTTAAGAGGGAGGATACCATGTCCTACACACATTTATTTCACTGGACTCACTATAATGCAAGAGCCTAATCATCAGAGACTGCATCTGCCTTGGTCACGTCTTATTTTCCCAATGCTATGTGAATTCACATGCATTTATTTAAATTAAAAAAATTAAGAAAATGAGAGAGTATGAAATAAAAAGAATGGCAAAAAAAAAAGAAATGAAGTAAAAGGATGATTTCATATAATCGTATTAAACAAAACTGAAGGGAACATCATGAAAAACTGACTAAAACATGATATACAATAGCAATAATTGAATAATTGAGGGAGTTCCCATTGTGGCTCAGTGGTTAACGCATCTGACTAGGAACCATGAGGTTGTGGGTTCAATCTCTGGCCTTGCTCAGTGGGTACAAATCCAGTATTGCCATGAGCTGTGGTGTGGGTTGCAGACGCCACTTGGACCCCGTGTTGCTGTGGCTGTGGTGTAGGCCAGCGGCCGATTAGACCCCTAGCTTGGGAACCTCCATATGCCATGGGTGCAGCCCTAGAAAAGGCAGAAAGACAAAAAAATAATAATAATTGCATCATGAATTAATAATTCATTTAATCATTTCAATAGATGCAGAAAAAGCATTTGACAAACATTCATTCATGAAAAAACTCTTTTCAAAGTGGGTATAGAGGGGACATTCCTTAACATAATCAAAGACATTTATGACAAATCCACAGCAAATATAATACTCAATGGAGAAAAGCTGAAAGCCTTCTCACTCAAATCTGGAACACGACAGGGATCCCCACTCTCACCACTGTTATTCAACATAGTATTGGCCATCCTAGCCACAGCAATCAGACAAACAAAAGAAATAAAGGACATCCACATAGAAAGAGAAGAGGTAAAACTCTCACTGTATGAAGATGACATGATACTGTATATAGTAAACCCTAAGGACTCAATCCAAGAACTGCTTGAACTGATCAACAAATTCAGCAAAGTAGCAGGATAGAAAATTAACATTCAGGAGTTTCCATTGTGGCTCAGTGGTTAACAAATTCAAATAAGAACAATGAGGTTGTGGGTTCAATCCCTGGCCTTGCTCAGTGGGTTAAGGATCTGGTATTGCCATGAGCTGTGGTGCAGGTCACAGATGCAGCTCGGATCCCATGTTGCTGTTGCTATGGCCTAGGCCAGTGGCAACAGCTCTGATTCAACTCCTAGCCTGGGAACCTCATATGCTGTGGAAGTGGCCCAAGAAATGGCAAAATGAAAAAAAAAGAAGATTAACATTCAGAAGTTAGTCACATTTCTGTATACTAACAATGAAATATTAGAAAAGGAATGCAAAAATAAAATACCCTAGAAAATTGCACCCTAAAAATTCAAAAACCTGAGTATACACCTGACCAAGGATGTGAAAGACTTACATGCTGAGAATTATAAAACATTAATCAAGGGAATGAAAGAAGATGTAAAGAAATGGAAAGACATTCCATGCTCCTGGGTAGAAAAAATTAATATTGTGAAAATGGCCAAATTACCCAAAGTGATCTACAGATTCAAGGCAATCCCTATCAAAGTACCCATGACATTTTTCACAGAACTAGAACAAACAATCCAAAAATTTATATGGAACTACAAAAGACCCAGAATTGCCAAAGCAATCCTGAGAAACAAAAACCAAGCAGGAAGCATAACTCTCCCAGACCTCAAGCAATATTACAAAGCTACAGTCATCAAGACAATGTGGTACTGGTACCCAAACAGACATACACACCCATGGAACAGAAGAGAGAATGCAGAAATAAACCACAACCTATGGTCAATTAATATTTGATGAAGGAGGCAAGAACATAAAGTGGGAAAAAGACAGTCTTTTCAGCAAGTTATTTCTGTGAAATCTGGACAGCTACATGCAAATCAATGAAACTAGAACACACCCTCACACCATGCACAAGAACAAACTCAGAATGGCTGAAAGACTTAACTATAAGACAAGGCAACATCAAACTCTTGGAAGAGAATATAGGCAAAACATTCTCTGACATCAACCTTACAAATGTTTTCTCAGGTCTGTCTCTCAAAGCAACAGAAATAAAAGCAAAAATAAACCAACAGGACCTAATCAAACTGACAAGCTTTGGCACAGCAAAGGAAACAAAAAATAAAACAAAAAGACAACTTACAGAAGTTGTCAAATGATGCAACTTACAAGGGCTGAATCTCTAAAATATATAAGCAACTTATGCAACTCAACAGAAAAAAGCCAACATCTCAATGGAAAAATGGGCAAAAGACCTGAATAGACATTTCTCCAAGGAGGATGGACAGATGGCCAACAAGCACTTGAAACAATGCTCAACATTACTTATTGTTATAGAAATGCAAATCAAAACTACCATGAGATACCACCTCACACCATTCAGAATGTCCATCATTAATAAGTCCACCAATAATAGTTGCTGGAGGGTTGTAGAGAAAAGGGAACCCTCCTGCACTATTGGTGGGGATGTAAGCTCATACAGCCACTATGGAGAACACTCTGGAGGCACCTTAGAAAACTACACATTGAACTAAACATTGAACATATGACCCAGCAATACCACTCTTGGGCATATATCTGGACAAGACTTTCCTTAAAAAAAGACACATGCACCCTCATGTTCATTGCAGCGCTATTCACAATAGCCAAGACATTGAAACAACCCAGATGTCCATCGACAGATGATTGGATTAAGATATATATATATATACACACACACAATGGAATCCTCTCAGCCATAAACAAGAACAAAATAATGCCATTTGCAGCAACATGGATGGAACTAGTGACTCTCATACTCAGTGAAGTGTAAGAAAGAGAAAGACAAATACCATATGATATCATTTATATATGGAATGTAATATAGAGCACAAATTAACCTTTCCACACAATAGAAAATCATGGACTTGGAGAACAGACTTGTGGTTGCCAAGGGTGAGGGGGACAGAGTGGGATGGATGGGGACCTTGGGGTTAATTGATGCAAATGATTGCATTTGGAATGGATTAGCAATGAGATCCTGCTGTGTAGCTCTGAGAACTATGTCTAATCACTTATGACATAGCATGATAATGGGAGAAAAAAAATTAATTCCTGTATATGTAGCTGGATCACTATGCTGTACAGTAGAAAAAAAATTGTATTGGGGAAATAATAATAAAAAAAGGAAATAATAATAAAAAAGGAAAAAAAAATAAAAAATAAAGCAGTAGTTTACTTAAAAAAGAAGAAAAACATTACAAAACCAGATAGTACATGAGAAAGAAGAAGAGAAGAAATTGAAATGAAATGAGATAGGACCTCCTCTCCCAGGTGGGGGCTGGAAAGAGGAATAGCTCCTGCACCCCAGGAAGCTCCCCCATCAGCGATGATGAGATCAGCCAGAAACAGAGGGAGAACTCCAGACAAATGGTGTGAAGGAGTTAAAAAGGAGACAGCTCTCCACAAACAGTCAGTGCAATGGGCAATGGGCAACCATAGCCAGGTGCAAGCAGGTGCTGGGAAGTAAAACTTTGGCCTTATATATCAGACCAAAAGAGAGAGCTGGGGTTGGCTATACGGGGGAAAAAAAAGGGTTGGCCATGGGGAAACAGCCTGAAGTGACTAGAGTTATAAGGAGGTCACAATGGAGAGAATCTTAAGTGGAAGCAACCAAGTTGGGCTTAGACACTGGATGCCATTGTTTGGGGTTGCTGGAAGAAAGGGACAGGATCCATCCCTACAACATTGTTCCCTATGCCCATTTTCTTAAGTTGCAGGACTCTGCCTGCCTCAGCACAGGGAACCACATGACAATAGAGACTGCCTAGCAATGGCTGGGAAGCAGCCCCACCTGTAGGGGGCTTCTTAGAGTAGGGGGAGTAACTGCATGGGGGAACAATACAAGTTCCCGGTTCCTTCTGGTGGGAGCCCCACACTAATTGCACAAAATCTGTGTCTGAAGAGCTTCAGGTGGTGCCCATCCTCTGAGAGTTCAGGGAAAACACAGGCACCTTGGCTCCAACCAGAGAATCTGTAGATGCTCAGGTAGGTGCAGTAGCACCAGAGAGATGCTGGCAGCAGACCCATTCCCGTGAACGGTCCATGGGTACCACTACCTGTAGATCAGGGAAAACACAGACACTTTGGCTCCACCCAGAGAATCTGCAGAGCCTCACACTAGCAGTGCCTGATCAGCACCATGCCCTCAAGAGGGAACTTGGTGCCTGCTCCCTGCTGGAGCTGTGGGCTACCCAACTGGAGAAAAGTACAAGATACAGGGCCCCTGCCAGAGGCTTTGTGAAGGCTCTTCTCATCAGTGGCACTCATTCCACACTAAGGGAGCCAGGGGAGGTCCATCAACCCACATTCCCATATGCAGAGCTACAGAGAGAACTACCAGCAGCAGGACAGAGGGAGGGACTATCAGAAACACACATCCTGCAGCAACAGAGAAATCCTGTGAGAAACAATTACAGAGAAGCCCCCTGCCCCTGAGGCTTTAGAAAGAGATCTCTAGAATGGGCCAAGCAAGGGGAGTGCTAGCAGAACAGCAACACCTGTACCTATATCTGCAGAAAGCAGTCCCTAGAAACTACTCAGCAAAGAGAGAGGCAAAAGGGGAAATTTCTGACATTGCAAGCTATGAATAATAGCCCTCAAAGCTACCTGCTAGCAGAAAAGGCCTGTAAGAGACACTGCTACAACTGAGAGCTACAAAATCAATCCTGTGAATGATAAAATACTGTCATCTGCCTCACATACCCTATCTCTATTCCTAGAAGTGACCCAGCTACAGGTGAAGAAGTGTGATACCGTTACACCCAAAACATGCTCTGAGTAAAAGTGAACCACTTCCATCTCTGAGAGCTCCAGGAATGGGCACCTGCTTCAACATCTACATACCAAATGTCAAGGGTACAATAACCAGAAAAGTAGGCACTCTGAGACATCAAAAAAGCAGTTTTCAGACAAAGGAAGAAGACATTCACACACACACACACACACACACACACACACACACACACACACACACACACACACACACGAAATGATGGGGAGATGGGCAATTTACCTGAAAAAGAACTCAGAGCGATGACTGTGAACATGATCCAATATCTTGGGAAAAAAATGGAGACACAGAAGGAAAACTTAAAAGAAATGTTTAACAAAGAGGTTGAGGATTTAAAGAACAAAATTAATAGTGCAATAGCTGAAATGAAAAAAAAAACAATCTAGAAGGAACCAATAGCAGGTTAGTGAAGGGAGAAAAATGAATAAGTGAGGTGGAAGACAGAGTGGTGGAAATCACTGCTACAGAAAAGAATAAAGGAAAAAGAATGAAAAAACTGAGGAGCATCTAAAAAGCCTCTGGAATAACATTAAAAGTAGCAACATTTGCATCATAGGGGTCCCAGAAGGAGAAGAGAGAGAGTAAGGTCCAGAGAAAATATTTAAAGACATTATAACCTAAAATTAACCAAATATGGGAGAGAAAACACTCACTCACGTGGACGAAGCACAGAAAATTCCATATAAAATAAACCCCAGAAGAAATACAGTAAGACACATACTGATTAAACTGACAAAAATTAAGTTCAAAGAGAAAATATTAAGAGCCACATGGAAAAGCAACAAATCACATATAAGCAAATTTCCATAAGGATAACAGCTGATCTTTCAGCAGAAACTCTACAAGCCGGAAGGGAGTGGCAAATATTTTTGAGGTGATGATGAGAAGGAACCTATAACCAAGAATACTCTATTCAGCAAAGCTCTCGATCAGATTCGATGGAGAGATCAAAAGATTCACAGACAAACCAAAGCTAAAAAAATTCATCACCTCCAAACCATTTCCACAACAACTACTAAAGGAAATTATCTAAGAAGAAAAGGGAAAGCCAAAATTAGAAACAAGAACATTAAAAATGAAAAATCTCATTGGTTAAGGCAAAGATAACTTAAAAGTAGGAAATCGCCCTTTGACAAATATGATATCTAAACTAGCAAGCATGAGAAGAGGGGAGGACAGATGCAAAACATTGAAAATACATTTGAAATTAAGAGACTAGCAAGCAGAAACAATTTGGCACACATATAGATGGATATGTCAAAATATAAGGGGAACCACAAATCAAATAATTATAATGGTCACACACATAAAAAGAAAATACAAGCCAAACAAAGCACTAAACATGGTCAGCAAATTGCTAGAGAAGACAATAAAAAGAGGAAGGGAAGACAAAAGACCCCAAATGGCAATCCACCCCCCAAAATTTAAGTTAATGACAATAAGTACATATTTATCCATAATTACATTGAATGTAAAAGTACAAAATGCTCTAACTAAAAGAAAAAGAATAACTGAATGGATTCAAAAGCAAGACCCACATATATATTGTCTATAGGAGACCCATTTCAGATCTAAGGACACATACAGACTTAAAGTGAGGGGATGGAAAAAAATGTTGCATGCAAATGGGAAGTATAGAAAAGCAGAAATAGCATTACTCATATCAGACAAAATAGATTTAAAAATAGAGAAGGTCACAAGAGACAAAATAGGACATTACATGATCATCAAAGGATAAATACAAGAAGAAATAACAATTTTAAGTATTTATGCATTCAACGTAAGAGCAGCACAATATATAAGGCAACTACTGACAGCCATAAAAAGAGGAAAATGAGAGTAACACAATAATACCAGGGGATTTTAACACCCCACTTACAGCAATGGACAGATCATCCACACAGGAAACAAAGAAGGAAACACAGGTCTTAAACATGCTCTAGAACAAATAGACTCTCTCTCTCTCTCTCTCTCTCTCTCTCTCTCTCTTTAAATATATATACAAAACTTTTCACCCCACAGCAGCAGAATATACTTTCTTCTCAAGTGCACATGGAACATTCTCCAGGATAGGTCACATCTTGGGCCACAGATCAAGCCTCAGTAAATTTTAAAAAAATTGAAGATTTTCAATCATTTTCTCTGATCAAAATACTGTAAGACTGGAGATCAGCTATAAGAAAAAAAAAACAGCAAAAAACACAAACTCTTGGAAGCTAAACAATATACTACAAAACAGCCAATGGATAATTAATGAAATCAAAGAGGAAATTAAAAGATACATCGAGACAAATGACAATGAAGATACGACAATCCAAAACCTATGGGACATAGAAAAAGCACTGCTGAGAAGGAAGTTTATAGCAATGTTATCTTATCTCAGGAAAGAAGAAAAAACCCAAATAAACAACCTAAACTTATGCCTTCAACATCTAGCAAAGGAAGAACAGAAAATGCCAAAAATTAGTAGAAGGAAAGAAATCAAAGATCAGAGCAGAAATTAATAACATAGAGACAAAGAAACAATTGAGAAGATCAATGAAAACAAAAGTTGGTTCTTTGAAAAGATCAACAAAATTGATAAACCATTAGCCAGACTCATCAAGAAAAAAAGGGAGAAATTTCAAATTAATACTGTTAGAAATGATAAAAGAGAAGTTGCAACTGTCACTGCAGAAATACAAAGGATCACGAGAACTTACTATGGGCAACTGTATGCCAATAAAATGGATAACCCAGAAGAAATGGACAGATTCTTACAAATATACAACTTAACAATACTGAACCAGGAAGAAATAGAAAATGTGAATAGACCAAAACGAGCACTGAAATTGAAAATATTATTAAAAAACTTATAAAAATCTAAAGTCCAGGACCTGATGGCTTCACAGCTGAGTTCTACCAAACATTCAGATAAGAGTTAGAACATATTCTTCTGCAACTTTTCCAGAAAATTGCAGAGGAAGGAACACTCCCAAGCTCATTCTATGAAGCTGCCATTACCCTGATACCCAAACCAGACATAGATACCACCACCAAAAAAAAAAAAGAAAAAAAGAAAAAAAAATTAGAAGGCAATATCACTGACGAATATAAATTCAAAAGTCCTCAACAAAATATTAGAAAACCACATTCAAATATGCATTAAAAAGATCATACACCATGATCAAGTAGGATTTATCACAGGGAAGCGAGGATTATTCAGTATCTACAAATCTATCATTGTGATGCACCACATCAACAAACTGAAAAAAAATGATCATATCAATATATGTAGAAAAATATTTTGACAAAATACAACCCCCATTCCTCAAAGAGAAAAAAAATTCCAGAGAGTGGGCATAGAGGGAAACTACCTCGATATAACAAAAGTCATTTATGATAAACCCACACCTAACATCATTTTCAATGGTGAAAAACTGAAAGCATTTTCACTAAGATCAGGAACAAGACAAGGATGTCCTTTTCCACCAATGTTCTTCAGCATAGTCTTGGAAGTCCTAGCCATGGCAATCAGAGAAGAAAAAGAAATAAAAGGAATCCAAATTGGAAAAGAAGAAATAAAACTATCACTGTTTGCAGATGAAATGATTATATACCTAGAAAATCCTAAAGACACTACCAGAAAACTATTAGAGCTCATTGATGACTTTGGTAAACTCAAAGGATATAAAATTAATATGCAGAAGTTGATTGCACTCCTATAAACTAACAATGAAAGATCAGAAAGAGAAATTAGGGAAATCACCCCATTTACCACTGCATCAAAAAGAATAAAATTCCTAGGAATAAAGCTACCTAAAGAGACAAAAGACTTGGGCATTCCCATCATGGCTCAGTTGTTAATGAATCCAACTAGGAAACATGAGGTTGTGGGTTTGATTCCTGGACTTGCTCAGTGGGTTAAGGATCCAGCATTGCTGTGAGCTGTGGTGCAGGTCACAGACACGGCTCAGATCCAGCATTGCTGTGGCTCTGGCACAGGCCGATGGCTACAGCTACAATTGGACCCCAAGCCTGGGAACCTCCAAATGCCACAGGTATGGCCCTAAAAAAGACAAAAAGACAAAAAAAAGACTTGTACTCTGAAAACTATAAGATGCTGATGAAGGAAATTAAAGACACAAATAGGTGGAACAATTGCCATGCTTTGGTTTGGAAGAATCAATGTAGTCAAAATGACAATGCTACCTAAGGCAATCTACAGATTCAATGCAATCCCTTTCAATATACCAATGACATTCTTATAAAGCTAGAACAGAATGTTTGAAAATTTGTATGGAAACAGGAAAGAACTTGAACAGCCAAAGCAATGATGAAAAGAAAAAAATGGAACAAGAGGAATCAACCTTGCTGACTTAGACTCTACTACAAAGTTATAGTCGTCAAAACAGTATGGTACCTGGACAACAACAGAAATATAGATAAATGGAATAGGATAGAAAACCTAGAAATAAATCCAAGCACCTATGGTTAACTAATCTATGACAAAGTTGGCAAGGATACAGTAGAGGAAAGAGAGTCTCTTCAAGAATGGTACAAGGAGGAGCTCCCATCATGGTGTAGCAGAAAAGAATCTGACTAGGAACTATGAGGTTGCCTCTCTCAGTGGGTTAAGGATCTGGCATTGCCATGGGCTGCGGTGTAGGTCGCAGACACGGTTCGGATCTGGCATTGCTGTGGCTACGGCGTAGGCCAGCAACTTTAGCTCTGATTAGACCCCTAGCCTGGCAACCTCCACACGCCACGGGTGTGGCTTTCAAAAGGAAAAAAAAAAAGGAATTGTACAAGGAAAACTGGACAACTGCATGTAAGAGAATGAAATTAGAACATTGTCTAATGACATACACAGAAATAAACTCAAAATGGATTAAAGACCTAAATGAAGGCCAGACACTATAAAACACCTACGGGAAAACATAGGTAGAACACTCTCTGACATATATCACAGCAACATCTTATTTGAACCACCTCCTAGAATAGAGTCAATAAAGACACAAATAGGGAGTTCCCTTTGTGACACAGCAGAAATGAATCCCACCAGAATCCATGAGGATGCACATTCAATGCCTGGCCTCACTCAGTGGGTCAGGGAATTGGCATTCTCATGAGCTGTGGTGTAGTTTGCAGATGTGGCTTGGATCTGGCTGTTGCTGCGGCTGTGGCATAGGCCAGCGGCTGTAGCTCCAATTTGATCCCTAGCCTGGGAATTTCCATATGCTGTGAACGAAGCCCTAAAAAAGAAAAAAAAGACACAAATAAACCAATGGGTCCTGATTAAACTAAAAAGTTTCTGCACAGCAAAGGAAACCATTAAAAATACAAAAAGACAACCCACAGAATGGGAGAAAACTTTTGCAAAAGACTCAGATGGCAAAGGTTTTATCTCCAAAACATACAAACGACTCATACAATTCAACATGAAAAAACCCAAACAACTCAACTGAAAAATGGGCAGAAAACCTAAGCAGACATTCCTCCAAAAAAGACATACAGATGGCCAACAGATACACGAAAAAATGCTCACCATCACTATTAGGGAAACGCAAATCAAAATTATGGTGAGGAACCACCTCACACCAGTTGGAAAGGCCATCCCTAAGAAGTCAACAAATAACAAATGCTGGAGAGGATGTGGGGAAAAGGAACCCTCCTACACTGTTGGTGGGACTGTAAAGTGGTAGAACCACTATGGAAAACAGTATGAAAATACCTCAGAAAACTAAATATAGAACTAACATATGACCCAACAATCCCATTCCTTGCATATATCCAGACAAAAATTTCATTGAAAAAGGTACATGCACCCCTATGTTCACTGCAGCACTATTTACAATAGCCAAGACTTTAACACAACCTAAATGTCCATCAGTAGATGAATGGATTAGGAATAAGTGGTACATATACACAGTGGAATACCACTCAGACAAATAATGCCATTTGAAGCAGCATGGATGGAACTAGAGACTCTCATACTGAGTGAGGTAAATCAGAAAGAGAAATACAGACACCATATGAGATCAGCTATATGTGGAGTCTAAAATATGGCACAGATGATCTATCTACAAAACAGAAAAAATCGTAGACATGTAGGACAGACTCCTGTTTGCTGGATGAGGGGTAGGGGAAGCGGGTGGAATGGATGTGGAGTCTGGTGTTAGTAAAAGAAAACTTAATTTGGAGTGGATGGACAATGGGATTCTGCTGTATAGCACAGGGAAATATATAATCTAATCACTTGTCATGGAAAATGATGGAGGATAATGTGAGAATAAGAATGTATACATATGTATGACTGGGTCACTTTGCTGTACAGCAGAAATTGACATAATGTTGTATTCTTGGTTGTGGTTTTTTTTTTTTGCTTTTTAGGGCTGCACCCATGGCATATGGAGCTTCCCAGGCTAGGGGTCAAACTGGAAATACACCTGTTGGCCTACGCCACAGCAATGCAGGATCTGAGCCATGTCTGCAACCTATACCACAGCTCAGGGCAACACTAGATCTTTAACCCACTGAGCAAGGCCAGGAATCGAAACCACAACCTCATGTTTCCTAGTTGGATTCATTTCCACTGCAACTCCTTTTTCATTTCCACTGCAACTCCTTTTTTTTTGAAAGAACGTTGTAAGTCAATCATAATTAAAATTAAAACAAAAAAATAAAAATAGATTTAATATGAAGGCCCAAAGAAATATTAAACAATAACAGATGTGAAATTAGAAATAAACATGCATAATTTATTACCAATAAAAATGCTAAAGAACTTTCATTTTCTGGTGTTTACAGCAAAAATTTACATAGTAAGAAAATGAAAGTGACAACCAAATTTTTTTCAGTAAGAAAAATAGCAATAAAAAAACCAATGAATGGGATGTAATATACTGCATGATGACTACAGTTCATAGTACATTATCACATATTTGAAATATGCTAGAACACAGTAGTTCCTAAATTTTTCATCACAAGAAATAAATTATAACTATGAATGGTGACTGATATTAACTAAGTTTATTGTGGTGATTATTTAGCAATATAAGCAAATATTGAATCATTATGTTGTATACTTATGACACATATATTGTTATATGTCAATTATAAATCAAATTCTTTTTTAAAAGCAATGCTGTATGACTGACTGATAGATTTGACCATCAAATTTATAAATTCTTATATAATCCCCACAAATACCCACACACACATATGAACTAAGTGACAAATTTTCGGTTTTTGTAAAAAGCCAGTTCATTTTTTTTAAAGAATTAAATTTTAAAAAGGAATAGTGATAGTCTGTTACCACTCTATAAGACAAAAGAGTTATAGAGACATTTTTCAACAGAGAAACTCTGAATGGCTAAAAATCCACAAATATATTTTTGCCTTACAGGTAATAAAATAAGGGCAAAAGTAAACCTTGCTATCATACACGTTTTCACCTATGTAAGTATTATTTTTAATGAGCATACCCAGCATGAGATAAGAGACTATGACATGTGTGTTTCATACACGGCAATTGCAAGGATGTATTTGCAAAAAATTCTTGGTCTAGATCTTTCTTATGCATGTGGAAACATAGTCTAAGAGGACCCTTCCAAATATAAAGAGAAAAGCCTTCACTTCACAGTATGCCACTCCATAGTTACATCATACCATACTGACTTACTCCTGTTAAATAATAAGATCCTTGGACTAATGTTCAAATTTCATTAGAATGTGTTTATGCCTCCTCTTTCTTTATCTAATTGAGCTTCCACTAATAGCATTCAATTGGCAACACTGACACTTACATTTCCAAGCGCGTGTTCACTTTTTCAGCATCGTAAATAAATATGCTGTTAGGAAAGCCAGCAAACAACTACAGTGATCTCTGGTATCTGGGATATTCTACATTGCTTCTCTGGTGACCTCAGGTAGAAATTATTGGCTTACATCATCTCTGATCCTCTCCTGCAGTGTTTGTGGAGCCCTCAAACTTATCTGCTTGGGAACTTTGAGAGGAAGCTGTTCTTTGTGGAAGTGAAAATTCCTCCCTAAATGATTGATGATACAGGCCAAAGTTTTTTCTCAAAAAAAGACAACAGGAGGAGCTCAGGCACTGATCTCCCATCCAGACTTAGGACTGAAGTAGCAGATACCATGCCCTGTCCAAGCAAGAGTAGCAGCAGCTGAGGGACTGCAGCAGAGGAGATATTTACAGCTTCCTAAATCTGCCCATTAGGCCTATTTTCCTCTTATTACTCCCACCTCTAAACACGTGATTTCCTTTGGAGACACTCTTCTGCACAGAATGGATTTTTTTTTCTGCTGATTCTCTCTTCCTAGGAGACTGCACTACAAGTTGGGTAATGCATTTTTATTGCTCCTTCTCACTTAACTCTCCTGCTACCAAAGCTCTAAGCATCCCAACACCTCATCACATCCCTGAGTTAAAGATTTCTCAAAAGTAAATATTAAGGGTTTGTCTTCACTAGGTCCCTTGGGTTATCACAACTTTGATGTTCTATCTTTCATCATATTCTATACCAAGGGACTGGGTATAATTCATATATACATATTTATATACACACATATATACATATAATGTGTAAATATGTAGATACATGACTATATATATATATGACTAGGTCACTATATTGTACAGGAGAAATTGGCACAACACTGTAAATCAATTATAATTATAAAACAAAAACAACAATATCCTACTTTATAGCACAGATAAGTATATCCAATGTCCTATGATAAACCATAATAGAAAAGAATATACAAAGAAAAAAAGAGTATATATATATACACATATAAAATACACACACATATATAAATATATATATATATATAACCGACAACTTTTTTGTACAGTAGGAATTAACACAACATTGTAAATCAACTATACTTCAATTTTTAAAAAAAACAAACAAAAAATTAATTTCCATGTTAAAAAAAATCTTTGACGAGAGTTGGGTAGGGATACAATCAATGAAATCCCTAAAAATTACAATTCACCATTTCAAAAAAGGGGATAAGTTTGTTCCATTAACATAAAAACTTGGTTATTTTACTCAGATTTATAATAGTGTTTATACGCCAACTAGGAATTTCCCACCTATGTCTAAAGTTGAGAACTGTCACTTCACCCCTCATTATTCAATTTTTTAACTTTAAAAGATATGGACGCTGTTATGCATCACTAGCTTAGCATATTATAGAGACTGTCAGATTTCATTTTTACAACAGTGTGTACTATAGGGTAGTACTTTTATGAACTCCATTGTCTTTGGAAAAATGGGGCTCAGATGTATTTAATGTTCTTCCCGAAAGGTGTAAAAAGAAGTAAGGGATGGAATCCTGATTGTAATCTGTCAGAGTATTCTCAGTTCTTGAACTCCAGGGCAGTGATTCTCAATCAGAGATGATTTTACCCCTGGGGATATTTGGCAATATCTGAAGGGATGCTACTAATCTCCTATAAACCACATAACTGCACCAAATACAGATATTTGTCCTGCCCAAAAGTCAAGATTAATATGGTGAGAAAACCTATTCTAGACCAGAACACTTATAAAATCCTGTGCATACAAGTCAGCAAATTCTGTCATTTAAATGTAAAGTCTGATTCACCAGGTCTCTAGTGTGTCCAGGGACTACATTTCTAACAAACCCCCAGGTGTATTTGATGCTTCATATCCCGGTCTGGGGATTATAGTTTGGGAGGCAAACTCTGTTAGAATCATGTGTATATAGGTTTAGTGTCCTCCACCAAGGTACATTTATGTATATAATTTTTAAAAAAAGGCTTTTACTTACTTTGTGGATGATTACACAGAGTTTATCATCATAAGCAGACCAACCAATCCTTCATCCAAATAAAAATCCTTCAAAAACCAGTACTTCATCTTAATAAAAATCCTTCATCTTAATAAAATTAAAAACATGGACACTAAAATCCATCTATAAATGAATAGAAGTAGAGCATGAAAATGAAATATTGCACAACAAAGTGTAGTTTAACTTTTTAATCAATCTTTAAAATTTTCCTAGAATCAAATGCCATATAAAGTGAATGCTTAAAGCAACATAAATGTATAATCTCATGATTTTGGAAGCTAGAAGTCAGAAATCAAGGTGTTTGATTCCTGTAAGCAAAAAACCTCCCTTGCCTCTTCCCAACTTCTGTTTGGCTATTCCTGGCATTTCTTGGCTTGCAGCTGCAGCACTTCAATCTCCACCTCCTTAAATCTCCATCACTTGGCATTCTTCCCTTCCTATTAGGACACCAGTGATAATAGATTAGGACCCATCCTAACAACCTCACCTTAAATTGATTACATCTGCAAAGACTTTTTCCCAAATAATGTCATGATCACAGGTCCCAGGTATTAAGACATCAATGTATATTTTGGGGAGGACACAATTCAAATCTTAACTGAGTGTGACCTAGAAAATTGTGTAGGACCAGTACTAGCAACTAGCTTACCTTGCTGCCACCTCGGGGAACAAGATTTTATGGATCCTTGCCACAGTATTGCACTATTGACATGTTTCAGCTTCTTTATTTTCATTTTTTAAATCATTTTGTTCCAGCTACCAACTGCTCAACTTTCTCTCAATCTCACATTCTGGATCAATAGGAGAATATGGTTATTCTAATGTGTCTCCTGCTCTTCTGTGCAAAACCCTCAACTCTTATCATCACTAAGGCCGTTGACAAGTCCATCCAGTGTAGGAAGCTGTGTAGGGTGCCCACCCACCTGTGACCAGGAGAACAGGATCACAAGATGTCACTGTAAACACTATGCAATCATCTAGGGATTCTTTGCTTAACAGGGGACTCTGTAGGGAATAATTGACTGTCCAGGACACAAAGAAGCCCTTAATATTGAACAGGCTTTTTTTTTTTGTCTTTTTAGGGCTGCACCCGTGGCATATGGAATTTCCCAGGGTAGGGGTCAAATTGAAGCTCTAGTTGCTGGCCTACTCCACAGCCACAGCAATCTGAGCCACATCTGTGACAAACACCATAGCTCATGGCAATGCTGGATCCTTAACCCACTGAGTGAAGCCAGGGATTTTACTCGAGTTGTCATGGATACTAGTTGGGTTTGTTAACCACTGAGTCATGATGGGAACTCCTAGAACAGAATTATTAAACATAGAAAGCTATGCCTAACATTTTAAGAATGTTAGTTATGAAATTTAAAGAATTCACCACATTTACCATAAATCTTACTTGCCACAAAGATGTATACTGATAAAAATTCAACATACAATTCAGTAATTCATAATTATCTGTATGTTAATGCTGCTTAAGGAATAATAATTTTTAATTACCTGATTTTTACAAATTTAAATTTGTGTATGTGTTATTTCAGCTTTAAAGACTATTTATGTACTATGTATATGTGAAACATAATGTGTATGTGTGTAGTTACAATTGAACTCAAGGGATCTCCATAATGATTTAACAATTGATAGGAAAAAAAATCAAAGCCAAAAGCAATAAATTCATTTTAATTGTATGTTTTTTTAAAAATAAATAAAATAAAGTGAATGGATTCAAATGTGTGTTTCTATGTAGACTCCACTTGGAAAATTGTAGTGGTTTATCATTTGTCAGTTGCTGTGGTAGGTGCTATCGATGGAGCTGACTATGAGAATATTATTCTAATCATAAGAGTTGAAACAAGCTGTAAGTTAAAACCTCCATTTTTAAGAAGAGCCGTTAAAGTCATTATTTATAAATGAATCATATACATAAAACTGAAAAAAAAAGCTGCAGTCTCAGTCTCCACTATTATAAAATTCATAATTTGTCTTACCAACTAAATGTAGTTTTTTTCCCCGTAGGAGTACTAGAACTCCTGTCAATTCTTTCCAAGGCACAAGAGAGAAAATAATTTGGACAACTGATGTCATTTGAGAAGACATTATTCTTAAGGCATTCATGTTAACCCATGAAAAATGAGAATTTAAAATATTTTGAATTAAACTTAAGGAAAAACTCTGAAAAGAAGAAAATGGACAAAGCAGAAAACAGTCTATAAATTAGAGGAAGAAGGGAACTTAATAATGTGAGTTGCCTGAATGATATGGAAAAGTTGAATCAAATAAATGAAAATATCAAATAATAAAGAGAAGGAGCAAGTTCTACTTCCACATTCTGATCAAAGACTATCACATTCTGCCTCCAATGCTTTGTGCCCTGAAAAGATTGGCACATTCTCAGCCACATCTCAAGAAAGAAACTGGTCCTTTTATAGTTGCATTCTTTTAAGACCCCACATCTTTTTTTTTTCTTTCAGAGGTACCAAGCTATAACTGACATTCAGCATTGTATAAGTTAAAGGTATACAACATAATGACTTGACTTACATATTTGGTGAAATGATTATCGTAAGTATAGTTAATATCCATCATCTTGCATAGATACAAAAAATAAAGAGAAATGTCTTTATTACCTTTTATGATGAGAAATTTTAGAATCTATATTTTCAGCAGCTTTTCAGAGCCTTCTTCATGGCTTTGTACCTTTAACTACTGCTGAAGGATTCAGCATGGGTGTGACCACCATGTACATCACTGAGGCTTTTGCACTTGAGTGTGAGAATTGCATAGCAACAGAGCTAAGGTACACTGCTAGAATTATACAATAAAATAAAGAGACACTGAGAGTTAAAATCCACAAGGGGGAAATGTTTTATACTTTCTCTGAGTTGATGTGATTCCAAGATGGAGGGAACTATCTTAGAAATAAGAGTAAAAGATCCCAGGTAATAGATCACCACCCAAGAGTACTTCAGCTTCAATACAGCACCATGTCATTAAGAAAGGTATTGCAATAGGCCAGTTGGACAACCTGATTGATTTCACAGAAAAAGTGGATGATTTCCAAGTCTGTACAGAAGGACAACTGTGACACCATTAATCTTTGGAACAAGGAATGCAGGGCACTAATATGTCAATTCATCAGAACCAACCATCCGCAGAGTTGACAGTAGACAGGGTATAAAAATGGATGCAACCATAGCCCATTTCCATTAGGAAAAAAGTTGTCCAAGTCTGAAAAGTGTAGAAAAATTTATATCTGATTGATGAAGCATTCACAGGTCATGACTGCTTTCTTTGGCATTGCGGTGAAGGAGAAACATATCCAAAAAGAACAAATTGGAGAATAATTACATGAATGTGTGCAGATTAGAGTCAGAGATGGTGGCCTACCGATAAGCAGGTTCCCAATAGAGTGATCAGGTACAGGAAGCATAAAAGCTCAAATATGAGGGGCTATAGTTCTGGTCCTTCTGTTGATCCCAGAATAAGAAGTTGGAAATTTAAGTAGCATTGCCTGTACCCATGTGGTTTTCACCAAAATATGTTTATTTATGTTTATTGTAATAGCTATACTGGCAGCCAGGAAGTACACCTCTTGACTTTTATTTACATTTATCTTATGAGTAATGGTTTTGAGCCTCTTTTTTTTTAATTTATGAACATTTTAGTGAAGGACAGTTGAGTTACAATATTGTGGTAATTTTTGCTGTACAACAAAGTGATTTAGTTGTACATGTGTACCCATCCATTCTCTTTCAGATTATTTTCCCATATAGACCATCACAGAATATTGAGTAGAGTTCCCTGTGCTATACAGCAGGTCCCCATGAGCCAGTCATTCCATATACTACAGCTTATATCCCAGGCTTCCCCAATACCTGTTCCTTTTGGTAACCATAAGTTTGTTTTCAAAGTCTGTGAGTCTGTTTCTGTTCTGCAAATAAGTTCATTTGTATCCTTTTTAAGATTGAACACATAAGCAATATCAAATGATGTTTTTCTTTCATTGTCAAAGTTCAATTAGGATGATAATCTCTAGGTCTATGCATGTTGCTGCAAATGGCATTATTTCATTCTTTCTTACAGCTGAGTAACATTCCATTGTATATGTGCCACATCTTCTTTATCCATTCCTCTGTGGATGGACAGTTAGGTTAATTCCATGTTTTAGATACTGTAAATAGTGCTGCAGTAAACACCATGGTGAATGTAACTTTTTGAATCATGGCATTCTCTGGATAGATGCCCAGGAGTAGAATTGCTGCATAACATATTAATTCTATTTTTAATTTTTTGAAGAACCTCTATACTGTTTTCCTTAGTGGTTGTACCGATTTACATTAACGCCAACAGTGTAGAAGTTTTCCCTTTTGCCTGCAACCTCTCCAGCATTTATTGTTTGTATAAATTTTGATGATAGCCATTCTGGCTGGTGTAAGGTGGTACCTCATAATAGGTTTGATTTACATTTCTCTTATAATTAGCAATGTTGAACTTCTTTTCATGTGGATTTTGGCCATCTGTATGTTTTCTTTGGAGAACTGCTTATTTAGATCTTCTGCCTCTTTTTATCTGGGTTTTTATTTTTGATATTTAGCTATTTGAGATTTTTTTTTGGATATTTTGGAGTTTAGTCCCTTCTCAGTTGATTCATAGGCAAATATTTTCTCCAATTCTGTGGGTTGTCTTTTTGTCTTGTTCATGTTTTTTTTTCTGTGCAAAAAACTTTTAAGTTTAATTAGGTCCCATTTGTTTATTTATTTTGTTTTTTATTTTCACCACTCTAGGAGGTGTATGTGAGATGACATTGCTGCTGTTTATACCAGAGGTATTTTGCTATGGTTTCCTGGATTTTGATAGTGTTTAGCATTATATTTAGTTCCCTAAGATGCTGATGAAATAAATTAAAGATGACACAAACAAATAGAAAGATATACCATGATCTTAGATTGGAAGTATCGATATTGTCAAAATGACTATACTACCCAGGACAATCTACAGTCAATGCAATCCTTATTAAATTACTGATGACAATTTTCACAGTTATAATAAAGTATTTTAAAATTTACATGGATATACAAAACACCTCTAAAAGATAAAGCAATCCTGATAAAGAAAAGTGGAGCTGGGGGAACCAGGCTTCCTTATGTAAGACTATAGTACAAAGCTGCAGTCATCAAAACAGTATGGTACTGGCACAAAAGCAGACATATAGATTAATTGAACAGGGTAGAAAGCCCAGTAATAAACCCAAGCACGTATGATCAACTATGACAAAGAGGCAAGAACATACAGCAGAGGAAAAGATAGTCTCTTAAATAAGTGCTGCTGGACAACTACATGTAAAATAATGAAATTAGGACACTCTTACACAAAAATAAACTCAAAATGGATTAAAGAATTTGAGCTTCTCTTCATGTACCTCTTGGCCATCTCTATGCTTTCCTTGGGAACATGTCTATTGAGGGCCCTATGCCCATTTTTTTGATATTTTTCCATTGATTTGACAAAATTCTTTACAGCAACCTCTTATAAGATATATAATTTGTAAGCATGATCCCCCATTAGTAGGTTTCGTTATTGTGTTGTTGCTAGTTTTCCTCACTGTAAAAATATTTTTAGTTTGATGTAGTTCTATTTGTTTATTGTTGCATTTATTTCCCTTGCCTGAGGGGATATATACACCAAAATATTTCTAAGACCAATGTCAAAGAGGTACTACTTATGTTTTATTCTATGATTTTTAATGTTTCTGGTCTCAAATTTAAGTTGTTAATCTATTTTGAGTATGTTTTTGTATAAAGTGTAAAGTTCTGACAGTTTCAATTTTTGGCCTGCAGTTGGCCAATTCAGAAAATATTCCTTTTCTTCTGATTTTTTTTTTTTTTTTTGCCAAGTGAAATAGATGTACTTTTTAGAACACTTTTTCCCCATAACGGTTATAATATAATAGTTTAAAAATCTATTCTGATATATACTGAAATTCTTTGATTCCATCTATCACCTTACCCAATGTTTTGTGTCCTTTGTCCTTTTCATTTCAGGTAGAAGAGCACATTTTAACATATCTTGTGAGACAGGTCTAGAGGTGCTGAACTACAGCTTTTGTTTGGGAAAGGCTTCATTTATTCCTCATATTTGAAGGATAACTTTGCTGGATAGAGTATTCTTGGATGAAAAGTTTTATATTTCAATATTTTGAGTATTTCATTCCATTTTCTGTTGGCCTGTGTCACTACTTCTGGAAAATATGCTAACAGTTTAATGACAGTAGTTTGTAGGTTACTCTCTTTTTTTTTCTGGCTGCCTTTAATTTTCTTTCCTGTCATTGCCTTTGGCAGTTTTAATATAGCGTGTACTGGAGAAGGTCTTCTTCATTGAAATATTTAGTAGGAGTGCTTCATGGACTTGTATATCCACTTCCTTCTCCAGGTTTGGGAAGTTATCAGCTATTATTTCTTTCTTTATTTTTTGTTAAAGTATAGTTGATTTACAATGTTGTGCCAATTAATGCTGTACAGTAAAGTGACTTGGGAAAAGATATACATTATTTTTCTCATATTATCTTCCATCATTTGCATTTCCAGAGATTGGATATAGTTTCTTGTGCTGTATGTTAGGATCTCATTTTCTTTCCATTCTAAGTGTAATAGTTTGTATCTGACATCCCCAAACTCACTGCCTATTCCATTTTCTCTTCCCCTCGCCAGGCAACCAAAAGTGTGTTCTCCCAGTCTGTAAGTCTGTTTCTGCTTTGTAGATATCTTCATATGTGCCATATTTTATATTCCATGTGTAAGTGATATCATATCATTTTTTTTAAGGCCACACATGTGGAAGTTCCCAAGGCATGTGGGAAGTTCCCAGGCTAGGGGGTTGAATCAGAGCTACACCACTGGAAACAGCCACAGCTAGAGCAATGCAGGATCTGAGCCACATCTGCCACCTACGCCACAGCTCACAGCAGCTCACACATTGAGCGAGGGCAGGGATCACACCCACATCCTCATGGTTCCTAGTTGGGTTTGTTATCACAGAGCCACAAAGGGAACTCTCTGTACCACATCTTAATCAGTTCAACTGTCAATGGACATCTGGGCTGTTTCCATGTCTTGGCTATTACAGATTGTGTTGCAATGAACACAGTGGTGCATGTATCTTTTTGAATTATAGTTTTGTTCAGATATTTGCCCAGGAGTAGGACGGCTGGATTATACAGTTGTTTTATATTTAATTTTCTAAGTAAACTTCATGCTTTTTACTCAGTGGTTATACCAATTTACATAACCACCAAAAGTGTAAGAAGGCCCCATTTTCTCCACACCCTCTCCAAAATTTCTAATTTTAGACTTTTTAATGACATGTACTCTGAGTGGTATGAGGTGATACCTCATTGTAATTTTGTTTTCCAGTTTTCTAATAACTAGTAATGTTTAGCATCTTTTCACATGCATATTGGCCATCTATATGTACCCTTTTGAGAAATGTCTGTTTAGGTCTTCTGCCCATTTTTATTGGATTATTTGTTTTTGTTGTTGTTGTTGTTAAGTTCGTGAGTTGTGTGTATATTTTGGAGATTAAGCCCTTGTGGGTTGCATCAGTATGCAAAGATATTCTCTGATTCTGTGGCTTGTTTTTCATTTTTTAATGGTTTTTTTGCTATTCAAAAGCTTTTGAATTTAATTATGTCCTATGTATTATTTTTGTTTTTATTGTCATTATTTTAGGAAGTGGAGCAAATAGATGTTGCTGTGATTTAGGTCAAAGAGTGTTCTGCCTATATTTTGCTCTAAGAGTTTTCTGGCCTTACATTGAGGTCCTTAATACATTTTGAGTGCAATTTTGTATATGGTGTTAACGAATGTTCTAATTTTATTCCTTCGCAAGTAGCTGTCCATTTTCCCCAGCATTATTTATTGAAGAGACTGTCTTTTATCTGCTATATGTTCTTGCATCTTTTGTCATAGATTAGTTTAGCATAGGTACTTGGGTTCATTTATGGGCTCTCTATACTGTTCCATGGATATATATTTCTATTTTGGGACCAGTAAGATACTTCTTTGATGATTGTAGCCTTATGATATAGTCTGAATTCAGGGAGCCTGATTCCCTCAGTTATGTTTTTCCTTTTCAATATGAGTAGGCTATTTGAACATTTTGTATTTCCATACAAATTTTAAAATATTTTCTTCTAGGAGTTCCTGTTGTGGCTTAGCAGGCTTGATCCCTGGCCCCACTCAGTGCTTAAGGATATAGTGTTGCCAGGAGCTGTGGTGTAGCTTGAAGACACGGCTCATATCTGGCATTGCTGTTGCTGTGGCATAGGCTGACAGATGCAGCACTAAGTTGACCCCTAGCCTGGGAACATCCATATGCCTCAGATGCAGCCCTAAAAATAAGAATAAAATAAAATGAATTATTTCATTCTATTTCTGTGAAAAATGTCATTGGTGTTTCCATGCAATCCATATTATTTCAATAATTTCTCTGTTCCTTTTTCCATCCCTTCTCCTTCTGGAATACCTATTGCCCTTGTACATTTTCTAGTGGATTCTTACAATTCTTACAGATTTTCTTTGTAAAATCTAATTCTTTCTTCATTTCTACCTGAAAAATGTATTCTATAATCTCACTATTTCTCTCTTCCATATGGTCTACAGTAATTCCAGTGGTTTCTAATGCATTCTTCATCTCATTTATTGAGTGCTTTGGATCCAGAATTTCTGTTTAATTATGTTTAAGAATTTTCATCTCTTTGGAAAATTTTCCCTAAGTTCATTATTTTTACCCCTAAGCTTAATTAAGTGCCTTTGTGGGTTCTATTGTAGCTTATTGAATTTTATTCTGGCACTATTTTGCATTCCCTACTTGTATGATCACAATATTCCATGACTTTAAGATAGATTTCAGGAAAATTGTCCTTTTCTTTTTTGTGATTCCATGTTACTGTGGATTTTCATTATTCTAAATGGATTGGTTTTTTCCCCAATGAATTTGAAATAGCAAACATCTTTTTTAAGTTAGACTTGTTTATTTTGGTTCTAACCATTCAACGGACTGATAACTGTAGGCCATTATAGGATTTTCAGTTAGGTGACCGTGTAGCACAAGTTTTTGTTTTCCCTTACCTGGGTTTCAGCTGGCTATATTTGAGACACTACAGGTGTTTTTTTTTCCTTTCATGGCCTTTTCCAGATGTGTCACTGGTGCCCTTATCATCTATTTTTGTGCCTCTAGCATCACCAATCACCAGTGCCTTGTTGCTGCTAGAATCCCTGCTGCGATTGGCATCTCTGCTGGAAGGCCCCAATGTGTTGGGTACTAATGCCACATCCAGGCTGACTTAGGTCAAGGGCAATGCCAACCCTGTAACTCCACTGATGCCATCACATACTCTGAGGCTATGGGCTCAGTTGCCTCAACCAAGAAGCTGGAAACAAGGGCACTGTCTCTGATCTTCTCATGGTTCCATCCCTTTTACATGTTAAAATCCACTCACCTTCACATGTAGAACTATATGAATTTCTACTGTCCTGATGTGTTGGGAAAAGAAGCCTTTGTTTAGTTATGAATGTTTTAGTAATAGCATAATGAAAGGTCAAGACAAGGGGAGAGGTGCTGATGTCATGAATGATAAACTATTTTTTCCATAAAAATATAAGTTAATCAACATGTGTAGGCATAGTCAACTATTATATATTGGTGAAGAAAGAAGTATAATAAAGTGGTATTAAACATCAGATATGAGTTTAGAATTACAAATGCTACTGAAAGTTGGTCTCTGTCCACCAGTGCTGAATATAAACATGGATAAAAACTCTGTGGCCAAGTAGAAAAGAGCAGATTTATTGCTCTTCCAGACCAAGGAAGCCACAACAGATTAATGAGCTCAAGACTGTGTCCTCCCTTGAGAGAGAACAGAAAGGGTTCTTGTAATGCAGGAGTGGAAAATAGGGCCATAGATAAGGATGAAATGCTTCATTCTTCTTTATTTAGAGAAAATATTCAAAATCATTAAAGTTGGAATCAGGTGGTCCTGGGACTGACTTCAGTAGTTTTTAGCATTACTGCATTGTGCCCTTTTTTCTAGAGTGAATAATCCTCACAAAGAATGGAGCGTTTGGTAGTGCTTTATCAGAGAAGTAAACACCAGGTATATCGTACAATTCTAACTAGAGTGTAATCATTTCTAACTGCAATAAAGCAGGAGAGAAAAAAATAATCTGTGAGAGTGTGGCTGAGTCAACTAAAAACAAAGTTTGATTCTGGTGCACATAGAGAATTACAAGTGAATATAGAATGATGAAGAGGCCACGACAGATCAGAACAAGTCCTTGCTACACAGTCTCATTTGATAGTGGAGGCATTATAGTTTATTATTAGGATGAGGTCTAATGCAGCAATAGCTAACTACTACAAAATAAAAGTTGGAGGAACTGAAATCAATTATAATAACCTACTCCTTTTCATACTAGGCATTTAATCTGATATTTATTATTTATTATTTATTTATTTATTTGTCTTTTTGTCTTTTCTAGAGCTGCACCCATGGCACATGGAGGTTCCCAGGCTAGGGGTCCAGTTGGAGCTATAGCCGCTGGCTTATGACAGAGCCACAGCGATGCAGGATCCAAGCCATGTCTGCGACCTACACCACAGCTCTCAGCAATGCTGGATCCTTAACCCACTGAGCAAGGCGAGGGATTGAACCCACAACCTCATGGTTCCTACTTGGATTTATTAACCACTGAGCCATGATGGGAACTCCTATTCTGATATTTAAATATAACATTCATAATTACTCTGTTTTTAGAATTTATTTCAGATAGTTGCATTAAAAAATTAACTCCAGAAAATGGAAAGTAGAAGGACTTACTTCATCCCCTCTCACAAAAACACCAAAACTAAAACTAACTGCTGAACAACTATCAACACTAAATGAATCATTAAGGATGGTAAAGAATTACAAACTGTTGAAAAAATAAGATAAAATACTAAGTGATGAAAGAAAAAAAAAACTGCAACCAAGAATACTCTAACCAAGCAAGGCTTTAATTCTGATTTTAAGAGGATATCAAAAGGTTTACAGACCATCAAACACTAAGAGAAATTAGCACCACTAAACCAACTTAACAATAAATACTAAAAAAATTCTCTAGGTGGAAAAGAAAAGGATAAAACTAGAACGAGGAAAATTATTAATTAGAAGCTCACTGGTAAAGACCAACATATAGCAAAGATAGGAAATCATCCACACCCAAATGGGTTACCAAAGCCAGCAATCCTGAGAAGCACAGGGCAGGAGTGCAGGAAACTGGAGATACATTTGCTAATAGGAGACCATCACCTTAAAACAATCTTGTATATATAGCGATTCCTATATCAAAACCTCATGGTAATTGCAAAGCAAAAATCTATAAGACATACACACACACACACACAAATAAGAAAAAGCAATCCAAACACATCAGTAAAGATAGTAATAAATCAAACCATCAAAGAATAGAACAAAAGAAGAAGGGAAGAAAAAGACCCAACAAAAATAAATCCCAAGCAATGAAAAGTATGGTCATTAGAACATTCATATCAATAATTACCTTAAATGGAGTTCCCATCGTGGTGTAGTGGTTAATGAATTCGACTAAGAACCATGAGATTGTGGGTTTGATCCCTGGCCTTGCTCAGTGGGTTACGGATCCAGCGTTGCTGTGAACTGTGATGTGGGTCACAGACGTGGCTTGGATCCTGAGTTTCATTGGCTGTGGTGTAGGCCAGCGGCTATAGCTCCACTTAGACCCCTAGCCTGGGACCCTCCATATGCCATGAGAGCTGCTCAAGAAAAGGAAAAAAGACCAAAAAAATTACCTTAAGTGTAAATGGACTAAATGCTTCAACCAAAGTATATAGACTTGCTGAGTGGATAAAAAAAAAATAAGACCCTTTTCAGCTCTAGGGACACAAACTGAAAGTAAGAGGATGGCAGAAGCTATTCTATACAAATGGAAATCAAAACAAAGCTGGACTAGCAATACTCATATCAGACAAAATAATCTTTAAAATAAAGATGGTTACAAGAGACAAAGAAGGAGATTGCATAATAATCAAAGGATCAAACCAAGAAGATATAACAATTGTAAACATATATGCCCTCAATACAGGTGCACTTCAATCTATATGGCATTAGCTCACATCCAAAAAAGATAAATTAACAATAACACAATACTGGGGGACTTGAACTTCCCACTTACATCAATGGACAGATCATCCAGACAGAACATCACCAAGAAAACACAAACCTTAAAAGATGCATAGGACCAGATTGACTGAAGAAATATTTAGAGAACATTACATTCAAAAGCAGCAGAATACACATTCTTCTCAAGCACACATAGGAAATTAACTAAAGTAGATAACATTCTGGCCAAAAAACAAAAGCATGGTAAATTTAAGAAAATTGAAATTATATCAAGATCTTTCCTGACCACAATTCAATAATACTAGAAATCAATGACAAGAAAAAATTGAAAAAAACACAAAATATGGAAACTAAACAATATGTTACTAAACAACAAATAGATTATTGAATAAATTAAACAGGACATCATAAAATACATAGAGAAAAATGAGAACAAAGACACAATGATCCAAATCCTGTGGGATGCAGCAAAGGCAGTTCTTAGTGGAAATTTATATCAATACACACCTACCTCAAGAAACAGGAAAAAAAATCTCAAAAAAGTCATAACTTTTCACCTTAAGCAACTAGAGAAATAATAAGAAACTAAGCTAAAAGTTAGTAGTAGGAAAAAAATAATGATCAGAGCAAAAAAAATAGAGTTAAAGAAAACAATAGAAAAGATCAACAAAATTAATAAACCCTTAGGCAGATTCATTAAGAATAAAAGGGAGAAGGCTAAAATAAATAAAGTTAGAAATGAAAAAAGATGAGTACAATGGACATCACAGAAATACAAAGGATTCTAAGACATTATTATTAGCAGTTATATGTCAATAACATGGACAACCTAGAAGAAATAGATAAATTCTTCAAAAGGTACAATCTTCCAAGACTAAAGCAGGAAGAAATAGAAAAGATGACCAGAACAATAACAAGCACTGAAATTGAAATGTGATTAAAAAACTACCCCCCCAAAAAAAGTCCAGGACCTGACATCTTCACAGGTAAAGTCCATCAAACATTTAGAGGATAGTTAATACCTATCCTCTTGAAACCTTTCTAAAATTTGCAGAGGAAGGATCACTCCCAAACTCATTCTATGAGGCCACCATCATACCAAAACCAGACAAAGATCCCATGAAAAAAGAAAATTACAGGCCAATATCACTAATGAACATCAATGCAAAATCCTCAAAAAAAAATACTAGCACACTGAATCCATTGATGCATTAAAAGGATAATACAACATGATTAAGTGGGATTTACCCCAACAATGCAAGGATCCCATGATATCTGCAAATCAATCAGTGTGATATACCATACTAACAAATTGAGGAATAAAACCCATATGATATCAATAGATCTGGAAAAATTTTTTCACAAAATCCAACACACATTTATGATAAAAGAAAAAAACCTCCAGAGTTCCCATCCTGGCTCAGCATTAATGAATCCTACTAGTACGCATGAGGATGCGGGTTCTATCCCTGGCTTTGATCAGTTGGTTAAAGGATCCATTGTTTCTGTGAACTGTGGTGTAGGTAACAGATGCAGCTTGGATCCCACATTGATGTGACTGTGGTGTAGGCCGATGGCTATAGCTCCAACTTTACCTCTAGCCTGGGAACTTCCATATGCCCCAGGAAGAGCCCTAAAAATACAAAAAAATATCAAAACAACAGCAAAAAAAACTACAGAAAATGAACATAGAGGTAACCTACATCAAAATAATACAGGCCATAAATGACAAACACACAGCTAACATAATTCTCAACTGTGAAAAACAAATAGAATTCCCTCTAAGATCAGGAACAAGACAAGGATGTCACCACTCTCACCACTTTTATTCACCATACTATTTGGAAGCCCTAGCCATCTCAGTCAGAGAAAAAAGAGAAATAAAAGCAATTCAAACTGGAAAGGAAGAAATAAAACTATCACTGCTAGCAGATAACATGATACTAAGAATATCCTAAAGACACTATCAGACTATTGTTAGAACTCAACAATGGATGAAATAAAGTTGCAGCATAAAAAATTAATAGAGAGAAATCAATTTTATTTCTATATATTAACAATGAAATATGATAAAGAGAAGTTAGGAAAACAATCCCATTTACCATTACATCAAAAAATATAAAATGTTTAGGAATAAACCAACCTAAAGAGATGAAAGATCTGTACTATGAAAACTATAAGACTTTGATGAAAGAAATCAAAGACTATATGAACAGATGGAAAGCTAGTCCATGCTCTTGGATTAGATCAATGTTGTCAAAATGACTATACTATTCAAGGCAATCTACAGATTCAAGGCACTTCATATCAAATTACCAATGTATTTTTTCTCAGAAATAGAACTTTTTTTTTTAAATGTCTATGTAAAGATAAAAGACCCAAAATAGCCAAATCAATCCTGAGAAAGAAAAAAATGGGGCTAAAGGAATCAGGCTCCCTGACTTCAGAGTACACTGCAAAGCTACAGTTATCAAAACAGCATGGTATTTGCACAAAACCAGAACTATAGATCAAAGGAAATTGATATAAAGTCCAGAAAAAAACACATGCACCTTAGTCAATTAATTTATAACAAAGGAGGTAAGAATATACAATGGCGAAAGGAAAGCCCCTTTGGAAAACTGGACAACTACATTTAAAATAATAAAATTAGGACATCCTTTAACACCAGACACAAAAGTAAACAAAAAATAGATTAAGACATAAATATCAGATGTTACAAAACATAGAGGAAAGCAGAAGCCAAACACTCTCTGACATAAAGAGTAGCAATAACTTTTTTGATCTACCTCTTAGAATAAAGAAAATAAAAGAAAATAAATAAATTGGACCTAATTCTTTTTTTTTGTCTTTTTGTCTTTATAGGGCTGCACCCATGGCATATGGAGGTTCCCAGGCTAGGGATCTAAAGAGAGCTGTTGCTGCCAGCCTATGCCAGAGCCACAGCAATGCTAGATCCAAGTCGAGTCTGCAACCTACACCACTGCTCACAGAAATGCCAGATCCTCAACCCACTGAGCAAGGCCAGGGAACGAACCAGCAACCTCATGGTTCCTAGTCAGATTCGTTAACCACTGAGCCATCATGGGAACTCTGGGACTTAATTAAACTTGAAACTTTTGCACAGAAATGAAAATAATAAACAAAAAGAAAAGACAACCCACATAATTTGAGAAAATCTTTTCAAACACATGACTGTCAATGTACTAATCCCCAAAATATAAAAATATCACATGCAGCTAAATAGCAAAAGAACAAACAACCGAATCAAACATTGGGCAGAAAATCCGAACAGACATTTCTCTAAAAAAGACATGAGGATGGCCAAAAAACACATGAAAATATGATCAACATCAAAATTATTTGAGAAACGTGAGTCAAAACTACTATGAAGTAATACTTTACACCAGCCAGAATAGCCATCAGCAAAAAGTCTACAATTGTGTTGTGATAATTGTTGTATGACTATACATATATAGAATTCAATAAGAAATAATAAAAAAGAACTATGTCTAGTCACTTATGATGGAGCATGATAATGTGAGAAAAAAGAATGTATACAGCTATGTGTAACTGGTCCTCCACGCTGCACAGTAGAAAAAAAAATATATTGGAGAAATAACAATTTAAATAAACAAAAAATTTAAAAAAGGAAATTAAAGAAGATGTAAAGAAATGGAAAGATATTCAATGCAAAATTAATATTGTAAAAATGGCGCTACTGCCCAAAGCGATCAACAGATGCAATGTCATCCCTATCAAACTACCCATGACATTTTCCACAGAACTAAAAAAACCAAAAAATCCAAAATTTTATATGGAACCACAAAAGAACCAGAATTGCAAAAGCAATTCTGAGGAACAAAAGCCAAGCAGGAAGCATAACTCTCCCAGAGTTCAGGCAATATTGCAAAGCCACAGTCATCAAAACAGTATGATACTGGTACCAAAACAGACATACAGACCCATGGAAGAGAAGAGAGAATGCAGAAATAAACCAGGAACCTATGGTCAATTAATCTTTGACAAAGGAGGCAATAACATAAAGTGGGAAAAAGACAGTCTTTTCAGCAAGTATTGCTCAGAAACCTGGACAGCTACATGCAAGTCAAGGAAACTAGAACACACCTTCACACCATGCATGAAAATAAAGTCAATATGGCTGAAAGGCTTCAATATAAACAAGATACCATCAAACTCTGGAAGAGAACATAGGCAAAATATTCTCTGGCATCAACCTTACAAATGTTTTCTCAGTGTCAGTCTCCCAAGGCAACAGAAATAAAAGCAAAAATAAACCAATGGGACCTAATCAAATTGACAAGCTTTTTCACAGCAAAGGAAACCAAAAAGAAACCAAAAGAAAACTTACAGAATGGGAAAAAATAGTTTCAATGATGCAACTGACAAGGGACTAATCTCTAAAATACACAAAAAACTTATACTACTCAACATCAAAAAAGCCAACAACCCAATGGAAAAATGGGTAAAGGACCTGAATAGACAATTCTCCAAGGAAGATATACAGATGGCCAGTAAGCACTTGAAACAATGCTGAACACCTCTGGTTATTAGAGAAATGCACATCAAAACTACCATGGGATACCACCTCACACCAGTCAGAATGGCCATCATTAATAAGTCCACAAATAACAAGTGCTGGAGGGGGTGTGGAGAAAAAGGAACCCTCCTGCACTGTTGGTGGGAATGTAAACTGGTAAAACCACTCTGGAGAACAGTATGGAGGTATCGTAGAAATCTATACACAGAACTACCATATGACCCCACAATCCCACTCTTCGGCATATATCTGGACAAAACTTTCCTTGAAGAAGACACATGCACCCGCATGTTCATTGCAGCACTATTCACAATAGCCAAGGCAGGGAATCAACCCAAATGTCCATCTACAGATGATTGGATCAGGAAGAGGTGGTATATATACTCAGTGGAATACTACTCAGCCATAAAAAAGAATGACATAATGCCATTTGCAGCAACATGGATGGAACTAGAGACTCTCATCCTGAGTGAAGTAAGTCAGAAAGAGAAAGACAAATACCATATGATATCAATTATATCTGGAATATTATAAACAGCACAAATGAAACTTTCCACATAAAAAAATTCATGGACTTAGAGAATAGACTTGTGTTTGCCAAGTGGGAAAGGGAGGGAGTGGGAGGTATTGGGAGCTGTGGGTAAACAGATGCAGAATGTTGCCTTCGGGATGGATTAGCAATGGGATCCTGCTTTATAGTACTGGGAACTCTGTCTAGTCGTTTATGATGGAACTCATAATGTGAGAAAATAGAATGTGTACTGTATGTGTAACTGGGTCACCATGTTGTACAGTAGAAAAAACATGCATATAAATAAATGATAAAAAAAGAAAACAGATGGGAAAACAGAAAAATTGTATTGGGGAAATAAAAATTTAAAAAAATTTAAAAAAGAAAAAAAGCTATAAATAGATGAATAAATAAATAAATAAATAAATAAATAAATAAATAAATAAATAAATAAATAAAACAGTTGCATTGAACCAAGAGAAAAAAAGGCTGGAGAGGGTGGTGAGAAAAAAATGGGAACTCTCTTACACTGTTCATGTGAATGTAAATTGGTGCAACCCCTATGGATAACCATATGAAGGTTCTGCAAATAACTAAAAATAGAACTACTGTAACATCCAGCACATCCCACTCCTTGGAATCTATCCAGAAAAAATATGTAATTCAAAAATATACATGCACCATAATGTTCTTTGCAGGGCTATTCACAGTAGCCAAGACATGGGTAAAAAATAAATGTTCATTCAAAGAGAAATGGGTATTGAAGATATGGTGATTACATAAAATGGAAAGTTATTCAGCCATAAGAATGTGAAGTAATGTCATTTGCAGCAAGATTGATGGACCTAGAGATTATCACACTAGTGAAGTTTGTTAGACAGTGAAAGACAAATATCACAATAACACTTATGTTTATCTCTTTCTAAAAAGGATATGAATGAACATATTTTCAGAACAAAAACAGACTCCCAACTGTGTAAACAAATTTATGGTCACCAAAGGGGAAAGGTTGGGAGGTAGGTATTGATTGGAGGTTTTGTGTTGGCCTATGTATGTTGTGCTATATGGAATGACTGGCCAACAGGGACCTGCTGTACAACACAGAGAATTTTATCCAATAGTCTGTGATATTGTATATGGGTAAAGAATATGAAAAAGATGGATATGTGTAAATGAATCACTAAATCACTTGTACAGCATACATTAATTATCACAACATGTAAAATCAACTACATTTCAACAAAATTTTAAAAAAATGGAAAAAGTAACTTCACTGAGGTTTCCCTCCAGGTAAGTAGGAGATTGGAAGATCTGTGGTTTTCATAAACTTCAACCCTAACTACATGCAGATATTCAAGCTCTCTGCTGAGCCATTTTTGAATCATTACGGCACACACACACACTCACACAAACATATATTTAGACTTGACCCTGAAAAAAAAAACACAAGGGAATGGTACATTGACATGATGTATAGTCAAAAATCTTCATGTAACTTTACAGCCATTTCTCCATATTCAGTGATACAACTAAAATTATTAATGATAATATAAATTGCCCTGGTTGCCATCTGTAAGGTTTTCACATGAGTAACGCAACTCATGACTATTCTTTCAGGAAGACAAGAGAAGATTATTTGAGATGAACATATTTTATTTCAGGAATAATTATTATTCATATATCTAGGATGCCCTATCAAAGGAATGGAACTTAAAAATATTTCTAATAAAAAATTAGGAAATTTCAAAGTAGGGAAAAATACAACTCTTTATATACCAATCTGAAGAGATAGCTTAATAAAGAAGTAGACTGAAATTATGTAGAATAGTTGAATACTTTAAAAAATGAATATGACAAGAAATAAATAGAAGGAGAAAATTTTATTCCAGTATGATCAAAGAATCGCAATTGCTGGTTATATGGCTTTAAGCCATGAAACAGAGGCACTCCTTCACCCACAGAATAATTGGGTTTTTGAATATGGCATCAAATAGAATCTCCTCAGAGCCCTCTTTATGTATTTATTCCTCAGATTATAGACAAAGGGGTTCAGCATTGGCATGACCACAGTGTGCATCACTGAAGCAGTTTTACTTGATTGTGACCTGTGGGTAGAAGCAGGGCTAAGGAGCACTCCTAAGATGGTACAATAAAATAATGAGACAACAAAAAGGTGAGATGCACAGGTGGAAAATGCTTTATACTTCCCCTGAGCTGATGAGATTCCACATATGCAGGTAACTATTTTAAAGTAAGAATAAAGGATGCCAGCAAAAGTACACCCACCCATCAGAAGAGTTGAAAAATACATCACCCTGTTGTTGAGAAATGTGTCAGAACTGGCAAGTTGTACCACCTGATTGAATTCACAGAAAAAGGCAGGGATATCCAAATCTGGACAGAAGGACAATCACAGCATCATTAAGCTGTGTAACAAGGAATACATGGTAGTCAGTGTCCAGGACAGCAGAACCAGCAGTCCACAGAGTCTGGGATTCATGATAACTGAGTAGTGCAGAGGGTGGCAGATGGCCACAAACCTATCATAGGCCATCACACTCAGGAAGAAGTCATCTAATCCTGCAAAAATTATGTAAAAATATATCTTGGTGGTGCAGCCTCCATAGGTTATTCCTCTGCTCTATGTCTGGATGTTCCACAGCATCTTTGGGATGGTGGTGGAGGTGAAACAGATGTCTACAAAGGACAGTTTGGAGAGGAAGAAGTACATGGGTGTGTGGAGGTTGGAGTCTGAGCTGACAGCCAGGATAAAAAGTAGGTTCCCAAACATAGTGATAAGGTACATGAAGAGAAAAATCCCAAATATGAGGGGCTGAAGTTTTGGTTCCTCTGAAAGTGCCAGAAGGAGAAATTTTGCAATTTGTGTATTGTTACCTGGTTCCGGAGTGGAGGTGACTATTGGGGAAAAAAGAAAATAACTGATTTTCACACAAATGGGCATAAGTCACATGGCAGAAACACTTCAATTTATATTTCCTGGCAATAATTTTATTTTAATATTTTAGGTATAATTAAGTTCTCCTTGAGGATATACCACATTACCTCTCTGACTAGGAATTTTGTCCTATTCTCAGTACATTCCCATAGAGTTCATATACTTATAGTTTTAGTGAGAAATTGTTTCATGCATTGAGAAATATATATTGAGTGCCATCCATGTTCCAAGTACAGTTAAGAAATAAATAGTGCTGAAAAACAAATCCCCCCCACACAAGGGTGTTTAAAGCTGATATTCAAATAAAAACATCACATAATATTTCAGAAGGTGACAGAAGCTATGGAAAAAAACAAAATAAGGTATAAAGGAGAGAGTGGTAGGAGGTGTTATTTGTGCTGTTGTTTAGGCAAAGCCTGAAAACAAGGTATTATCAAAAAATCTTTGAGAAAGAGAGAGAAGGATTTAGCATATCAGGTTAAGTATGTGCCTGGCAGAGGGAATGGCCACTGTGAAGGAGTTGAGGGAGATGCTTGTTCCATATGATCAAACCCAAACAAGGAAGCCAATAGGGCAGAGGAATGAGCAAGAGGAGGAATGATGAGAAATGGTTTCAGAGGATATTGAGGGACAACATGGTCTCCCTGGTACAGCTACAACGTCTGTACACAGATAATCCCTTGTTTCTTGTTTTGTTTTTAAGGGCCACACCCTTGGCATAGGGAAGTTCCCATGCTAGGGGTTGGATTGGAGCTACAGCTTCAGGCCTATGCTATAGCCATAGCAATGCCAGGTTCAAGCCACGTCTACAACCTACACTACATATCACTGCAGTGCTGGATCCTTAACCCACTGAGTGAGGCCAGGGATTGAATCCACTACCTCATGGATACTAGTTGGTTTCATTTTCACTGAGCCACAACAGGAACTGCCTAGAATCCTTGTACACACACTGTTCCCTGTACTCTATTAATCCTGGTGCAAAGGCATCTTAAGATGTAAAATATATCTCAATTTTAGTACCATCTGTTGATTGAATTCTGGCCTCTGTATTATGTCACCTTAATAAATGAGTCCAGGTGCTTCTGCTTTGAGAACTGCTCTCACTCCACAAGGCACAGGTGCACGCACGCACACACACACACACACACACACACACACACACACCACACACACACACACACACACACACACACACCCTGAGACCTCCTGGGTTGTGTTGTTTCTACCAGACAGTTATTTCCAAGAAATTCCCTCCTTAAGCCTTGTGTGGTTACAACACATGCTGTTCCGGTAAGATTAAGTTTCTCCTAAAGAATATACACAAAGAAATTCCAGTTCATACACTCCTGAGGAGACAACCAGCCTGGGGTTCCTTTTTAATATGACCATGTTCTGCCCTCTGCTTAAAAATGTTATAAAATATAAGGTATGAGAAAGAGATAGAGAGATAGAATAAAGGAAGACAGTGTAATAAGCTCAAAGGGTCCCTGAGACAATGTGATGAAGAAAAGCTTCCTTGGTTTGGCAACATTCCCACTTCAGCTATATCTCCTTGCTGCACAAGAAAAATAATAAAGAAAAATAACTATATTACCCAAGGTTAGAAACAGTGATATTCATATGAGGTGAAAAACTGTATACACTGAATACACCAAGAGAAAAATAATCAAAATGAGTAAACAAAAATTCTAAAATGGAAATATAGAAAATACAACAAAAGTTGGGTATGAAAGTAGAAGACTTGTTTGTCGTGTGCCTTTTCCATCTTTTTTTTTTTTTGATCAATAATGGTTTTTTTTGTGATCTGACTGTGAAAAAGCAAGCTCTCTGTGTTTTCTTATGGGACATATTTTGTTATTCCTTTTAAATCTTTTTAGGGAAAAAACCATGGCATATTGAAGTTCCCAGGCTAGGGGCTGAATAGGAGCTGTTGCTGCCATCCTACACCATAGCCACAGCAAGGACGGTTCTGAGCCAGCACAGAACCTAAACCACAGCTCTTGGCGATGCCAGATCCTTAACCCATTGAGGCCAAGGATCAATCCTGAGTTTGTTACTGCCAAGCCAAAATGGGAACTCCTGTTTTTACTTTTTAAAAACTAAATGCAATAGGTAGTTTTTTCGGAGGGGGTGTTGTACCCTCAAAATATGGAATTTCCCAGGCCAGGGATTCAATCCACATCACAACAGACAATGTCAGATTCTTAACCTGACATTCCTGTGCCACCACAGGAACTCTGAAATGGGTACTTGTTAATTCTAGTTCTGGTGTTTTTCCAATATGCAAAGGTCTTTCCAGACCATGCTCTACAAAGCCTGAACAGGTTATGAAATTTCATCTGCTTATTCTAAATAAATTTTTTCATATGTTTTAAGCCTGCAGGCACCATGTCACACATTTATTTCCCTGGACTGTCACTCTGCCTCTATAATGCAAGATCCTAATCATCATAGACTACATCTGCATTGTTAACTTTTTTGTTAAAGTATAGTTGATATACAATGTTGTGTAATTTATGCTGTACAACATTATGACTGAATCAAATACCATATATATACATATATATATTTATATATGTATTATTTTTATCATATAATCTTCCATCATATCCTACCCCAAGAGATTAGATATAGTGCCCTGTGCTGTATAGTAGGACTTCATTGCTAATCCATTCCAAATGCATCTTCATATGTTCCCAAAGGTATGTGAATACATGTGCATTTATTTAAAAAAACACTTAAGAAAGTGAGAAAGTATGAAATAAAAGAATTAAAAAATATTAAACCAGGAAAAAAGGGTGATTTCATACAAATAGATTAAACAAACTTAATGGAACACCAAAAACTGACTAAAACATATATATGATAGCAGAAATCGGAAAATTACAACATGAATTAATAATTAATTTAGAAATGACCTTGACATAAGAGAATGTGGCATAAAATGACCCTAAGATTTTCTGGAAATAGCAGATGCTTTGGTATTACCTGGTGAATTATTAGGAATTAAGACTCCTTAGATACAAACACCGCTGTATGGAAAGTCTGTATTTCGATTTGGTTGGAAAAGGCTGAACTGTTGAATAAAAACTGGAATAGACAACCATCTATCTAGAAGTAAACTAAGTGGTTCTTTATCTAACACATCTTTAAAAAATCATAGGGACAAAATACCGCAGTGAGCAGTCAATTTTTAGGTGAATATAACAAAAACTACACATAAAATCTACAGGTGGGAAAGTTATCACAGTTAAGGAGAGAAAAATCAGATTCAATAAGAAATATACATTTAATTCTCTAAAGTTTAAAACATATTTATGTTAAAAAATACCTAACAAAGAGTAAATTTCAGAACCATAATTTGTAAAAATCATTGGAAACACAAATTATTGTTCAGAAATAGGCACAGAATATTTAATTGTATGGTAATAATAGGATTTGATCTGCTGATCAAATATATGAATCTTTACTCAAAGTGAATAATAGTTTAAAAACAGCAAGAGGAGTTCCTGTTGTGGCACAGTGGTTAACGAATCCGACTAGGAACCATAGGTTGTGGGTTCGATCCCTGCCCTTGCTCAGTGGGTTAACAATCTGGCACTCAGACTGGGGGCTGCCTGCCATCCAGGAGGGCTGGCCTCAACAATTGCCTGAAGCCTACCACCACAGGGGCTGTCCCTGCACAGGCCTGCTTGCCCTTTGGAGGGGCTGCAGCACCAAGCACCACCAGTCCCCGAGAAAAGGCCTGCAGCCCAGAAAAGCTAGAACAAGCCTAGCCAGACTGTGAAAAGATCTGCCTAATTCTCAGACAGTCTTTTTGAGTCAGCCCACCCTGGGGAAGAGCCTCTTGGGTTGGCAGTGGCCCAGCTAGCCTCCCAAGCCCTCAGGGGGTGCCAAGCGCTCACGGATCAGCTGCATAGGACTGCCAGCTCCATGCGGGACCCCCTGCAGCCCAGAAAAGCTACAACAAGCCTGGACTGGCCGTGAAAAGATCTGCCTAATTCTCGGATGGTCTTTCTGAGTTGGGCTGCCCTGGGGAGGAGCCACCTGGCTTGGCAGTGGCCCAGCTAGCCCCTCAACCCTTCAGGGGGTGCCGAGCTCTTGCGGATCAGCAGCATAGGACTGCCAGCTCAAGGAAGGACCCCCTGCAGCCAAGAAAAGCTGCAAGAAGCCTGGGCAGGCCGTGAAAAGATCTCCCTAATTCTCGGAAAGTCTTTCTGAATCAGGCTGCACTGGGGAAGAGCCTCTTGGGTTTTCAGCGGCCCAGCTAGCTGCTTAAGCCCTTGGGGGGTGCTGAGCTCTCACGGATCAGCTGCATAGGAGTGCCTGCTCCAGGCAGGACACTTTGCAGAAAAGCTACAACAAGCTTGGCTGGGCCGTGAAAAATCTGCCTACATTCTCAGTCTGTCCTTCTGAGTTGGGCTGCCCCAGGGAAAAGCCTTCTGAGTTCTCAGTGACCCAGATAGCTGCTCCAGCCCTCAGGAGTGCTGCACTCCCACAGAAGTGCATCCCAGCACTGCTAGCCCCTCCAAGTGTCCCTGCAGCCCCAAAACACCAGAGCAAGATCTGCCCAGCCGAGTGAAATCTGCTACCATCCTGGTGTGGACCTCCCAGGCCTCTTTGCCCTCAGGAAGTCCTCCTTTGCTTCAAAGAGACTCTGTTAGCCCCATCAACACTCCAGAAAAGCTACACTGCCTCAAAAAAGACTGACCAATAACGCCAGCTCTCAGGAAACATTCCACAGCAGTGACAAGGCAAACACTGCCCGGTCACAGAGAGTACAACTCCATCAGGAAAAAGAAAACAATAAGCAAGATGAAGAAGCTGAGAAACTACCCCCAGTTAAACCAACTGGAGAACTCACCTAAAACAGTCAACAATGAAACAGATCTCTGCAGTCTGACAGACCCAGAGTTCAAAAGAGAAATAGTGAAAATACTGAAGGAATTCAGAGAAGATATGAACAGTAATGCAGATACCCTCAGAAAGGAACTAGAAAATATAAGGAGGAGCCAAGAAAACTAGAACATTCATTTGCAGAGATGCAAACTGAACTAAGGGCAGTAAAAACCAGAATGAATAATGCAGAAGAATGAATCAGTGATATGGAAGATAGAATAATGGAAATCACCCAATCAGGTCAGCAGACAGAAAACTGAATCAAAAAACAGGAAAGCAATCTAAGAGACCTATGGGATAATATAAAGTGGGCCAACCTACGCATAATAGGAATTCCAGAAGGAGTAGAAAAAGATAAGGGGATGGAAAATATATTTGAAGAAATTATCGCTGGAAACTTCCCAAATCTAAAGGATACTGAGTTCAAGATACAGGAAGCACAGAGGGCCCCAAACAAATTGAACCCAAATAGACCCACACCAAGACACATCATAATAAAAATGGCAAAAGTTAGGGATAAAGAGAGGATCCTAAAGGCAGCAAGAGAAAAGCAGAATGTTACCTACAAGGGAACCCCCATAAGATTATCAGCTGATTTCTCTACAGAAACACTACAGGCCAGGAGGGAATGGCAAGAGATAGTTAAAGTGCTCAAAGGAAAAAGTATGCAACCTAGAATACTCTATCCAGCAAGAATATCATTTAAAATAGAAGGGGAAATAAAAATGTTTTCCAACAAACAAAAACTAAAAGAATACAGCAACACAAAACCCAGGTTGAAAGAAATACTGAAAGGGCTTCTCTAAACCAAAAAGAAAGGAAGGAAATGGAAGAAAAAAGAAAAGAAAAAAAAAGAAGAAGAGGAAGAACTAGGACTGAGGAAATTGCAATCAGAGAGCAGTCGCTCAAATAAGCCAGCATACAGATTTAATCATGAACATGCTTCAAACAAAATAAAATTAAAAAGAAAAAAATAAAAAACAGTCATCAAAACCATAAAATGTGGGCAAGGGATGTTAGGAAATAAATAGACCCTTTTTGTTTGTTTGTTTGTATGTTTCTCTTCTTAATTTTAATATAGTAATGAAGTGTTTGAACCTATAGGACCATCAGGCTAAAACACACAATTATAGGAAGGGGTTAGCATACTTAAAATTAGAATACTTAAAAAACAGGGCAACCACAAGCCAAAACCAAACATTGCATTCACAAAAAATGAAAAACAAAACAAAACAAAACAATTAAACAGATAATAACAGGAGACCATCCAACCAAAAAAAAAAAAAAGAGAGAATGAATGGAGAACCATAGAATCAACTGGAACACGAGGTTCAAATGGCAATAAATAATCATCTAACAATTATCACCTTAAAGGTCAATGGACTGAATGCCCCAATCAAAAGACACAGACTGGCTGAGTGGATTAAAAGGCAAAAGCCTTCAATATGCTGCCTACAAGAAACTCATCTTAGAACAAAGGATACATATAGATTGAAAGTGAAAGGGTGGGGAAAAATATTTCCCACCAATAGACATGACAGAAAAGCAGGAGTCACAACACTCATATCAGACAAAATAGACTTTAAAACAAAAGACATAAAGAAAGACAAAGAAGGACACTACTTAATGATTAAAGGATCCATCCAAGGAGAGGATGTTACTATCGTCAACATATATGCCCCAAATATAGGAGCACCCAGATACATACAACAAATATTAACAGACATAAAGGGAGATATTGATGAGAATACAATCATAGTAGGAGACCTTAATACCCCCCTCACATCAATGGACAGATCCTCTAGACAGAAAACCAATAAAGCAAAGGAGATCCTAAGGGAAACAATAGAAAAGTTAGACTTCATTGATATCTTCAGGATACTACATCCAAAAAAATCAGAATATACATTCTTCTCAAATGCTCATGGAACATTCTCAAGAATCGACCACATATTGGGACACAAGACTAACCTCAATAAATTTAGGATCATAGAAATTATTTCAAGTATCTTCTCTGACCACAACACCATGAAACTAGAAATCAACCATGGGGAAAGAAATGAAAGAAAACCTACTACATGGAGACCAAACAACATGCTACTAAAAAACCAAGGGGTCAATGAGGAAATCAAGAAGGAAATTAAAAAATACTTTGAAACAAATGATAATGAAGACACAACCGCTCAAACTCTATGGGATGCGGCAAAAGCAGTGCTCAGAGGGAAATTTATAGCAATACAGGCCTTTCTCAAAAAAGAAGAAAGATCCCAAATTGACAGCTTAACCCTCAACCTCAATGAATTAGAAAAAGAAGAACAAAAAAGGCCTAAAGTCAGCAGAAGGAAGAAAATTATAAAGATCAAAGAAGAAATCAATAAAATAGAGACTCAAAAAACAATAGAGAAAATGAATAAAACCAAGAGCTTGTTCTTTGAAAAGGTGAACAAAATTGACAAACCCCTGGCCAGACTCACTAAAAAGAGGAGAGAAAGAACCCAAATAACCAAAATTATAAATGAAAAAGGAGAAATCACAACGGATACTGCAGAAATACAAAACACCATAAGAGAATACTATGAACAACTATATGGCAACAAGTTTGACAATCTGGAAGAAATGGACAATTTTCTAGAATCTTACAGCCTGCCAAAACTGAATCAAGTAGAAACAGACCAACTGAACAGACCGATCACTAGAAATGAAATTGAAGAGGTCATAAAATCACTCCCTACAAATAAAAGTCCAGGACCAGATGGCTTCACAGCCGAATTCTATCAAAAATTCAAAGAGGAATTGGTGCCCATCCTCCTTAAACTCTTTCAAAAGGTTGAAGAAGAAGGAATACTCCCAAAGATATTCTATGATGCCACCATCACCCTCATTCCAAAACCAGACAGAGATACCACCAAAAAAGAAAACTATCGCCCAATATCATTGGTGAATATAGATGCAAAAATTCTCAACAAAATCTTAGCCAACGGATCCAACAACATATCAAAAAAATTATACACCATGACCAGGTTGGGTTCAACCCAGGTTCACAAGGATGGTTCAACATATACATATCAATCAACATCATACACTACATTAACAAAAAAAAAGTCAAAAATCATATGATCATCTCAATACACGCAGAAAAAGCATTGGACAAAGTCCAACATCCATTCATGATCAAGACCCTCGCCAAAGTGGGTATAGAGGGAACATTCCTGAATATAATCAAAGCCATTTATGATTAACCCACAGCAAATATAATACTCAATGGGGAAAAACTGAAAGCCTTCTCACTCAAATCTGGAACAAGACAGGGAGGCCCACTCTCACCACTGCTCTTCCACATAGTTTTGGAAGTCCTTGCCACAGCAATTAGAAAAAACAAAAGCAATAAAAGGCATCCATATAGGAAGAGAAGAGATAAAACTGTCACTGTATGCAGATGACATGATACTATACATACAAAACCCGAAGGACTCAACCCCAAAACTACTTGAACTGATTAATAAATTCAGCAAAGTATCAGGATATAAGATTCACATTCAGAAGTCAGTTGCATTTCTGTATACCAGCAATGTAATATTAGAAAAGGAATACAAAAATATGATACCTTTTAAAATTGCACCCCACAAAATCAAATACCTCAGTATACACCTGACCAAAGAGGTAAAGGACTTATACGCCAAGAACTATAAAACTTTAATCAAAGAAATCAAAGAAGATGTAAAGAAATGGAAAGATATTCCATGATTCTGGATTGGGAAAATCAATATTGTAAAAATGGCCATACTACCCGAAGCAATCTACAGGTTCAATGCAATCCCTATCAAGTTACCCATGACATTTTCCACAGAACTACAACAAACAATCCAAACATTTATATGGAACCACAAAAGACCCAGAATTGCCAAAACAATCCTGAGAAACAGAAAACAAGCAGGAGGCATGACTCTCCTAGACTTCATGAAATACAACAAAGCCACAGTCATCAAAACAGTGTGGTGCTGGTATCAAAACAGACAGACAGACCCATGAAAGAGAATAGAGAACCTGGACATAAACCCTGACTCCTATGCTCAGTTAATCTTTGACAAGGGAGGCAAGAACATCAAATGGGAAAAAGAAAGTCTCTTCAGCAAGCATTGCGGGGAAACCTGGACAGCTGCATGCAAAGCAACGAAACTAGAACACACCCTCACACCATGCACAAAAATAAACTCCAAATGGCTGAAAGACTTCAATATAAGACAGCACACCATCAAACTCCTGGAAGAGAACATAGGCAAAACACTCTCTGACATCTATATCATGAATATTTTCTCAGGTCAGTCTCCCAAAGCAATAGAAATTAGAGCAACAATAAACCCATGGGACCTCATCAAACTGAAAAGCTTTGGCACAGCAAAGGAAACCCAAAAGAAAACAAAAAGACAACTTACAGAATGGGAAAAAATAGTTTCAAATGATGCAACCGACAACGGCTTAATCTCTAGAATATATAAGCAACTTATGCGACCCAACAGCAAAAAAAACCAACAACCCAATGGAAAAATGGGAAAAGGACCTGAAGAGACATTTCTCCAAGGAAGATATACAGATGGCCAGCAAACACACGAAAAAATGCTCAACATCGCTGATCAGAAGAGAAATGCAAATCAGAACTACCATGAGATACCACCTCACACCAGTCAGAATGGCCATCATTCATAAGCCCACAAACAACAAGTGCTGGAGGGGTGTGGAGAAAAGGGAAGCCTCCTGCACTGTTGGTGGGAATGTAAACTGGTACAGCCACTATGGAGAACAGTTTGGAGATACCTTAGAAATCTATATATAGAACTTCCATATGACCCCACAATCCCACTCTTGGGCATCTATCCGGACAAAACTCTACTTAAAAGACACGTGCACCTGCATGTTCATTGCAACACTATTCACAATAGCCAGGACGTGGAAACAACCCAAATGTCCATCAATAGATGATTGGATTAGGAAGAAGTGGGATGTATACACAATGGAATACTACTCAGCCATAAAAAGGAATGACATAATGCCATTTGCAGCAACATGGATGGAACTAGAGACT